>NC_143550.1:179042368-179352631 GCF_054136105.1 Typopeltis vanoorti | reverse complement strand
AGAAATCTAACAAGATCAATTATTGGGTAGCAGTCGAATCTCATGAGAAGAATGAAAATGCCTTTATTGAGCTGTTGCGGGACAACTGCCTCAAGCAGCATGTGACAGAAAGAACTCGAAGTCAAAGAGTGTTTGTTAGATTTGATTGTAGTGTCAGAGGGTGTTTCAGTTAAAGATGTAACTATTCTGCCTCCGGTTGGTGACAGTGATCATGTGGTACTCACTTGGGAAGTCACTAAGTTTATGAATGTTCCATTCAGAAAAGGTTACATGCTAAACTACAAAGCAGGACATCATGACTAACTGAGAAGTATACTTAGTTCAGAGGAATAGGATCAGTTACTGGATGGGAAAAATATTAACAGTGCATGGGAAGCATTTAAACAATACTTAAATGATCCAATATCAGAATGTGTCCTGAAAGTTCAAAGAATATTAATTATATGAAGAGCCAAAGGCTTCAATTCGGCGACCTAAACTTATTTAAGTTAAATGATATTACATCCCATATTGTTTCATAGCCGAATAAGAAACTCAAAGAGTTTCATGCCGAATATAGTAAATATCTAAAGTTCGGCGAGTCCAAGCGTAAGCAAATACCTGGATAGTGTAACAACTGACCCTTTAGGGAGTGCAACACTGAGGCAACTCGTGGTAAGGGTGGAGCAAACTCCGATCACTATTCTTGATATTTCCCCATAATGTGAAACCCAACTCCTAGGAGCTGTATTACTGTTCTACATTATGAGTGATAGAAGGTCACTACCCAGACCAATTTCAACCTTTATTGAGGTCTCATCAGTGAGTAGGTAGACCTGGAAATACCAAGTTTGTAGCAAACAGAAATCACATATACCCTACTAGAACAATAATAATGTAGAACAGTAATACTATGAGAATTGCCAAGAGTCCTGATAAATTATTAATTATACTTTGAGATTATATTTTAATTATACTTTTAATGAAACTCTTTGAGTTTCTTATTCGGCTATGAAACAATATGGGATGTAATATCCCTTAACTTAAATAAGTTTAGGTCGCCGAATTGAAGCCTTTGGCTCTTCATATAATTAATAATTTATTAGGACACCTTCTTGGCAATTCTCATAGTAGGGTATATGTAAGTTCTGCTTGCTACAAACTTGGTATTTCTAGGTCTACCTACTCACTGATGAGACCTCAATAAAGGTTGAAACTGGTCTGGGTAGTGACCTTCTCTCACTCATAATGTAGAACAGTAATACAGCTCCTAGGAGCTGGGGAAATATCAAGAATAGTGATCGGAGCTTGCTCCATCCTTACCATGAGTTGCCTCAGTGTTGCACTCCCTAAAGGGTCAGTTGTAACACTATCCAGGTATTTGCTTACGCTTGGACTCGCCGAACTTTATATATTTACTATATTCGGCATGAAATTTGGCTATGAAACAATATGGGATGTAATATCCCTTAACTTAAATAAGCTCAAAGAATAGATAGGGTAGGAGTCAAATGGATGTGTAATCTTATTAAGCAAGAGACTCGTAAGAAATGGATGATGTGGAGGATACTGTGATGTGCATTATAAAAATATAAAAATTATAAGCAGCAGGCTAGAAGAGTCACAGCTGTTGTACGGAAAGCAGAGTCTGACTATGAAAAGAAACTGGCTATGCATGCTAAAGACACAAGAATTCTATCGGTATGCGGCAAATAAAAGAAAGAATGAATATGCAAGAATGACTCTTCTAAATGCAGATGGCTTGAGGGTTGCAGATGCAGAAGAGGTGTTCGTCTAATGATTGCTAATTTTGTTAAAAGCTATCAACCTGGTGTATGCAACTTTGAGCTCACTATAACCTCTTCACGTAATGAAAAAATTCAGGTGTATGAGGACGTGGCTTTTGCATACACTTAATAGGAATTCATCAATAGGGATAGATGGGATATCAGCACGTGAACTATAAGAGTGTTCAACTGAAATGACTATTCCTTACTGGTTTGTTTAATACATGACCAATTAGCATCTCAGGAGTGGTGCTGAAGATTTTGGAAAAATTGTTCAGGGCTCACATTCAAAAATGGCTGACAGTGAATCTCTACTTTACAATGAGCAACATGGGTTTAATAAGGGAAGGTCAATCGGTGGAGTGGTTCAAACGCCTCAGATACAAATACCTCAGGATTAGCCCATCATTTCTCGATTTCGAACCACTCCATCGATCGGGACAACAGCTCCATGCCTTACATTGAAGATGATTTCAGATGTAGAAACTTTAAAGAAGCTGCAGTTGTACTCCGGACAGGAGATAATCTAAAACAGAAATCAAGGCATGATACTGAAAGACATTTAGAAAAGCTTAATAAATTCATTTAGCTTAACAGAATTTAATTTCGCGGGAAACTATAAAAGGCAATCAACAAACAATGACTAAAACTCCACGCTCCATGCTCTTGATATTACGCATCATTTCAATTTTAATTAATTTAACTGTTGTTACTCTGTTCTCTGTTTTACCAGTAAAAGTTAGTGTACCCATTTTCTTGTCCCGAAGAAGCCAGATAGAATTAGCTGGTGAAACTTGTCGGCAACTGTACATGTATGAATAAACATGGTCTACTAATAAATCCAAAAGGGAAATGTACTTGGTGTCAAGGGACCAAATATAAAAAAGTTATAAAGAACAGTATGATCTGCAAAAGCGTTCATTTTATTATTTAGTTTAAAATTGCAGAAGCCATTGATATAGATACCAAATAAAGTTCGTCCTAAGACAGATCCTTGTGGTACACCAGTCTACCGTTTTGGAACTGCTATAGCTATCGTTTATTTTCACAATTTGTGATCTAGCATTTAAGCAATTTTTGAATTCGTTTAGGGCAGACCTCGTATTCATATGATTTATGAACAGCAAAGAATGTTCTGTGCTAAACTTTTGCCTGAACCCAAATTGATTCTTTGAAAAGAAGTTGGTTGCTGAAACATTTTCCACTTGGTTATATTATCAATTAAAGATGCCAAGAAATATTATTCTTGGTTTAGTCTTTTATCCAAGTGTAAGCAATCAAAGTTAGCTCATGAAGTAAGTTCAAGACTGGGCAACTCGATATATAGCGGCTAATGACTTCACATCGCTTGCCTCAGTATACACATATCTCTAAGGATATGTGCTTTGCATTATGCGAATCCAAGGTTGAAGCAGAAGTCATATTTTCATATACAAGTAGTCAAAAGGTGTGTCACACATCAGTACTAAATTACTTTATCTACCAATAATTGTGTGGATACTCCTGTTATTTGAAGATATGGAACATTTTAGGTTTGCTAATAAGATATAAACCGGTGTACAAATTGTAAGAAGCAGTGTTTCATTGCAGAGTTGAATACAGATGGTATAGCACCATGATGTGAACTCTGTAACTTGAAGAGAGGTGTCATTGTGGGCTGTCACATTGTCCGCATGTCCATACGTGTCATTGCCGCTCAACTGGAGCATCTAAAATCAACGGCTGGATATGTGATCAACAAATGGAGACGTTTTGGCATCATTCGTGCAGGAAAACACCCAGGTCGGCCGTCGAAAACGACTGACAGTAATAGGAGGATGTTGAAACTGTTGACACGCAAAACCCAAATCGGCATAGACCACCCGCGATGAGTTTCAGAGTGCCAGTAACACCATGGCGATCACTAATAATATTAGTATTCACCATGTTATGAAAGAAAAATACTCCGTTTACTGAGCTTCCACTGAAGAGCAGCAGAACATCACAACAAGGAACAAGGCAGCTCGTCTGGCCTCGTGCAAAAAGTATGCGAACTTGACAATTGGCCAGTGGAAAATAGTACTCTGGAACGGTGAATCAAGGTTCACCTGTTTCCAGTCTGATGGTAGGGTGTGGATGCAGCCTGGTGAACACTTGTTACCACAGTGTGTTGTACTCACAGTAAAGTTTGGGAATGGAAAAGTAATGGTGTGGGATGCATTCAGCTGGTTTGAAGTGCGACCACTGGTCGTTGTACATGGTTCCATGAACGCAGCTCAGTATTTTGATATTCTGGATAATCAGGTGCTGCCTACACTGTGGAGATTTTATGGAAAGGACCTGTGTTTCCGTCAAGACGACAACGTCCCATGAGACAAAGATGCAGCTGTTATGGAATATGAAGAGATGCGTGTTAACGACTGCCTTGACCTGTGCAGAGTCCTGACCTCAACCCCATCGAACACCTGTGGGATGAACTGGAGTGGCTATTGAGGTGCAGGGAAGCACGTCCTCGATAGAGTAGGTGCTCTCCCTTAATGAGTCTTTGGCCTCCCTGGAGGTTTTTGTTATAATAATAAAAAAGTGCTTGTTTAGGTATATTTTGCTTTCTTTAAAAAGCACTATAATGTCACATATATAGTGTGCTTAGTATATATTTGATATTTTTGTGTCCGTCCAGCGATTTGCAAATGAACGCTTTTCTTTTAAATTTTATAATGATAGACATTTTCTGTTTTCCTGACATTGTGTTCCTGTTTTCCAGGAACACAATGCACAGCAATCAGTATCATCTTCATTACAGTAAGTCTTGATTTTATTAGCAATTTTCTTTGCTATTTCATGTATATTTTTGCGTGGCTCATAGGGAACATTAACAATTTCCAGGTTTGAACCTATTGCCTGTTGATTCAGGCCATCCACTGTTTCATGCATTTTTTAAGCTCCCTATTTGAGTTTTCTAGTCCAACGTTTTTTGTTTTGTATACTTTACCTTCTTGTGTCAGGCAGGGAATAACAGCCAAAAAGTCGTCTATTTTGTCCAGAAATTTCTTTCATTATCCCCATTAAATCTGTAATACATATGTCGGCGGTAGATGGCAGTGGTGTAGTTGCGGTCAGTTGGTGGATCGAGTGGCCGTGACAGAGTTGTAGAGCAGGTGCCTTCCCTCGCAGAGTTTTGGGACTCCCTGAAGGTATCTAATAATAATAATAATAATAATAATAATAATAATAATAATAATATATTGTCCATGTTATTAATCACTGGAATGCATGAGTCATCATCATCATCACCTGGGAGAAGTTGCCAGTAGGCGTTGGTTAACATCGGAATGGCGTCCGTTGTGGAACAGAGCTTGATCACTTCACAAACTTTGCAGGGAACTGCCACTCACTACGCTAGATAAAGTTTATCTTCGTACTATAATATATTTTTTAAATAAGATAACTAATTAAAGTGTTGTTTACTACCGAGCACTATTTTACACGCCATTAGGCACTGGGCCACAAGCGGATTGATCATTTATAAATTCACTCATACCGCTTGCAACACTAATTACGCCAATCGCATTATCACGCATTTCATCTTTCAAGTCAATGCGATTTCTCTTCTTACTCTTATTACATTCGCTCACGAAACACTTTTGACAAACACGTTGCTCAGTTTCATTTTATTTCCAAATATCTCGTTCTGCCATACATTTCACACATGCTGCAGCGAGCGTAATCACGCACATTAAAATGGATTGGCATTGTTTTGCACACGTGCCTGTGTAGCTCAGTGGAAGTGGCGCTCTGCACTTGGTTGCTCGAAGTCAGACTTAAGTTCAAGTCTAGTCGCCCCTGGAGGAACTTTTTCTAAACCTTTCTTTGACCGATTCCCGAGTTAATCGATCTCTAGCACGGTCGATTTTCTTGAGTCTCCCGGAAACTCAAGAAAATCGACCGTAGTATCCACATTATTTCAGACAGTAACACATCTTGTTAGGGTTAGGTGCCAAGAGATGGCAGCGCTTCTTTGCTAGTCTCTTCATCGGTGGCTACTAAAATTAGTGAGAGAGATGGGCCAGCTATCTCTGATTGGCTACCGGTGGAAATTGAACTGCCCAATCAGTCTCCAAAAGCTAGTATAAAGCCCTCGCCTACTCCCTATAAGGGAATAAAAGGCATTAGCTGATTGTTTTGTGCATCGACGCCATGATTTATAGTACTAGGTACTATAGAACAAATATTAAATTTAAAAATCCTAAAATTACACACACTACCCTTACAAGTTAATAACACGAACATTCATAAATATAATGTTAAAAAAAATGACTTAATAGTCGCTGCAAACTTCCACAAACAACTTATCTGTCAGCACCCGAAATAATCCGCACGATGAGAGAGAGAGAGAGAGAGAGAGAGAGAAAAGCCGAAACATTATTGTAAAATTCAAGTCTCAGGAGACAAGGTCAGAAGAACGCAAAATAAGTACTACAGATACTTGTAGTGTTTAATGAGTCTGTGGACTGCTTTGGAGGTGTTATGATAATCATTTCGCACTGCTATTGTTCTTAAGGGAACCTATGACGTAACATTTACGAACCTCTTTGAAAGTATACAAAATGTCAAAACAATACACGGTACAATGTTTAAATAATTTTATTTTATTTGTAAATGTTTTCTTTTTTCATCCCCATCTTTTAGGTTTATATTCATAGGAGATGCTGAAAAAAAGATTCTCGAAGCCTACTGTATTATTCAAGATTCAAAAGCAGAAGATATAATTATAATTTTATATTTTTATGAGGTTAATAATTCTCAATTTGATTGTCAAATCTGTGTTGTAGCATTCTCTCAATAAATAAATAAAAATAATTTTTTTCAATAACAAATCGAGTTAAGGAAGCACAGAATTCTATTCAAATAGAAGTGTTTTCCGAGGATGTAAAAGCATTCATTAAGAGCATGTAACACCTTTGGAGGTGTTATGTGCTGGTGCTCTTAATATGCAAGTGATAACATGAGAAAATAATTAAAAAGCAGTGTTCCCTCATCCTGCACACTTTAACCATTGTACTAAAAAATACTGCAATATTTGCCAAGAAATATTTAAATATTCTGAGATTATTGCTCAGTGAACTGAAAATGTAATTACTGTATTTTAAATTCACTTGCGGTATTGTTTGTCACAGGACGAAATCTCCTTGAATTTGATGATAAAAGAACTTCAAAATGTGCAAGAGGGAAATGCCATGGCAAGAATAACCAATAGGAGGCTTTTACAAAGCCTAACAATTTGTGAAGAAATAGCTCATCCAATAAATGATATGGTGGTACCAAAATATGGGAACTTCCCTTCCCATGTTACAAAGGAGTTTAAAATGCGAGAACAAAAATTATACTACATTGTTCCCGTGAGGAATTTTTAAACAATAAATCATTTGTGAAATGAATGATAACTATCGCTTAAATTTTGTAAATAATTTTTCTTATTATGAATAAACATGCTTGTTTTGTTAATAGCTTGCCTTATGAATGCACTGTCTCATAAAAATTTCCAACCTCTGTGACTAGAGAATAGTAATAGCCATGACTGACTGAAAAAATGAAATTTTAGGAGTTCCTTGAATTAGAGTTAATTTAAGAAATATTTTCCTGCTTAGCTGATTGTTTCTCTTGCATGTAAGGGAAAGATAAACAATTCTTTTACACGATCCTTAATGGTGCAGTCGAAATAAAAAAATAAATTTTTAAGGATCGATACAAGAGAAATACAGCAAGGTAGAATATCTGGCTGAAACCAATTCCTGGAATTGGTTCCAGTCAGAAGCTTTCCCTAAGTCTACACTTCAAGTATGTGAAATAGCATACTTACAGCCTTGAGAGAAGGGGAGAGTAAAACAATAGGCTAAGGAATTAAGAATAATTACGAGTTTTGTGCATGAAGAACTAGTCCAAGCAACGACGAATTTTACTACGATCTCACCTAGAATATTAACAATGATATTAACGGAGTAAGAAAAATATTACAAATAGCGCAGTTGTTACATACACATAAAAAACATAATAATATAAAAAAAAAGATATTTACAATAGCATAAAAAAGGGAGGCTAATGCCTTGTTCTATTTGCTACAAAATCCACAGGCTCAATATTTCTTTAATATTATCAAGAGTGCTGATAGTTTTTTGCTTGAGCTGAATAGACAACAGATTAATCACAATTTGTTGAGGTGAGAACACTATAATTAAAAATATCGACAGAAATCTGTTGCTTCCATTAAATCAAAATATGAGTTCCCCCCACCTTCATGTCTCCAGTTATCTCAGATTTGCACTCACTTGATCTGAGAGCATCAGCCTCTCCAAATGTTTTTAAGTGATTCCCACCCACAATAGGTTTAAAAATCTATAGCACATAAGTGCTGTAAGGTGGGCTATTTTTTATATTGTACATATTTTTTTCATATTTGTGTGCTCAATTCGCTAATCATCCCTACCACACTTTTGATAATTAATTTTGGAAATTATGGACTTCACAACCATGTTATAAATAACTATTTTTAATTTCCCGATGTTTCGCCTTCATATCAAGGTCATCATCTGGAGTATACACAAATATACAAGGACAAGCTGAGTTACATTTCACACAGTAAGCTAAAGAAACAATGATTTTATCACTGGTTATTCTACTGGCATGACCTCTAGTGAAAAAAAAAAAGATATAGATAAAATTAAAAATTAATTAAATATTTAGAAACCACATCAAAGCTAAATTCTATTTAAGATAATTAGTTTTATTTATTTATTTTTGAAATGTTAACATTTCAAACAACTTGACAGTAGTTTCAATGAAATGGTGTCACAATCAAAATTAAAATCTTACTATCATACAAAGGTAATGCAAAGACTGGTGTATTTAACTGTATTGACATGTCGGTATATCTGGAATGGTGGTGGCAAGGATTTTCGAAAAGATGATGAGCTCACTTACAGAAAAGGTTTCGAGTCTATACTTTTCAAAGAACAGCATAGGTTTACTAAGGGGTAGATCATTTATGAATAATCTGTCTATAATATTGTACTTCAATTAGACAAAGGGAATGGATATATCATGATACTTTTGGACTTTGTCAAGGCCCTTTTACAAAAAAAAAAAAAAAAAGGAGAAAAAAATGGAGTATGGGGGATGCGAATTTGCAAGATTTACGGTGAGTAGTCATCCCTTGGTCCATTGTTATTCGATCTTTGCATTAATGGCCTAGCAAGAAGTTGAACAGGAATCATACACCTGTTTGTTGAAAGTTATCTATATTTGCAAAGACAGGAATGCAGAGTGATCAGGAATGCGACGGACATGCAGCACTTGCAGAATAATTTGAACAGTCTGGAATTGTGGGCATGTGAAAATGGCTATCAGTTCAATGTCAGTAAGTGTAAAATTTTGCTCTTTGATCTGATAAGATATTCAGTAGCGTATTACTGTATATTGGCGAGATTATACTGAAGAAATATCAGGCTAGGGGATCTGTCTTGGAGTTCGCGTAATGACGTTGTTCGTTGTTTTCTGAGTAGCAATTAGGTTACCTGAGCAACCATGCGCTGCTGGGGCGGGGGGATTTTCCAAAAACGTGCGTAAAATCATTTCAAATAATTGCGAATTTATTTATTTTTATTCTACTAAAAATACTAAAAAATATAATTAGAAGAGTGAGGTTTCAAAACAATGTTAAAAACATTAAGTACTTAGCATGAGCCATTTTTATCGGTTCGTCTGTTTTTTAGGGAACATTGGTTTTATTAGATAGGAAGTTGAAGTTCAGGGGTCATATAACAAAGACTGCAAATACAACTCTGGGGATAACTGCAATACCAGAACGAACACCGACATATAAGGATAACAAGTCCTGGATACAACCTCACTTTAACTATTGCGCACTTCGTTGATCTGGTTTCCGTAGTAATGTTGATGCCGTGGAGAGAAAGAGAGAGAATGCAAAGGAGAATATTAAAGATGATATCGAGATTGTGCAATGTATATTGTAAGGAAAGATTGAGAATTTGCGGACACTAGGAAACAGGAGAAAGAGGAGATGATGAAATGATAGATCTACAAACTTCTGAAAAAGGTCATATAGGATACATGTACATGGATTTTTTATTTTATTTTTTAAGATTGGGAGAGAGAGGACTAGAGGGCATCAGGAGTGTGTGGGCTATATTTTTCTCTCATGCAGTAGTACGGGGTTGAAATGGCTTGCCTTTGGTAGTGGAGAATGCAGGTCATATTAATGAATTAAGAAAATGTATGACAGCTGGTGTGCCTCTCTGATGACTCCCATGACTCCTTGGAGATCTCTGGTAATAATAATAATAATAAAAGATAGAATCTTCCAATAGATCTTGTTCCAAAAACACCTTAAACACACCCAAAATATCTTTGAAAGACTTATTTCCATGATGCATTATTTTATTTGTTTAAGATGATCCATGATTTTTAATTCATGTAGTATTTGAGACTGAGGAGATTATGAATGTGACGTGTTTATACCAGGATAAGCTAGATGCTAAAATCAGTCCATGAAGAAAGAGATTATCCTGTTTGGAGAATGGTATATTATCAAAATTAAGGGAAGGTGAAATAAGATCTTTCTTCCGATGACTTCGGTATCATTTCCCAAAATTTGGTTATCATTTCAATTAAAAGCAAATTTATATTTTCACCAGATAACACAGTTTGCTTATTCACACGAGTTCTTCCGTAGCTGTCTGTATCGACGATGCCATTTGTCTGGAAGAATCTTTTCAACTGACGGCGAGTTAGCCTTCTCATACTTTTTCTTCTCGGAAAATCGCGTTTTGTATTCAAACTTGGTAAAGAACACACTCAATTAACAACACGAAGCATTAGCCCAGTACTCTTAGTTACTTCGGCCGAATTCCAAATAATAACAGTAACTTATCCACATATTAAATAAAAAAAATTAAAACACCATAATAAAAACACATTCATCCAAGTACAAATCATCTTATTACGCTACGGTTCTCTGGTTCTGCGCTGAATATTAACGATTTTCCAATGTGTCAGTCAATGAAAATATTCCGCTAGACACAGTATACCAATTATGAACATATGAACAGTTAATAATAATAATAATAATAATAATAATAATAATAATAATAATAATAATAATAATAATAATAATAATAATAATAGAGTACTTTGATAAAAGTGAAAAACGTCCCCCACAAAAAAAAGGCTTCATTTTTATTTTTTTTTAACTGCAACCATATCTCCAAGTTGAGAAGTCACATTCCAACCCAATTTAGAATATAATAGTTTCCTGTCTAAGGTCACTTGAGAAATTGAGCTTAATCGGACTAAAACGAATGGAGGATAATAGGAGACTCTCTTCAATGTAGTTTCTTCTACTGTGTTTCTACTGAATTTGGAATATACCGTAGTTGTTTCTTTAGTTGTTTAAAGTCGTACTAATACTTCTATAGTTTGACCAAAATGGAGGACAAGACAAGAGGGAGAAAAAATAAAATACCACATAATTAGGCACACATAATTAAATGATACCATAATTAGGTTCAATGGAATTAATACTACACACAGAAATAATTAAACCCAGGTACTGATGAGCTTCCAAATACATAAGATAAATAAATAAAAAATAAATGCAGCGGTACAGCAGTTGGATAAACCATTCATGTTTATCAACAGTTGATTAGAAAGTATCACTGCTTACAGCTATCGCCTTGGGTCAGCTATCTCTGATTGGTTACCAGTGGAGATTGAACTGCTCACTCAGTCTCCAAAAGTTAGATAGGGCTAAAACGGCCTCTCTCCTACTCCCTATACGAGAACAAAAAAGGCATTAGCTGATTTTTTTTTTGCTGCAGTAAAACGTTTGTCTATCTATTGTCCTTGAGTCTTGTATTGCGCTCCGCCCGTTTCTATTTCTTTCAAAGTATGTTTTCTTCAATAGCTAAAGATTTTGTTTTATCTTCATTTTATCTTTGAGTCTTATGTACACCTCATGTACTCAGTGGAAAAGGAAGCCTTGGCCATCATTTACATTGTGCAATTGGGTGCCATGTAATAACGCTTTCTAAACGATATTCCATAACACTCATAACACACTCAACTTTGCAGTCTGAAGTAAATAAGATATAACGAAAAATAATTACTAAAATTACTAATATTCACTAAAATAAAAGGCTTATCTTAGAAGACATGCAACACTGCTACTACCATTCTGCGCTATGCTAGTGCAGTATCATTATATATCTCTCCCTTGATGAGTCCATGACTCCCTGGACTGTTTCTCTCTTAATAATAATATTAATGAAAGCAATTCTTAACTAAAAACTGTTTTTAAAAAAATCCGCTAACGCCTTTTTATTCCCGTATACGGGGAATAGGCGAGGCCGTTTAGCCCTATCTAACTTTTGGAGACCGAGTGGGCAGTTCAATCTCCACTGGTACCCAGTCAGAGATAGCTAACCCAAGGCTATTACTAATTTACAGGCAGGCAGTGAAGAGAGACGGCTCAACAGGTGCCGCCATCTCGTGGTCCCTGACCCTAACACTCGTATTTAATGTCTGAAATAATGTGGGTTCTACGGTCGATTTTCTTGAGTTTACGGGACGAAAAACCAGAGTTATCAGGAGAAAAAACCCGCTTGCCCATGCCAGAGATCGACTAACTCAGGAACCGGTCGAAGAAAGGCTTAGAAAAAGTTCCTCAAGTCGGCAACTAGACTTGAACTTAAGTCTACCTTCTGATAGCCTAGCACAAGGATGTAAGTCACTTCCACTGAGCTACACAGGATTTTAATGAAATAATAGATATTAAAAAAGAGAGAAACGTGTGAATTATATCCCACACGGTTTTTCATATATACAATGAAATGTTAATGAGAAAATACGAAGAAATTGAAATGGGATACAAATAAATGGCAATAGAATTAAGAATGTTAGATTTGCTGATGGTTTGGAGCAGGTTGATAGCAAATTCAAAAATAGAATTACAAAATATGGTTGAAATATTAATAAAAAATAATCACAATCAGGGCTTCGTATTAGATGCAGTTAAAACAAAAATATGATGGTAAGCTAACATCGGTAACAAAGCACAAATTTAAGAGTATTAGAAGGATCTGTACAAAATGGGTTCGAATCCATTCGTGGTCATGGATGTTTGTGATTGTCTGTGAAAATACTAGTGGTGGTGGGCAGTAGATGGCGCTGGTATAGGTGATGATGGTAGTTGCGGTTTGCTGTAGTTGATGGATTGAGGGGGGAGAGTTGTAGTGTTGGTGTCCCCCCCTCGATAAGTCTTTGGACTCCTTGGAGGTGTCACGTAATAATAATAATAATAATAATAATAATAATAATAATAATAATAATAATAATAAAATCAGCTAACGCATTTTATTCCTGCCTAGGGAGTCTGCAGTGAAGAGGCGGCTCAACAAGTGCTGCCATCTCGTAATGCCTAACACAATATTTTTAATGGCTGAAATAGTGTGGGTTCTATGGTCGATTCTCTTGATTTTACAGAACGAAAAACCGGATAACAATAATAATTTTAATGACAATATCAATAATAATCTAATTGGTCTTCCACAGTAGTTAAACTTTTTTTAATTTTCTTGATAAAAAAAGTTTCATTGCTGAGTACTTTTCTGTTTCAGTAAATAGACTTAACATATTTTTTTTAGACAACAATACTACATATTGCTACTTGTGGTTCAGTACAAAGTTTAAAAAAATCCTTTTAATTTTCATAACGTCCGATTGGTATAATCATCTATGTATTGCTATTATTAATGATAATCACTGTGATAATTTACTACAGCGATTCTTAATCGGTGTACCGCCGGTGAAAGATGTTATATGATATAGTTCTGAGTGTAATTGGCTACTCTGATCCTAACAACTGAAGACTGCTATGCGCATTGACTTCTAAACCAATGGAATATCGTTTATAGGTCACCGGTAGGCTCTATTAAAGGATTTGTTATCCTTGCAAAAAAAAAAAAAATAAATAAATAAACCCAAATATTATTTATACGCACTGTTTCTTGCATAGAGAATCCCTAGTTTCAAAAACATTACCGGCAATATTAAAACATGAAGGCTAACTCGCAGTCAGTTGAAAAGATTCTTGCAGTCAAATGGTATCGTCGATACAGACAGCTACGGATCTCGTGTCAAAAAAAAAAAAAAAAAAAAAAAATCAGCTAACACCTTTTTATTCCCGTATACGGGGAGTAGGCGAGGCCATTTAGCCCTATCTAACTTTTGGAGACTGAGTGGGCAGTTCAATCTCCACTGGTACCAATCAGAGATCGATGGCCCAAGGCTATCACTAATTAAGCAGTACACAGTGAAGAGAGACGGCTCAAATGTGCCGCCATCTCATGGTCCCTAACCCTAACACAATATATTTAATGTCTGAAATAATGTGGGTTCTACGGTCGATTTTCTTGAGTTTACAGGACGAAAACCCGAGTTTCCAGGAGGAAAAACCCGCTTGCCAGTGCCAGAGATCGACTAACTCTAGAACCGGTCGAAAAAAGGCTTAGAAAAATTTCCTCTAGTCGGTGACTAGACTCGAAACCAAATCTTCCTTCGTGCGGCCAAGCGCCGTGGTATGCAAACGGATCTCGTGTGAATAAGTAAATTGTGTTTTCTGGTGAAAATATAAAATTGAAATGATAACCAAATTTTGGGAAATGATACCGAAGTCATCGGAAGAAAGATCTTATTTCACCTTCCCTTAGTTTTGATGATATACCATTCTCCAAACAGGATAACTCTTTCTTGATGGACTGATTTTAGCATCTAGCTTATCCTGGTATAAACACGTCACATCCATAATCTCCTCAGTCTCAAATACTACATGAATTAAAAGCCTACATGGTCCATCTTGCACAACTAAAATACTGCATCATGGAAATAAGTCTTTCAAAGATATTTTTAGGTTTGTTTGAAGTGTTTTTGGAACAAGTTCTATTGGAAGATCTAATCTTTTACTATTATTATTATTATTATTATTATTATTATTATTATTATTATTATTATACTTTTGTGAGATCACATCAGATACCCACGCAACTCAACAACCTACCAAGAAAGTTAAAATACGTAGATAACTACAGAACATTAAAAAACGAACTCTGGAAAATATACCAATAAAGATAAGAAACCATTAACACTAATATACACATCACAAATCACTAGCATCCAATGCCTACATCCCATACATAAACAGTAGCAACAACACAAATAGTGAAGGCTAAATCCCACTCTCTTCATAGAAGCTAACCCAAGCTTCGAAGTAGGTGGGATTAACTTGCCTCACTCATCTACAAGTAATCCTTATAAGCAAATGCAGAAATTTGTATGTATAATCACTCTTTCTCAAAAAAATAATAAAAAATAAAAAATAAAAATAAAATAAAAAAATAAAAAATTATACAAAAAATTCTGTATAATCTTCATTGTTAATATTAGAAGAACATGTGTTGTAAATACATAATATAAAGGCAAAAAGTATTATTAAAAATTTTAATTGAAATCCAATGTAGGAATTGTAGCACTTAGTGTCACACAAGATGTTTATTGTATGTATAAATATTTTAGCAATCAATAAAATATATTTAAAAAATAATAATAATAATATTATTATTATTAATTACCAGAGATCTCTAAGGAGTCATGGGAGTCATCAGAGAGGCACAGCAGCTCAACATGTTACCAATTATATATTTGGTTTAATTCTTTATCCAAGTGTAGGCAAACAAATTTTGCGCCTCAAGGATTTTCATGACTGGGACAACTCGTGACAAAAGTGGTATAAGTTCTCATCACTTGCCTTAGTATCCCGTAATGCAAACACACACACACACACACACACACACACACACACACACACACACACACACACACACACACACACACACACACACACACACACACACACACACACACACACACACACACACACACACACACACACACACACACACACACACACACACACACACACACACACACACACACACACACACACACACACACACACACACACACACACACACACACACACACACACACACACACACCGAACAGAATACACTGTTCATCTGGTTATATATTTCTATAAAAAGAAAACTAATTTTGACCAGATTACTAAATGTTTCTTCTGTTTAATAATATTAAATTAAAAGTCATATTAATATTAGTACCAAAAGTCACCCAAAGGGGAAAGTTTGGCGCTGCAGAGCCGAAAACAAGCGGATAATTACATTAAAGGCAGATAAAAATTGAATAATAGCATTTCGACGGTATAAGCGACAAGCCGCGTCACTCATTCCAGCTGGATATGTGGCGCATTACAATGATAATAAGAATAATAATCTTCTTTCACTACGCGTTATTCACGCTCCCTCTGCAGGGTCCGCGTGTTAATTAGATGCGACTTCTTGTTAGTACCACTCCCAACCGACCTGTCGCCTAATCTGCCGGGGATATATTTTTTGGCTGTAGAAGCGTATTTTCACGGGGCCGATTTGCCTGCTTGCGGGATGAAAAACGCCAGATAAACTGGCGGAAAACACCTTACTTCCCGCGCCGAAGACTGGCTAACTTGACTATGCCTGAGGAAGATCCTCAAGTTCCTCAAGAATAATCTAAAACAACAACTTGCGAGAGACACAGCATGTCGCACATCGGATGCAATTTGTTGTACACAAGGAAGGTCAGCATATTGAAAATCGTGTATATGGTCCAGGAACCCTGATTCTGATGAATAAAACATTATTTCCTGTGAGTTCAATCACTACATTAATTTATGTGTCTCGAGCAAGCTGTTTTAGTTTCATTATTATTAATATTATTATCATTATAATGCGCCACAAATCCAGCTGGAATGAGTGACGCTGCAGTCGCTTACACCGCGAAATGTTATTATTCCATTTTATCTGGCTTTAATGTAATTATCCGCTTGTTTTCGACTCTGCCAGCGCCAAAATTTCCCCTATCGGCGACTTTTTGTACTAAATATTTTTTTTCGCGGAAATCATCTCCCCATGCCTTTCCAAGTCTCAATATAAAATTTTGTCTCATTCCGTTTATTGGTTTTAGCTACAGATGTCTCCAAAGAGGAAAAGTTATTTTATGGCCACCCTGTATAATACGCTTGTATTATATTTTTATTATAATATTTAATTCAGCTGTGGTGAGTGACATACATACAATTTCACTTGTATGTATGTCACTAATTAATTCAAAATATAATAACACAAACGGAAGGACAGAACATTGCGATCCTTGACTAGAAGAGACACAAGTTTGATTCTTGTTGTGATGAGAGGATCCTTTATGTCTTTCCCTCCCCTCTTAATGGAAGGTTAGTTAGCCAATCTCACACTGTGCTAACTAGGTTTTCCCCTGAAACTCACTTTTTTTTTTTTAATTCAAGAAGATTTTGCTCTAGTACACAGGCAATTTACGACTAAAAATCATATTAATGACGCTATGTGTAGTTCACTCTGTTTGTAGTTTGAGGATTGTGTTGGTTGGGTTGGTGAACTAGAATGAAGTGCTCTCCCACGATGAGTCCTTGGATTCATTGGAGTTGTCATGTAATAATAATACCTCTTGTAATAGTATATATGAGAAGAAATACTTCTAATAAGTACAAAACAAATCCTGACATAAATAAACACTAGCGCATTCTATTCATGCTTCTTTTTTTCCCCAGTTCGGTTAGAATTTCATTTTTATTGGCAAAGCGATTTTAAATTATGCTTGTAATATTTCCTCAGTTTTTATTGACAAAATTTTATGGAGTCATATGAGAATAATAATTCTAAAGAACAATAACTTCCTATGTCTTGAGAATTCAATGAAACTTGTATAAATTTTATCTGTATGTGTGTCACTACGTCACTACATAATTCAAAATACAATCGACGCATTTTTCCAAATCCTTGTAGGATAACTTTTGGAAATTAATTCGTATTTTGTACATCGAAACTGGCCTACGGTTGTCAGATGCTGCATTCGACTAAACAGTCCAATAAATACTTTTGAGAGATATTGAACCAGATATAATGGATATCTGAACGCGTCTACAGGCCGGCCTGGTTGGCCGAGTGGTTAACGTATCCATTTTCCAGCCAAGAGGATGCGGGTTCAAAACCCGCTAGGCAGATGGATGTTCGTGTTGTCCTACTAACTTTCTGTGAAAAGGACACTGCTACCCCTTGACTTCTTCTAGCAGGATTCACTCCCAAAACCGAAGAGGTATGGGAGTAACCTTTTCGGGTTTTGACCTCTTAGCGTCTAATGACTTAACACGTGAATTAACTAACTACGCCTCAACCATCCAAAGTAACAATTTAACATAAGTAATATCTGCAAATTTTTACACTCATTATACATTGCTTCGTCCGCGCGGTTAGTCTAGTGACTTTTCGCTTCGCAACCATATGTCTGAGGAAGGCGTGTCCTAGGTTCGATTCTTGTAAGCGACGTGAGGAGCTTAAGGATCTTTCTCAATCATAGCCAAGTTAGCAGGTCTTGGGCGTGGACAACAGAGTTTTTACACCAGTTTATCTCGGGTTTTTCATCCAGGCAAACCGGCCCAGTGAACACACAGGGGTGCAGTCATAGGATATAATATGAAAAAAAAAAAAGGCAACGGGAAATCACTTTACTCATAGTCATTTCCCTAGAAGGAAGCATATATATAGCTGTCCCTAAACAGCCAGAAGGCTATAACCTCAACAACATACATTCCTTCAAAAGCAGATCTGTAGTGATACTAATAGCACACGATCTACCAATAATTCCGAACACTGCTGTTAGTCGAAGTTATGGAACATTCCAGGTTTGTTAATGACATAAAAACTAGTGTACAGATAGTAAGAAGCAGTATTTCATCGCAACAGTTGAATATAGGTGGTATGGCAACACGACATGAACTCAGTGATTTCGAGAGAGGTGTTATGGTGGGATGTCACATTGGTGGCAAGTCCATAAGTGCCATTGCCGCTTAACTGGAGCATCCAAAATCATTAGTTGGCGATGTAATCAACAAATGGAGATGGTCTGTCATCACTAGTGCAGGAAAACACCCAGGGCGACCGCCGAAAATGATTCACACGGACAGGAGGGCGTTAAAACGGGTGGCATGCAAAAACCGGATACAATCACAACAGATCATATGTGATGAGTTCCAGAACGCCAGTAAGACCATGGCGAGACACTAATACTGTATGAAAAGAACTCCATTACTTGGTTTCCGCGGAAGAGCAGAAGCATACAAGCCGAACATCACAACGAACAAGGCTGCTTGTCTGGCCTGATGCAAAGAGAGTGTGAACTGGACAATTGATCAACGGTAATCTGGAGCAACGAATCAAGGTTAACCTGTTTCCAGTATGATGGCAGCCTGATGATTGCTTGTTACCACAGTGTGTTGTACCCACAGTAAAGTTTGGTGGTGGAGCAGTAATTGTGTGGGGCACATTTAGGTGGTTTGAATGGGACCATCAGTCGTTGTCTGTGGTTCCATAAGACAATTCAGTACCTTGATATTCTGGATAAATCAGCATCTGCCTAAACTGTGGAGTTTTTATGGAACGAACCCGTTACTATAAAGATAATGCCACAAGGCTGGAGCTGTTATGGAATAGTATGAAAAGATGGGTGTTAAACGACTGCCCTGATCTGCAGTTCTGATCTCAACCGCATCGAATACCTGTGGGATGAATTGGAGCAGCGATTGAGGTCCAGAGCAGTACTTCCTCGATCTGTAGCTGATCTCAGTGCTGCTTTGATGGAGGAATGGAGATAAATTCCACCTAAGGTCTGCCGTACATTGGTGGAAAACCTCCCTCGAAAGGTGTGGGAGGTGATCAAAACCAAAGATGGACATATCCAATATTACAGTTCACCTGCTGATATCACTTGTAAATTGCTAAAATGTTCGGACAATTATTGGTAGATAGTATACACACTGGTGTCCAAACGCTGACGAACTACTGTATATGAAAAAAAAAAATTTCATGACTACAGCCAAGTGTGGACATAAATGTATTGCTAAGATACTAATAAATTTTATTGGGCACAAAACTGTTCTAAATTTGGTGCATATTAAATTCTAAACATTTTGGCAAGTTTCCTTAACTACATCGTTGGGAAATTTGTAAAATTTCCCAACGATGTAGTTAAGGAAATAATGCATAGTGCTTACAGAAAACCATGCAGAGAGACATTTCAGTATGGATACTGAAATGTCAACCCCAGAACTGCGATGCAGCTCTCACGTTGTGTCATGCTTAACATCAAGTGATTCAGGAGTTCTGAGGCAAACTGGCCCACTCCTTTAAAGCAAGGATAAAGCTTTTTCTGAGGGGGGGGGGGGTTTCTCGAGTAGAAATGCATCTCCCTATTGCATTCCAAACTTGTTCTATGGGTCTAAGAGCTCAGGAGTATGCTGGCTACTTGATTCGATTAATATCTTGGGGCTCCAGAAGTATCTGAACTGCTCGGGTACGATGTGGTGGAGCATTGTCATCCATGTCAGTGTGAAAATGGTAGTGGGCAGTAGATGGCATGGTTCGCTTTAGTTGGCAGATTGAGTGGTGGAGACAGAGTTGTAGAGTAGGTGCCTTCCCTCAATGAGTTCTTGGACTCCTTGGAGGTGTTGCATAATAAAAATGAATTTTCGCCCATAGCACCTGGAACAATCGTACATCTCGTTGAAAAATTTCGTTGCAATACCGTTCGCTAGTCATAGTTCCTTTTTCCAGCACCTGTAGCTTGGTGCATCCCTTGAGCGAACATTGCGATGGTAAGTAATACCAATTTGATGCCTGATCAAGTATCATCTAGAATTGAAGGAAATATTAAAACGACTCTTATCTGTCCTCATCATATGTTACGCTTTCGCGCAGGCCTACACATTTTACCAGATAAGCTTCTGTAACTGATAATTCCGGGGAATAGGTTAGTTGCTTCCTATTCCTGGTAGTATCCCATGTCTGCCGAAGTGTGGTTCATGGGGGCTGGTTTGCCTGCTTTGCAGGAGGAAAAACCCTGATGTCCATGCCCAAGACCAGCTAACTTGGCTATGGCTGAGGAAAGATCCTTAAGCTCCTCATGTCTCCGACGGGAATCGAACCTAGGACATTCTTTCCACAGGCATATGGTTGAGAAGTGCACAGCCACTAGGCTAACCGCACAGACCTCTCATCTGTAAAGAGTATATTATATTAGCCCATTTGTGTGTCCAATTTTTATGGATACACCACCATTGAAAACGTGCCTACAATGAGCTGTGGTTAAAGGGTTACAGGCTTTTGGGCATATAGGCCCACTTGTCAGTGACCTTGTCGTCTTACCATAGTTGGTGGAGATAGCCATGTACCTGTACTTGAAAGGAGCCGAGTTCCAAAGTAACCACCATGGTGCTTCAATTCAAAAGAATTACATTTTTTCTGTTATAACCAAAAATTACTCATGCTTCGTGTTAGAGTAAGGACGACCTCTTAGCAAACGTCTGGAACACATTTCATTGGATTGAAACATTGTCCAGAGGCTGGAAAGAACGCTATGTGAGATTCCAAACTCTGACAATATCAGTAATTCTGTGGCCTTTTGCAAGCTTTCCAATAATTCTTCCCCACGTGAAATCATCTCGATGCCTTTGTGACATTACGAGGCATCTAAGTTTGCAACTTTATTGCTTCACAAAAAGAGATTCCTTCGAACCCAACACACTTAGCCTCTTTGCATGTGATTCGAAAATTTAAATATGTACCTGCTTTCTACTTGAAATCGTCGATTATATAAAAATTGTCAGTTATAAAAAAAAAGCTTATTCATCTGAATTGGCGGTTGTAATCTTGCGAAAATTGTTTGTCCTTAACTTTTGGATGCCAATGAATATAAATGAATTATGTTGGAGGTTTAATGGATTTTTTACAACACTCAAAAAGAATTAAAATAGAATTTAATACTTCCTATATTTCGTCCTAGTCATAGGTTAGATCCTGACATCTTAGATCTCTTTTCCTTTGCCATCAACTCTGGGTATTTCTCTTGGAAGAACAAAATCTACAAGCAGATAGAGGGAACTGCCATGGGTTCCCCCCTCTCACCCCCCTGCCAATTTCTATATGGAAGATTTTGAAAAACAAGCCTTAGACTCAGCCCCACTCAAACCGTCTATCTGGCTAAGATATGTAGATGATGTGTTCTCTATTTGGCCTCATGGCCTAGACACATTAGGCTCCTTCCTCAGTCATCTCAATAGTCTACATCCAAGAATCCAGTTCACTATGGAAAAGGAAAACAACAATTGTTTACCCTTCCTAGACACCTTAGTCACACATCTGCCTAATGATACACTGGCCTTCACTGTATACAGAAAACCCACACACACAGGCAGATACATTTGCAAACTCCCCCACCACCACCCCTCGCAACAATATGGCATCATTAAAACTCTTACCAAGAGAGCCGACAATCTTTGTTCCAGTGGAACCGCCCTCACTACTGAGCTTAACCACATACACAGAACTTTCCTCTCCAATGGCTACCGCGAACACAGTATCAAAAAAATAATCAATTCCTCCCCCATTCCCCGTCCCTCTCGTCAACAAGATTTTAAAAATGCCATCACCATACCCTACATCTGTGGCACTTCGGAAAAAATAGCCAAGATACTAAAAAAGTATAACCTACACACACCATATAAGCCCTACTGCAAACTTGCTACCCTTATCCGGTCCACGAAAGATCAGCTCCCTCCTCTCTCTCTGCCTGGAGTTTACAAAGTACCCTGTTCCTGTAAGCTTGCGTACTTTGGACAGACAGGCAGATCAGCATCCATCCGCCTGGAGGAACACAAGTCGTACATCGTTAAACACAACTATGGCCATTCAGGCTTGGCTGACCATGTGTTGGACACCACCCACAGAGTATCATGGAAGAAAACCACCATGCTCCACCACAGCAAATTCAAGAAAGAGAGACTTTTCTTAGAAGCAGCAGCAGCTCTCAGAAACCAACCAAATCTAAATAAATACGGTTGCATTAAGCTTCCAAAAATTTGGGAAACACTCATCACCAGAGGTCCCACCTTACATTCCAGGCCACCTACGACCGCCCTTAGAGGGCGCTCCACCTAGATAGGACTTTAGTGTCACCCACGTGGTTGGGCTTAGTATTGTAAGTTTTTGTGTGCATGTTACATTAATTGTTTTTGTAATCCCCGTAGATGTCCTACTGACTAGGACGAAATATAGGAAGTATTAAATTCTATTTTAATTCTTTTTGAGTGTTGTAAAAAATCCATTAAACCTCCAACATAATGTACTCACAGCACTTAAGCCTCTACACAAGAATATAAATGAAGTATCTGAATGAAAGTTATCATTTTACATTTCTAGGATGGATCATATATGTAGATGGTAGAATGAAACCAAATTTTATTTAGCTGGCATTATCAAAGAAACACTTTGACATCATATGACATGAATTTGCCTAAAGATTCCTCCCGTCATGAACCTAACTTCGACCGAACTTCACTTTTGAAATATATATATATATATATTTTTTTTTTTAATAACTGAAATTTGATATACCTGGTCTCACCATACTGTCAAAACTTGAATAGCAAATATAAACCAGTTAGTAAATAAATCACTTGCAGCTTTCAGAAATTCAAATCACATGTATAACGTACACACAGCAGCACTTGAAGTTTGAAATATCCCCCTTTTGCCTTCACACCTTCAGTATCTGAGGCCACATATCAATGGTAGCACGCACACACACACAACAGAAATGCTGCCACTGCTTGTTCCAAATCCATCTCTTCTTCAGGCCGGCTTGTTTTTTGTGGGTTATTCTCTCAAATTCTGACCACAATTTGAAGTCCAACAGATTCAGATTGGGATTTCCAGATGGCCAATCAGATTATAGTAGTGAAGCAAATTTGCCTCCAGCCACTGTTGTGTGGAGGAGAATCCTGTTGGAAGGTCCACTGCCTACTGTGAAACAAGTTGTTCTGGGCCATACCACAGGTTCCAGCAATGTCTTGATGCAATTTGGCAGAGGTTTTGACCCCTTTCTCACAGAAATGCAACTTGGATATATCCCCTACCAAACCATGACTGACATGTGGTGACCTCTCTGAAACCTAGGTACTATGGTACCTGCTGACACTATCCAGAACATATATCCGATTGTTTTCACATTTTTACTCTTTAATTGTAAAAATGTTCTCATCTGTGAAGAGGCTATCTGTCTTGTTTGCCTACTGCACAAGGCCTTTATCACCTGCTGCTGCTGTGTAAGTTCTGGTGTTAGGGAGTGTCAATAGAACACTGGACCCTCAGGTCATCAGTCAGAACACGTGACATGATTCTCTGTGAAACATTCATCTCTTGCAATATCACTTCTTGCATTATCACAGGATTATGACAGAGGTGTGCCTTAACAGCTCTCAAGCTGTCGCATCCTAATGCAGCATGGTTGACCTGTTCTTTGGTAGTTAGATGTCTTCTGTATCATTATAATGGTTAATAATATGATACACAGATCCTACTGATCTTGAGTGTTTTAGCATGTTGATAATAACAGCTGGCTGCATTCCAACCCTGTGAAGTGCTATTATTACAGCTATATGGTTGTTATAATCTCCACATTACATGTTAACAATTATAGCTAGATAACTTTACTGATACAGAAATATTGGGTGCACACAGCACCACTAACAGAACCAGGCTTGCACAATTCTGTGGACCAGAAGTTATAACAGTATTTATAGGAAAATTCTATATGTCCATCATGTTAAAGACTATTTTATAATTTCCATTACTACCTTTTATTTCTCAAAGGAAATAAGATTTAACACAGCTTCAAAGAAAGTTTATATTTGAACTTGCTCTAATGCAGTAAGGTGATCTTTTTCTATTGTACCTGCTGGTAGATGTCTAACAGATGGTTCACAAGCCCTGAGTGGCTGTAGTGATGTAACTGGATGTAGTCTTTGTTCGGCACTTCTGATGTTGGCTGCTCTACTTGTTTTGCCATAACAGGACAACTTACAACTGCAAGGAACTTGGTAAATGTCAGCCTTTGGTTATAACCTTGTATCTTTTTAGAATTTTTGTCAGTTTTTCTGACATGCCTGGAATATATTAGTGGAAGAATAGTAGTTTTGGGGTTTTAATATTCCGGTGGGAGATTATAGCCATTGGCTAAGATCCTTTAGCCAATATTAGTTTTGACCTCTAATTAATATATATAGAGTACATTGTTAATTTTCTTAATATTTATGTAATAACTTATAAAAAAAATTGTTATAGTTGCATGTCAATCTTCCCTCAAACTCATATCTCTAAGTATTACATTGTCATATTTTCCATTTTTGCAGGTTAGTATAACGAGAAATGCTATTTAACAGTTCAGATGAACGAATCTATAACTGTTCTGAATTGCATAGTGTAGCTATTGAAACATATAACTTCATGCATATAAAGCTGAATACCAGACTACCAATATCTTTTTACATTTCAAGTTTCAAAACACCTGAAATGGAAACAGTTGTAATCACAATTGTGTTTCCTTTTTCTTTTTGTATATACTACAAATGTTTCCTTTTCTTCTTCTTCTTATCTCCATGGAGTCAGTAGACTCATCGTGGGAGACCCAAACTATCAAGACAATATCTATCATATCTCTTGAATTCATTTACAGACAAAGAACTCACAACTGAGTCAGGCAATGCATTCCATTCATTCACCACCCACCAGGAGAAAAACCTCGTTCTCACACCCTCATTAACCACACTTTTCCTTAATTTCCAGGGATATCCTCTTGTTCTTCCATCACTATCACACAGCTGAAATATTTCCCTTGCATCAATGTTATAAAAACCTTTTAGTAATTTAAATGTTTATATCATATCCCCTCTTCTCCACCTATCAACCAACATCTGCAATCCACAAGCTCTCAATCTATCAATGTAGAGAGCATTTTTTACACCACTCACCAACTTAGTCACTCTCCTCTGAGCCCTTTCCACCAATCCTCATCTCCAAGGAATCCAGGCGACCAGACTTGAGCACAGTAATCCAAATGTGGTAGTATCAACACCTTATAAAGAGAAATAATAACCCCTTTTTCTCTGGGTGTAAGTGTGTTCTTCAATAACCAAGTAATCCTATGTGCAATCTTGGACACCTTAGTAATGTGTCCCCTGAACTTCATCTCCCCATCGACCAACACTCCCAACTCCCTAGCCTCATCAATCTCTTGGAGTACCGTTCCATCAATGTAGTACACAGCTGGTAATCTTTTAATCCCAAAATGCATCTTTCCACTTTTCCACACTGAACTGACATCCATTACCCTTTGTCCATTTTTCCAGCTTATTTAAACATCAGCTTGATTTTTTACTGCACTACCCAACTTTGCATCATCAGCAAACAACTGAATCGCTCTCTTTAAGCCATTTCCTATATCATTTATGTACAAATTAAACAACAATGGCCCAAACACAGAGCCCTGAGATACACCACTGGTCACCTGCCTCATCCTGGACTCTGCTCCTCCATACACCACCTTCTGGTATCTCTCCCTGAGCCATTCTCATATCCATATTACCAGTTTAGTACCCATCCCCATCTGCTCCAATTTGCACAACAGTATTCCATGGGGTATCCTCTGGATGTTAATGTGTTAAAAGCCTTAGCAAAATCCAGAAGTACCACTGTGTAGGTGTAGCCATTTCCTTTGTCTAACTCAGATGTCATTCTATTATAAAAAGTTAATAGATTGCTAAAGCAGGATCGACCTTTAACAAAACCATGTTGGCCCCTATAGATGATACTACAAGGTCTTTATTCCACATGTCTTTCCATATTGTTTTCAAGCTGTCGTTGCATGATGCTTTGTTGGCTTTTATATAATTTCTAACATAATAAAATATCTAAGAAAAAACATTTTTTAAAAAAAATTATAGTATCAGGGGTTTCTCATTTCTCTGACTCTGCAAGCATTACCTGCTTTGGATAAGTAATTTTATTTCACTTAATTAGGATGAGTAATCAGTTTGAGAGCCAAATCATAAGATATTCCATTTCAAAATTCACCTCCCCTTCCCTGTTGCAATACAAGTCTAAACATATTTGTGAAAGGTCTAACTTTTTATTTTAAATACATCTATTTATTAAAACAAGTTCCTTTACATTTCAATGCAATATTAATGTTTCATCTGCTAATGATCACAATTATATAAAATGTAAACAACAGAAAAGGATGAACTGCACTGGAAGACTGACAGCATTGATGCACACTGCTACTAACCCACTCCCTCACCTAGATGACATAAACCCCAAGCCCACCACCAAATGTATGATGACTCATTGACTCAATCCTTTAGCTTGCTCTCTTTGCAAATAAAAAAAAAATTCTAAATTTTTTCTTTAGGACAGAAGTCTTTTGTCCATTAAATCGAGGCTCATTTCTAGCAGAACAATGCATCAAATTGTCTGCATGCTAGGTCATAATTTACTATTAAAATTATATATAAAAAATATTATTCTCAAAACTTATTCCTATCAGCAATTTAATACAACAGGGAAGAGCAACTTTCACGGTAATTGGATCAATGATAAAACGAAAGTATGCTTGTCTAGTTGTTGTACAGAAGTATACCCAATCTTTCAGTTGGTGGTAGTGTAATTCTTGAGCGTTGATGTCGACAAGAAAAAATGCACCAGATTTTCAAGTTGTGCAATTTCATGGAACATTTAGAGCTAATTCTTCTGATCTTAAATCAGAAGAATTTGATTGTATGTTAAAATGCAAACACCTCATTAAATGAGGTGTTCGCATTTTAACATACAAACCTATGAATTAAAGAACATTGAAAAGCTGTATATAATAAAAGAGGAAACATAGCTAAAACAAAACTTGAGTGCTATTTGGGAATAAAATAGTAAACTATTTTACTTATTTATTTTCTTATCAATCTGTGTTCGCATCAATATCGTAAAAATCCATTTCAACAGATAATAGATTCATTTTTTTTTATTATAATTTTCAGTAAATTTTACAGACTTTGAGAAATATGTGTATCCAAGAAGTGAGAAGTGGATTAAGTACAATTTGATAAACTATTGGTTTTGAAAGTCCCTGCCCTCCTTTTTTTTGTGTGTTAAGAAAACATATGAAAAGGAATTTAGTAACCTTTATTAATGACAAATGAAATTATAATAAAATTATATGGGTAGTTCTTTTGTGATTTAGGTATCAGGCATTTCTCCACCAGGAACCATCTATAAAAGGAAAGGGATCAAACTATATTAATACTCAACATAAAAAAATTCTTTTATTTTCATACATAATTGATTTAACATAAGACTAAGGGAGAAAAGGAATGTTAAAATATTTTGATAATTTATTCCACATTTCATCCAATAAATGTTGCATGCATTGAAGAAATTATTCCATTATTCAGAATAGGCATGCACTAAAAAAATGTTGTTTTTTGTGAAGCAAGGAGGGAGAGAAAAGGATTACTCCTTCAAAAAAAAAAAATCATACAGTAAGTAAATCTGGCTATAAAATTTTAAAGATATATCTTGGTGTTTATCAGACATATCTACTTAAAATACATTTTTCTTATAATAATTTATTTAGTGTTTCCTACCCAGACTGGTTTCGTCACATCAGTGGGAGCCAGCAAGGCTGAATTAATATAGAAGTGATATTTCACATATACATGTAGTCAAAAGGTGTAACCTTTTTTCACGATTATAATTGAAATTAAACATCCAAAAGAGTATGTGCTTTACATTATGGGATACTAAGGCAATAATGTGAAGTTATTAGCCTCTACTAGAAAAGTAGCATAGTCGCGAAGATACTTCATGTGCAAACTATGTTTGCTTACTTGGATAAAGGATTAAACAAGGATACAATTCTTAGCAAGTTTAATTTAAACTATAACCAAGTGAAAAAATCTTTATACTACCTTTAAGTTGTGTTTAGAAGTAAATTTTTAAGTAACTCACCATTGTAATGTTATTGCCATTCAGTAATATTTGATCAAGCTTAGTAATTCTTCTACCTTCTGGAGTACTTTCACTTAAATGAGAAAAAAAAAAAAAAATTCTGCTGAAATACTAGAGCCAAAAACATTTATTTTATTCTCACCTAGTTCTATATCAGGTTTTCTAAAACCTGAGTAGAAAGATGCAACAGAAAGAATATACATAACAGGTCTTGATATTTGAAATTAATTGCAAGAGTTCCAATTCATTTAAAAAATCAGTTTTAAATTCATAATACCATTTTATATTTAGAAAGACTTTTCCTGTAAGATATACAGCTATAATATCACTGCATACAACAATTTTGTTATTATTAAGAGAGACCTATAGAGAGGCCACATACTACACACATCATACTTATTCTTGAATTCATTCACAATGCTTGCCCTCACAACATCCAATGGCAATCCATTCCAATCATGCACCACCCTATGAGAGAAAAATCTAGCTCTCACCCCTTTCTTAGCAGCATTTATTCTCAGCTTCCAAGGATGTCTCTTGTCCTCTCCATAAATTGAAAAATTCCATCAATTGAAATCCTGTATGACCCTTTCAGAAGTTTAAGTCTCAATCATATGAACCCTCTTTCTCCTGTTTGCTAGTGCCTGCAGTCTACAAATTCCCAATCTGTCTTCATAATCAGTATTCCACAATCTTGATATCATTTTTAACACTTTCCTTTGCTCTCTCCAATATATCAGAATCACAATGTAAACCAGGAGACCAGACCTGCGCACAATAGTCCAAGTGAGATCTTATCAAGGCCTTGTAAAGAGGCAAAGTAATATCCTTATCTTTACATGCGAACATTTGTTTCAGCATTGGAATTATCTTTCGAGTTGTAATTGCAATCTTTGCTACATGGCCACGAACTTCAATTTCCAGTCTATTCAAGATCCCTATCATCTTGTGAATGACTTTGCATTTTCTGACATCCATTTTCCCATGCTCACAATTCCAAAAAGTCAAAAATGGTGTTTGCACTCTTGAGACCAAAGTTCCAGTTTACTTGTGCCTCATTTTTTCCAGAATGCAACATGTGACATATTCAGAGCTATATTACAAATGAATAGAACTAAATTTTTTTTCTT
The DNA here is from genome assembly GCF_054136105.1 of Typopeltis vanoorti. NCBI lineage: Eukaryota > Metazoa > Arthropoda > Arachnida > Uropygi > Thelyphonidae > Typopeltis > Typopeltis vanoorti. The sequence continues at coordinate 179,322,652 of NC_143550.1, read as the reverse complement.
TTCAAGAATACAACTTTAAAATAGTTATTCTATATGCGAGCCACTAGACAGTATATATGGGAGTGAAACTAATTAATATGGAGGCTTATTAATTAGTTGAGTTAAAGAACAATATTGTTGCCACTGGCCATGAAAATGGTATTCAGTGTATGCATGTGCATGCATAGGGGTGGGTTACTTCCCAGGTACCACCACCATCTGTAAAAGCAAGTGAAATTCTACACTTGCATGACTTACCAAGAAGTTCAATGCAGAAAAAAATCTTCCCAAACCATTTAGATCCTACTTAACAAATAGTGCAAGACAATGCTGTGCATCGTCTTGCACCAAATTCAATTGTCTATTTACATCTCGAATATGAAACCACAACTACTTTTCCTAACAGACGCTAGTCAGCTTCAATCATTATTCACTGTTTATCATACATTCTTCAACTCTTTACTTAATGGTAATATTTGTGAATATGTTTACTCTGAAATCTACATCAGCAGGGCTTGACAAAACAGATATTTTTTAAATTAAAAATAACTTCTATGCAAAATATTTTTAAAATAAAGAAAACACAGATGCAGTATATTAATCACTTTCTCTGAAACTCCTGTTAGGACATAAGGACATATAATAAAATGGGTGTGTGGGGGGGAAGAAGTATGGTTTTGCTTAATTTGTCAAGTTTTGTATACCAGAATATTCAATTTAGAATTCATCAAATTATAGGGTTGGTTTCTCAAATTCACCCACTGCCATTATGCGGGCAAAATTTAAAATGGACAAATGAAACTTATTTGTGTCAGTGGTCCCAGAAGGTTTTCCTAAGGAAGAAGTGAAGGAATTTTTCAAGTCATTAGCGCAGGCAATGAACACAAACGAAATGGAAAAAGTAGTCCTTGTTGGAGACATGAACAGCAGAATAGAAAATAAATCCCAACAAGCATAGAGAAACATTTTGGAAAAATTTGCTCATGAACTGCAAGGCTAATAACAATGGTAAGTACATGCTGGATTTCTGCTTAGAATTTAGCTCATTACTAACACCATGTTCCAACATACAAAGATGTACATAAGTTCACATGGAGAAGACAAGAAATAACAAGAGCCCCACTGACTATATTACTGTTGATAGTGATATCCTCATGCTGGTTCAGGTCATGAGTACAGAGGATTTGAAATTGGAAGTGATCAACACTTAGTTTTAAGTAGGATAAAAATGAATATCACAATGAAAATAACAACATACATAAAGAAGACTTCAGTAAGAATATACAAGCTAAACATGAGGAAGGTATTTGGAAAATGTTCTGGCAATTATTGAAAAACAACTTAGAAATGGAGGAAACAGTACTGTAAAAGGAATCAAAGATGATAAAGATGACATGAAACTGAAGATAAGGAAATTCTACATGTATAGAGTAATCACTTTGAGCAACTGTTAAATGAAATGAGCAGTAACGGAATTGTACTAGAAATATTCATGAGGAGTGAAAATTTAGCAGTGCATATCAATAGTTGAGGTAGAAAAGGTATTAAAAGCCTGAAATGTGGAAAGGCAGCTAAAGTAGATTAAATTCAACCAGAAATGCTCAAATATGGAAGTATAAAAGTTTTCTAGTGACTATACTACATAATATAAAGGGCACAGTTGCAATTCAAATGATCGAAGTAGAGATTTCATAGCTCCCATCTATAAAAAAGCGATAAAGCTAATGTGAGAATTACAGAGGAATTTCTCTGTTAAATGTTCCAGGTAAGAATTCTGCAAGACTTGAGAAGAATAAGAAAAATTATAGAACTTAGAGAAAAACAAGCTGGATTCAAGCCAAATAGAGGTTATCAAGATCAGATTTGCACTTTAAGACAAATAATTGAGAATGCATGGAAATATGACAAGAATACAATAAGCAAAGTTGGAATGGTGTTATATGGTGGGAAGTCATATGAACAAATTCATATGAAATAAGGGAGAACCTAAGTCAAAATACTTAACTAGAGCACACAAGACAGTGCTCAAATTAATAACTTATGAATATGAGAGTTGGATTAGAAATAAAATAGTTGATGAAAGACTGGAGACCACACATACTAGAGTTCTGAGAAAAAATTGAGCATAAACATGTAACATCAATGGCAGAATCATATTAAAAATTAAGATAATAGGAACGAATGCGATTCCAAGATGAGAGGAAAAACACTGAGAGAAAATCCAAGATCTAGGTGGATTGATTTAGTCAGAAGTGCCTTAGAAGAACGAAATGTTAAATATGACAATACTAGACTGCTGACATGAAATAGACTAATCTGGAAGAAAATTGTTGATAGGAAATTCATAATGATGTAAAGTTAATCAGGCAGTACCATCATAGTAGCCTGGATACTCTTTGCAGTGCACATTCATCATTTGACATTCAGTTAAACATAGGTGTGTCGATATTGTCTAAATTGTAGATTAAGTATTACTGTGAGATATTTAAATGTGAAACACAGTGTTTGGATAAATTTTTTAAGCAACATTATCAGAAATTCATTGTTTTTGTTAGCATATTGATATAAAATGGCAGTGATAGATAAATCATTGCAGAGGTCTGTGCAGAAGACAATGTAAACTGTGTAGATTTCTGAAAAATGTACAGTGCTGTGAATGTACTATTGTACAGGGTGTTCGGGATAAATTTGACATATTTATAATTAATTATATTTTTCTGTAAGTTACATGTATTAACACACACTTCTCTTCATTTAAAAGTTTGGACCCTTCTTCATTCATATACAAGATGTCAGAAAGGATGGATAGCTGGAACCCACCTCAATCATGGAAGAGAATAACTTGTATCATGATGATTTGTGCCCGCCATCAAAATAAGGATATTACGACTGCTGCCCAATGCTCCCTGAATACAGTAAAAACAATCAGGCATGAACTAGAGACTTGCAATGGTGACTACGAGGATGTAGCAAGAAGAAAGATCCCTAGCAGACGATCTGATTGCGTTCGTACAGCAGAATTCCTCGCAAATCTGCAGGAACAGGTGTTGAAGAACCCTGGCATTGGAATTCGGGCTTTGTTCGTGGAGTTGCTAACTGTAGTCAAGCCCTGGATAACAAGGGTAGCCAATGGTAGGCCGTATGTATGGCAGCAGGCTTCGGCCCCTTGCCACACCTCTGGGAAAAGTCAAAAATGGTTGTCTGAAAATTTCTACGACTTCACCAGTCCAAATGTTTGGCCTCCAAACTCCCCAGACCTTAACCCCATGGATTATTTTGTATGGGGCGCAGTTGAAAAAGACACCAATCGCACTTCCAGTAATACAAAAGCCCAGTTAATGGATAAAATTAAAACAGTTTTTGCGGCCCTTCCCAGGGAGACTGTAGCATCAGCTTGTTCGAGGTTCCGAAGCAGAATTGAAGCTGTGATCGATGCTAATGGTGGTTATTTTGAGTAAATCTTGTTGATAGTATTGTAATTAACTCTGCCTGTAATGTTTTTTTGTCAATTCATTAAATTTAATAGATACAAAGAAGATTTTCTTTTTCCTTACGAAACTGTCAAATTTATCCCGAACACCCTGTATGTGTGGGAAGATGTTGTGATATTCATGTAGAAAGCTTGAATAAGAGAAAAGAATGAGTGTAGGTATGTAGGAAATGTGATATTCTGATGGCCATGAGGCTTGCTTAAACATGAACGGGGAGCATGGTGTCATAACTGACAAAACAGTTGAAGTTTGTGTGATTGTTCAGATAGTGTGTGGAATAGGATGTGACAGCAAAGAAAAAATTTTAATAGCTGATATAGCAGGTGATTATGATGTTGAAAAAGAGAGGAAAATTAACAAAAAAAAAGTGGACAATAATGATGATGTAAAATAGAGTGCAATTAACAGTAAAGTGGTGAGCAGAGTTGGCAAACAAGTGTGTGAAACTGGCAATCAAACGAGAGTGAATGATAGTAAAAAAAAAGAGAACTGGAGATATGCATGGAAAAGTGAAGAAAGTGAAAACAATTTATGTTGGTATGAAAAAGGTAACAAAGGATCTGCGAGTGGTGTTGTATGGTGATTCAATTATTACAGGTGCGGTAAATGAGAAGATGAACTGCGCTTGTTTTCATCATCATCATATTCCTGACATGTACTCTCAAGGGGGTGTATAGGATATGATGGTACTATATGAAAACTTACAATAAATTTTTCTCCAAATCAGTCTGTTACCTGTCAAGACTCCAACATTATCAGATCTTAGGTTTCTGTTTTATAAGAAACTTTTAACTGTTTGAATCCACCTACATCTTGGTCTTTTTCCTGCAAACCTGGCAGAGAACACTTGTTTTGTTAAACTTTCATCTCCCATCCAGTTTCAGTGACCATATCATCTCAGATTAGCTTTGCTAACATTCCTGGATTAACAATGTCAAGTTCTTTCCTAATATCTTCGTTTTTAATATGATAATGCCATTGATGCCATCTGTTCATGCCTGTAATCTTTCTCTCGTAACTGTGATCTCTAGTCTTTGGTCAAGTATTTTATTTCTAAAATAAAAAACTTGACCAAAAATTGGTTTGATGACTATCTTGTACAGCTAATTTAGTGTTTTGAATAATTTCTCTCTTTCTCTTACTCCACATAAATTTATTCATTTGACTTCCTACCATAACAGCTTTGTTGAGTCTGTTGTCTATTTCTATATTTAATTCACCATCTTCACTTAAAATTGTGCATAGCTGAAATGTTTTACTTGTTCTATAGGTTCTCCATTCGCAATGTAGTTGATCATTTTCAATGCTGCTACCTATTTTCATTGTCTATGTCTGCTATTTCTGACCTTCATACCATATCTATTATAACAGTTATTCAATTTAGTCAGGGAATCTTGCAGACTTGTAGCAGATTTATTTAAAAGTATAACATCATCCACATAAAGTAAAGAGCTGAGATTAGCATATCCAATTTTGATATTAGGTTTAATACCACTTTCCTTCATAATGTGATCCATATAGATAATGAATAACAGAGGGGATAATGTATATCCTTGCCTGACACCAGAACCATCTTTCTGTACTTCCTTCAAATTTTAACTGCTGACTTGGAACTCAAATATGGACTTAAGTATTGCCTTGATATAATGCCCCATTGATACCATATAACTGTAGCATTTTGAATAGCTTTTCTCTTGGCATCTCACAGTCCTTCTCAACCACTTCCCAAGTATACTTGCATAAATCTTACCAGGAACTCAGTAGGAAAATACCTCTGTAATTCTCACATTCAGTTTTATTTCCCATTTTATATATGGGTACTATGAGAGCTCTACTCCAATCCTCTGGAATTTGTTCCTCTGTTCAGGCTTCCAAACTATGCAGTGCGGCTATTATAAGACTTTATACCTCCATACTTGAGCATTTCTAGAGGAATATCATCTACTCCAGCTGTCTTTCCACACTTCAGGCTTTTGATGGCTTTTTCTTCTTCAAATATGGATATGTATTCCGGATTGCATGCCTGTTGAGTGTTTTTTTACCACTGTGCTGTTACTGATAATTTCACTTGGGCATTTTTTTTGAAGTAATTATTCCCTACATCAAAGATATCTTTTTCTCCAGTTTTCATGTGCTGTAAAAGAAACCAATCTGATTCCTTCAACAGCACTCTTTCTTCCATTTCTGAGCTTTTTCAACAGCCTCCAGAATATCTTGCTACCTTCCTGATATTTATTTTCTATGTTCTTACAAAGTCTTGCCATGCTTTTGTGTAACTAGTTTTACACAGTGTCTGGGTATTCTCTAAGAACACACGCTGACTTATTTGCCAGGAACTTTTGATATGCTTTCTTTTTTTCTTTCACTGCTTCTTCAACTTCGTGTGTCCACCAAGGAGTTTTGATTTTTCTATCGTTGCAGACAACTTCACCATAAGACTCTGGCTGAATCAATCAATCAATGTTTTCTTGAATAATGTTTGTGAATTTTAGTCTACAGTTCACATCTGAGAGCTGCTCAACTTTTATTTGCTTTAAAACTTTCTTATATGTTCTTCTTTTCAAGATGAAATTCAATTTTTTCCCTCAAGAATAAATGGTGATCACTTCCAGTTTCAAATCCTCTGTACAATGTAGTGTCCTGCACCAGTGAGAAAACATCATTATCAATAATAATATAGTCAATGTGACTTTTCTTATTCAGTGCCTCTTCTCTCCATGTGAATTTGTGCATATTTTCATTGTGTTAGTAATAACCAGTTCATATCCTGAGCAGAAATCCAACAGGCATTTGCCATTATTATTAGCTTTGCTCATTTTTCCAAATTTTCCCAAACTACGAGGAAGTCGAGAAAGTAAGTTCTGCTTTTAAATATTTTCACTGCAGTGCTGTGATCGCAAGGCATTGGTGCCATTTTCAGATATTCTCGCATTGCGTACACTTCTTGTTTATAATGCCTAAGAAAACCGAATCGCCCGCCACGTGAAATTAGGTCAGTTATCAGTTGATTGAATGCGAGGAATGTTAAAGCAGCTGAAATTCATCGGCAAATTATTGAGGTTTATGGAGAACATGCAATGAGTTGTAACACAACAACTTCTCACCACCTTCGGCTGGGAACAATTCCACCAACCCCCCCATATAGTCCTGACCTCACGCCAAGCGACTTTTACCTGTTCGAACATCTGAAATCTTTCCTTGATGGCTTCAAGATGATGACGAGGTCAAAGAAACAGTTAATATGTGGGTTGCATCACAGATGACAACCTTCTACGACGAAGGTATATAACTCTTCGTGCCCCGTTATGATAACTGCCTGAACAATGGCAGAAATTATGTAGAAGAGTAGTGAAAGATGTTTACTTTAATTTCCAATAAAGTTTTTTTGTAAGTATATTTTTGTTTCTCTGACAGCCATTGGAACTTACTTTCTGAACGTCCCTCATATTTTTGTATGTCTGACAATCATTTCCTTTTCTGCTCCCCAACAAGGACCAACTTTTCCATTTTCATGTTGAGTTTGGGTGTGTTTCAGGATTTGTTGTAGCTGACTTTTTACTGCTTGCCTTGGGTCCTTGGTGAAAACAACGAGGCTTTGTTTAATTGGGTGACGTCCCAGCTGGCATGACATTCTCTCATGTTGTACCATCATTTTACATTGTTGTTTAAGCCAATAAGAATACAATTTGGTTTGCTAAATCCAAACTGCCAGTCCATCCTCATTTGTTCAGTATCCAGGTAGATACCTAACAGGGTACACCACGAGAAGGTGAGGACTGGAATGCTTTAAAGGCTATGTGATTGTCTCCTCTCAGTTATACAGCTTTGACCCTTAAAGCAGACAAGCTTTGTTTCCCAGGAGGTAAAATGAATAGTGACTGAAGCATTGGATATGAGGAGTAAACAAGCAAAGGAGTTGGTAATAGTAATAGGAACAAATGACCTAACCCGGAACATGGAGAATGTAAAGAGTGCAGTTTGTTAATGTTTGGAATAAGTTTGAAGGAAGAAATGAATTGTGTAAGAGTGATGGACTGCATTTGAATGGTTTTGGTATGAGTCATTTGGAGAGATTGCTGCTGGAAGAGAGTAACAAATGCAGGGAATAAATCTGAGCAAGCAAGAAGTGATGTGAAAGAGTAGGAGAGAGTATGGAAGGAGAGATTGAAGTGGGTAGCATGCGTGTAGAGAATGGGAGAACAAGTGTGCAAGACAAACAGAGAAATGGGGAGACTCAGGCTGGACAGTGGAATACAGCACGAGAAAGGTTGATGCTACAAGAGGATGTGAAAGTGCATATAGGCAAAAAGGGAAAGTAGTTGGATTTGAAGAAGGCTCTAGGATGAGTAAGGAGAAAAAGAAATGGCTCGAGGAAAGTATGGAGAAGTCGCACTTGTCTATCTAATAATTGGTATCAGTGAAACTTGTTAGATCCAAGAATGAGCTATTATTTTTGGATATGAAAGCTATAAGTATCAGAGACAAGGGAGATGAAATGGTTGCATTGACTGAGTTCATTCACCCAAAAATTGTTAGAATAAGTGAGATATGGTTAGAAGAGGATGACATCCTGACAGGAATAGAGATAGAAAAGTATGATGTATTTTGTGAAAATAGAAAGGGTAAAAAGGGAGGTGGAGTCTATTGATGATAGAAAAGAGTTATGTCCATAAAAGGTAGACATGCAGGGGAGAAGGGAAACAGTAGTAGTGGTTTTGAGGTAGTATAATAAGATATAGGTGAATAGAATGAATTTCTTCTGGATGTTGCTATAGACCTGGTAACGTGGAGGGTAGTGACCACAAAAATGTATTAGCCAAGCAAATGGGAAAAGGGTGATAATTATAGGCGATCTTAACTACCCAATATAGAATGGGATACTGAGAATAGCAACCAGAAGTAAAGAAAATGAGTTTCTTGACTTTTTGAGGGAAAACTACCTCAGACAGTGTCCTAAAATGTAACAGAGGGCAAATGAGGATTGAGAATCTTGGATTTGATCATCTCATCATAGGATATTATTATAAATAGGTGTCAAATCTCCCTCCAATTGGTGATAGCGACCATGAACTGATTACCTGGTTGGTTGCCAACCATGTGAGGAAAGGGCATATGTGGAACTACAAGCCTGGTAATTATGAGAAGCTCAGGAGACAGCTTGCAGCTGTAGCATGGAATGAGGAGTTGGGTGGAAAGGATATCATTGCTGCTTGGGTGATATTCATGAATTAACTAGTAGAAGCAATGTCTAAATGCATTTTGAAGATCAGAAAGTTAAATTAAGTAGGTGTGAAATGGGTGAATGAAGAGATTAACCATTGTTACACCTGATATCTTGAGAATATAGTATTCTCAGTTATCGTGGTGTAACATGAAAAATAAATAACCTAAATAAAAACCCCTGCATAACAAGGATAATTTAATTAATAAAATATTCTTGCATCCAGTATAAATTGAGTAAAATGTAAAGATCTATTGTTTAGTTAAGATAACAAAAGAAAGGAATGTATTAAGATATATTATGACTAAACAAGGAATTTGTATTAAATAAGTAGCTAACTAAGAATTAATATAGTAATGCGATTAAGAATGAAAGAGTTAAGTGCATAAGTATAAAAGAATGAGTCATGAAATGCACTATGTAAGAGGCTATAGATTAAGCATTAAGTAGAATTCTGAGAAAAGGTTTGAAAAGAGGTTAAGATAGAGGCTAACAAGGGAAATAACGGAATATCGCTTAGGGCCTATACGCGGATAGAGTTGCCGATCAAAATGACGTATGGCAGCAAAATGCTATCCAATTGGTAGACAGACGGAAAACAAGTAGGAGGCAGGAGAAAGAAGTAAGAAAGGGCGCCGTTAGGAAAGCAGCTATAAAAGGGTTGGTAACCCCCCCCCCCAGTGGCTTTTGGCTTTTTTTTTGGAAGAGTAGGCTCTTTTGGGTTTTGGGGGAGACGTTTAGAGAGTCAAGGAGGCTTGAGGCCTTTGCCTTTTGTAAGAGGAGAAGAAACGTTTGGATAGTCGCGGTGGTTTTAGTTAGGTTTTCTAGTGGATTTCACGGTGTTCCTGAGTGGAGAGATATGGCTTATATCCTCATGCCACAACAAGGAATCGAAGGTGAGCGGGAAAGCTATTCCCGTATTCCTATGTAGAAAGCGAAATATACCATAAAGTCATAGGAAACTGTGAAGATATCAATGTCCTCGTTTCAGATAGTACAGCCGACGGCACAGATGTTCATAAAGCCCTGAATTGCAAGAAGTTATGCAAGCAAGTTCGTTCAGTAGAAGGTAAAGGCCCGTAAGTGAAGCTAAAGAAAGGTATTGTGAATTTTGTCTTATGTTAACTAGAAGTTGTTTGTGATAGATACCGTTGTCATAATACGGAACTGTTAAAGTGATTAGGGAGAAAATATAATAGGACTTTAGAATTTGATAAAGAGTGTTAAAAGTAAGCTAGCTAGTGTTGATAATTTGTGAATAATTAATTATCCTAAGAATCTTGAGTGCCTACTATATTGTAAAGGGAAGGTTAATGACATAGTTGTGTGTTAATGAAGTAAATGGTTTTATTAATATTGAGTTTGATTAGCGTAAATTGAGTAACCAAGTAGACTGAGGAATTTGAATGCCTAGTGTGATGTGTAGAGAATCCGAATTGTCCTAAGTATGTGCTAGAGTAGTTAATGACTTTGTTAGTGCACTTGAAGTTGAATAATCTATTAATGTGTGGTGATCTAATCTTTCCATGTTAAGTGAGTTCATATTTTGTATGAAATTTTGTGGTGGCATGAACGTAGTAACTTTTGTCGAATCATAGCCCAACTATTTGTTTTAAGCTAATTTTAGTGTGTAAGTAATATAGTTGAGTAATTTGATATGTACCATGTTTAGAGAAATAATAAACCTTTTGTTTAATGGAAAAGAAAGTTGTCTAATATTGCTAATCCAATGCACCGCTTAGAAACATTCGAGCCTAACCACGCGGGGAACTAATGTTAAGAAACGGGAAGTTTAAAGAGTTAATGTTGAGTAGCAAGAAATTGTGTCACGACTGCAATAGTTACACTTTTAGATATTTGAGTTCCTTTCTCTGTTTATGTATAAAATATCTTAAACTAAATATCCCAAAGGGCGCAGTTAAAATACAAATACTAGGGATATTACGGGGAACAATAACTCAGATATTAATAGAAACTTAGGTGGTGTCTTGAAAGTAGAAGTTAGGAGAATATAGACGAAGGCAGTTTGTAAGTCAAACAAAATTGTAAGATAGGGACATAACACCATGCAATACAGAGAAAAAAAAGACATTATGGAAGCAACATAAGAGGAATGGTAATAATCAATTCCATGAAGAATACAAAGAACAGGCATGCCTTGGTTGGTAAGGGTAGCAAAAGTGAGGTATGTGCAGCAGTTAGCTAATGAAGCCAAAGATAATCCTAGGGAGTTCTTTTGATGTGTAGCCAACAAAAGGCATTAATTGGAGAAAATGGTAAAAGGACAACTGCTGTAGAGGATATAGTTGAGATAGTTAATGAGCTGTTCATAAAGGTCTTTCATCCTTGTGAATGTGACATCACGGAGAGCTTGAGGACAGTGAATGATAAGTAGACACTGACTCTGAGTGAGCAAGAGGTAAATGGGGAATTAAGCAAACTTCTGTGGGACTTGACATATCACTGCATAATTTGAAGGAATGTGCCAGGAGTTGACTTCTGCCTTGACATATTTGTTTAATATGAGTCTTACATTGGGTCAAGTTCCAAAGGAATAGAAGGAAGGCAAGATTATAAAGGAGACAACAAAATTCAAGCATCAAATTAGCCAATCTGGGTGTCAGAAGTTGTGGCTGAAATGTTGGAAAGGCTGGTGACAATCAGGATCCAGAATTGAGTTGACAACAATAGTATTATCTTTGATGGATAGCACATATTTACTAAAGGAGGTCATGTTTTAGATCTACTTACTTATTATAATAAGGTGAAAGCCGTACTGAACGGAAAGATGGATGCACAGTAGTATACTTAGACTTTGCAATGACCACACAATAAGTGCTAGTCAAACTAGAGTGGCTGAGGTTGGATAATAGACTAGGACATTGGATTGGAGATTGGCCATCTGATAGGTATCAGCAAGTTGTGTATGGAGAGAGCATATCCCAGAAGAGGAAAGTCACTAGTGGTGTGCCTCAGGGGTCAGTTTAACCTGTATATTAATGATATTGGGGAGGATTTGAATGGGGATATACAGTTGTTTGCAGATGATGCAGAGTTGAGGAAAACTATGAGGAGTAGAGCAGATGTTATGGTCTTACAAGAAGACTAAAAGAGACTGGGCATGGGAGTGGAGATATCAGTTCAATGTTGTGAAATGTAAGGTTTTAAAATTTAGAAAACAAAGACAGGATGTAGAATTTATTCTTGGTGGGAATATATATTGTTGGAGGTGGAGGATATAAGAGATGTTGGGATGATGGTAGATAAGGATCTAAAATTTAGAGGACACATTGCCAAAATTATGAGGGCAACACAATGAATTATAGGAATGATGGTAGATTGGGGGGGGGGTGAACAAGAGGTCATCCCTGGAAGCTGTACACAGAGGGTGTAAACAAGGGAGTGAGAAACAGTTTTTTTTGCATGGAGAGCTGTGAGTGATTGGAATGCATTGCTTGAGAGTTTGGTGTCTAGAGAGAACTTGAATGTGTTTAAGGCACATGGTATGATGAACTGTGTGTGTAAGACAAAAGGGACCTCCAAGATGAGTCTGTGACTCCATGGGGCCTCAGGATGATAATAATAATTTGGTGACAATGTTTACATATGCATATAGTCTCCTTGCTTCTACTGTATGCATAAATAAATGGATGCACATATTTCTTAGATCAGTTTGTTTTTCTCTCTTTTATATTAAAAAGCCATTTCAAGAACCTGCTGAATTTTCAACTGCTAGTAAGTCATGTTCTCACGTGTATTTTCTAATAAGTATTAAAAATCATTAGGCATTGCAACTATTATCTGGTAACAAAACAGAACAAAATCTATGCTGAATATATAGATTATTAAAAAATATATAATACATCCGATAGGTTACTTACTATTCTGTAACATCTTCAAGAACCATATCTATTAGAACATGTTAAGAAAACAAACTGAGATCCACATAATGTTTTGTGTGTAGTATTTTTGAGATAAGGTAAGGAATACCGGCACCTTTATTAATAGTGACACATTACATAATTGGATGGTGTAGTATATTTAGAAATGTGTAATATTTAGTAAATATTCCTTTTTACACATTGTTCTAGGGGTGCTTAAGGGTCAAAGCTGTATAACTGAGAGGAGACCTCCACATAGCCTTTAAAGGAATGCAGAGTATACCGACCAGGGCATCTGACCTAATGTCCAATCTTCACCTTCTCGTGGTGCACCCTGTTGGGTATCTACTTTGATACTGAACGAACGAGGATGGGCTGGAAATTTGGGATTTAGCCAACCAAATTGTATTCTTATTGGTTAAACCAAAATAAAAAATGATGGTACAACATGACAAAATTTCATGCCGTCTGGGGCGTCGCCCAGTTAAACAAGACCCCCGTTGTTTTCGCGAGGGAACCAGGGCGAACAGCGAAAAGTCAGCTACTGGAACAAATCTGAAAACAAACCCCAACTCAACATCACCACAGTTAAAGATCAGTACTATCAACATAAGAAGCCTGAATGGCAAAGAAATGGAGCTAGCTGAAGAATTAGATAAGTACCAGATCGACATAATAGGGGTGACTGAAACAAAAAAGACAAAAACTGGTGAGATCTTTCTGAGCAATAAATACAAAATGTTATATTCAGGCAATGACAATCAAGGAAAAGAAGGAGTAGCCATAGTATTCAACACAAAATATGAGGCTAATCTTCTTGAATGGCAGTCAGTCTCAAGTAGAGTAATGTGGGCAAATATGAGAATGGGGAACTGGACAATGAGACTTATTTGTGCCTATGGCCCACAGAAGGTTCTACTAAGGTAGAAGTGGAAGAATTTTTTGATGCTTTAGAAAAAGCAACTGACACAATGAAAAATGAAAAGTTGGCCCTTGTTGGGGATCTAAATAGCAGAGTAGGAAATGATTGTGAGACATACAAAAATATTTTGGGAAAATTTGGAGAAAAGAGCAAAGCTAATAATAATGGCAAATATCTGTTGGATTTCTGCTCAGGACATGGACTGGTTATTACTAACACCATGTTCCAACATAAAAATGTGCACAAATTCACATGGAGAGAAGAGGCTAGGAATAAGAACAGTCTCATTGACTATGTTATTGTTGATAGTGATGTTTTCTCCCTGGTGCAGGACACCAGAGTATACAGAGGATTTGAAATTGGAAGTGATCACTTTCAGTCTTGAGCAGGATAAAATTGAATTTCATATTGAAAAGAATAACATGTAAGAAAGTTTTAAAGCGAATAATAGTTGTGACTACAGTTCAGTCTACAGTTCACAGCTCTCAGATGTGAACTGTAGACTAAAATACAGAAAGATTATTGAAAAGAAAATGAAAGAGTTTGAGAACAGGAATCAAACCTTGCAGATTCAGTGGCAAACTCTGAAAAAAAAAAAAAAAATTGATTGATTCTGCCAGAGAGGCATGTGGTGAGGTTGTGTGCAAGGATAAAAAAATCAGAACTCCCTGGTGGACACAGGAAGTTAAAGTGGCAGTGAAGGAAAAGAAGAAAGCATATCAAAAGTTCCTGGCAAATAAGTCAGCTTTTACTCTTACAGAATACAGAGACAAATGTAAGAAAGCTAAACAGTGTGTAAAACTAGCTAAACAAAAGTCATGGGAGGACTTTGGCAAGAATATAGAAAATAAATATCAAGAAGGTGGCAAAATATTCTGGAGGTTGTTGAAGAAGCTTAGGAATGGAGGAAAGAGTGCTGTAAAAGGAGTTAGAGATAATAAAGGTGACATGAAAACAGGAGAAAAAGATATCCTTGAAGTATGGAGTAATTACTTTGAAAAACTGCTAAATGAAACAAGCAGTGATGACAGCACAGTGATAAAAAACACTGACCAGGCATGCAGTCAGGAATACATATCCATACTTGAAGTAGAAAAAGAAATCAAAGGCTTGAAATGTGGAAAGGCAGCAGGAGTAGATGATATTCGACCAGAAATGCTGAAGTATGGTGGTATAAAAGTCTTACAGTGGCTGCACTGCACAGTTAAGAAAGCCTGGACAGAGGGACGAATTTCCGATGATTGGAGTAGAGCTCTCATAGTACCCATATATAAAAAGGGAAATAAAAATGAATGTGAGAATTACAGAGGTATTTCGCAACTACTGAGTGTTCCTGGCAAGATCTACGCAAGTATACTTGAGAAACGGTTGAGAAGAATTGTGGAAGAAAAGCTTGGTGAAAAAGAAAAACAAGCTGGATTCAGGCCAAATAGAGGCTGTCAGGATCAGATCTTCACTTTACGACAAATAGTCGAGAAAGCATGAGAATATAACAAAGATCTGTATTTACGTTTTGTCGATTTGGAAAAGGCATATGACAAGGTGCCAAGAGAGAAGCTGTTCAATATGCTACAGTTATATGGCGTCAACAGGGCATTATATCAAGCAATACTTAGTCTTTATTTGAGTTGTAAGTCAGCAGTTAGAATTGAAGGAAGTACAGGAAGATGGTTTAATGTTAAATCTGGTGTGAGACCAGGATGTACATTATCCCCTCTGTTATTCATTATCTATATGGATCACATTATGAAGGAAAGTGGTATTAAACCTGATATCAAAATTGGAGATGTTAATGTCAGTTCTTTGCTTTATGCGGATGATGTTATACTTCTAAATAAATCTGCTACAAGTCTGCAAGATTTTTTGGCTAAATTGAATAGCTGATGTAATAGATATGGTATGAAGGTCAGCAATATAAAGACAAAGACAATTAAAATAGGCAGAATCATTGAAAATGTCAACTGTGTTGTGCATGGAGAACCTGTGGAACAAGTAAAACATTTCAGCTACTTAGGCACGATTTTTACTGAAGATGGTAAATTAAATATAGAAATAGACAACAGAATCAGCAAATCTGGTATGGTGGAAAGTCAATTGAATAAATTCATATGGAATAAGAGAGAAAATAGTCGGAACACTAAATTAGCTGTATACAAGACAGTGTTCAAACCAGTTTTAACTTATGAATCTGAGAGCTGGGTCAGAAGTAAAACACTTGACCAAAGACTAGAGACCACAGATATGAGAGTCCTGATTATAGGCGTGAACAGATGGCATCAATGGCAATATCATATTAAAAATGAGGATATTAGGAAAGTACTTGACATTGTCAGCATCCAGGAATGCGTTAGCAGAGCTAATCTCAGGTGGTATGGTCACTTAAATAGAATGGGAGAGGAAAGATTAGCAAAACAAGTGTTCTCTGCCAGGTTGGCAGGAAAACGACCCAGAGGAAGACCAAGATATAGGTGGATTGATACGGTACAAATGCCTTAGACGATAGAAATATAAGATCTGATAATGTTGGAGTCTTGACAAGAAACAAACTGATTTGGAGGAAAATTGTAGATAGGAAGTTAGTAATGATGTAATTTTTTCATGTAGTACTGTACACCCCTTGAGGGTACATGGCAGGAATTTGATGCTGATGATGACGACACACTGTTCTATTATTCAAATAAGCTTAGTTATTCAATGAAATTTGCATTTTCACTAAGTCTGGTGTTAAGTTACTTGCAGTATGAAACTTTATATCTATTTTTAGAATTTTAAATTATGTTCATATTTATATATTAACGCCTTCACACCAACTTCTGTCTGATGCGAGTTGTGCCTTATGTGGGACTGTACTGTGTCTGTTGGGAAAGTAAGGTTTTAGTATAAGGGTCATTTTCACTTCAGTTGTTTCTGATTACACTCAATTCTCTAATTACTATTTTTCACTACATACAGCATAGACTGACTGTATCTATGTATGTTTCTAGCTACAATAAAACTTTAATTTGATGTTGTGATACATCACATCACTAGTTACCTTTATCCTTAGCCCTTTCCATATATATTCTTTGAGAACTGAAACTTGTTACCATGTCAATAGCATTTTTGTATAAGAACTATCTGTATGGTATTATGTGATATGGCTAGCTGGGTTGGATTGTAGCTAACCATATGAAGATTTCTCTGAGTAAAAGATATATATCTGGAAGTACTGGAAGGCTGGTTATTCTCAAGGGCACACTCCAGTGAGTATGGGAGTGGTGAACCTGAGGTATCTGATATTGGACTGTGTCTTACTTCATGTAATATACATCTGTTATATTATCTGTAGACTAGCCCCTATTCTTCTTACATTATTTTCTTTTTGCTCCTTTCCCTAATGCTATTAGAGTATTCAAGAGCTAGGGATTAATCTTTCCTATTTTACTGTTTTCTTTCATTTCATGCAGTGGGAGCTGCCTTCTCTTCCAGTTATTTGCCTTACCTAGAAGGCTAAAGGAAAAGAGATGGATACCACCTGTCTATATCTAGACAGTCTTACAGCATTCTATGCTGGGACAAATAATGACTGCCACCTTCTAGGACTTCCGGGGATGGTGGTGGAAAGTCTGTCTGTCACTGGTAGTTGTGCAGACTAATAATAAAGAGAACTCTCTACAGCTCAGGAGAAGTTTTATGGTCGGTACCCGGAATGTCAGAACACTTCAAAAAAGTGGTCAACTCAAGCTACTACAATATGAACTCTCATGCTATCATTGGTCTGTCATGGGACTTTGTGAGATCAGATGACCACATGCAAGAGAACTGGTTACAGATGAGGGAAGCCTTTTGCTTTATTCAGGAACATAATAAGGATGAGAAGAGGGAATTAGTTTTTTGATTCATAAAACTGTCAAAAGATATCTGAGAGATTTGAAATCTATAAATAGCAAAAATGCCCTTGTTAGACTGAAAAGAAAACCAATAAATGTATCAATAATACAGGTCGATGCATCTACATCGTTATATGATAAAGAACTTATTAATGACTTCTATGGACAGATTAACTCAGTGATAAAACAAATTCCAAATAAAGACTGGCTCATTGTTTAAGGAGACTGGAATGCATAAATTGTATAGATAATGGAAGGAATTTTCTCCCCTATTGTGGTATATTTGGTTTTGGTGAAACCAATGATAGAGGATACAGACATTGATTTTGCCATTCAAACTAATTTAACAATTATTAATACTTTATATCTTCATAAGCCATCAAGAAAGTGGACATGGACTTCACCTAATGGATCTGCATGCAATTTAATCGATTATATACTTGTTCAGACAACACATAAAACATCAGTTAACCTTCACAAGACAAAATCTTTCCCAGGAGCTGATATTGGCAGTGACCACAACATGGTAATTGCCACCTTGAATCCAAAATTAAAACAAATAAAAAGGTAACCAAAAACAAAGAAAAAGATAGTGTTGAGAAGTTGGAATCACCTCACATCAGAGAACAATATAAATCCCACATTACTAATTCTTTGACTACCTGCCTAAAAGAATTCGTAAGTGTCGATGATGAATACATATTTTCCAAAGCTATTTTAGAAGCAGCTGATATCATAATAGGAAAATCTTAAGAGGATAACCAAACCCTGCATTACAGAAGACATACAGTGTGATCAAAGGAGAACCTTAAAATTCACTATAAACAAGGATGACGATAGTATAGAAAAATATAAAGAACTAAACAAATAATAAGAAATAAAATTAAAACAGCTAAAGCCAACTGGATTCTGAATGAATGTGGAACATTTAAAGAGGAACTACAAAGAAACTATATTAAATGTGCTTTCCAAAAATCTCTTTACTAACACAAATTGGTCAATTCAAGATAAAAATGGCAAGCTTTTGACTGGAAAAGATGAAATCTTGCAGCATTGCAATGATTACTCAGCTAACCTTTTCTCAGAGGACAGTAGCCTTAATAATCAAAACCTTAAGACATAATAAAAATACCCTGAATGAAGGAGATTTTCCTATTTTAAGGGAAAAAGTAGAAGCAGCAGTTAATTCTTTGAAGATGGAGAAAATTGCCAGCACAGATGGAATAACTTCAGAACTACTGAAAGTAGGGAATGAACCAATCAGATGCCCTGTTCCAACTTTGTCAAGATGTGTGAAACAGTGAATGATGGCCTAAAGATTTGTGCACCTCTGTTCTGATTCCTATTCCTACAAAAGGGAATAGTAAAAAATGTAGCAATTATAGAACTATCAGTTTAATCAGTCATCCAAGAAAAATTTTACTAAAAGTCTTACCATCTAGGATTCAGAGGAAATTAGAAAATGTACATTCAGAGAACCAAACAGGATTCTGTAAAAACAAGAGTACAATAGATCATTTATTTACAATACATCTCTCTGGAGAAAAATATATTGAACATAATACAATACTATGTTATAATTTTATAGATATATAGAACATCTTCTATTCAGTATGGCATGAGGCACTGTGGAGAATACTGAACCGATACAGAACAGATACTAATATAATGCCTAATTAAAACTCTTTACTGTTCCTCAGAAATGTTAATAGAAATTAATGGCAACTACAGCAAGCCTTTCTAAATGGAAAGAGGTGTAAGTCAAGGCTACATATTGGGTGGCAAATAAGTTCGTACGATTTATGCATTAGTACAAGTTTATGCCGCTTCGCCTATCGCTATTGTTGCGCTACCACGCAACGTTATTGCACAGATGAAAAGCGACATTTCACATAATCTTTCAGCGAATTTTTGTTCGGCCTACTTCAGTTGCGTGTGTGTAACATATTTTTAGAAATGGAAGGAAATAATGTACATTACCAGCATATTTTGCTTTTTTATTTCAAAAAAGGCAAATGAGCTGCGGAGGCCCATAAAAAAATATGCAGCATATATGGGGATGGTGCCTTAATAGAACGTGTATTCCAAAAAGTGGTTTGCCAAATTCCATTCTGGAGATTTCGACATCAGTAATGAGCCTCGTGCAGGTCACCCGACCAAGGTTGATTCGAGTGTTGTAAAGGATATCGTCGAAAAATCTGTCACAAACAGTGCAAGAGATTGCTGCAGTACTGAACATATCCCATACAAGTGCTGAAAACCATTTGCACGAGCTGGGATATGTTTCAAAATTCAATGTTTGGGTGCCGCATGAACTGACTAAGGCCAATATGACTGCTCGCATATCCATCTGTGATTCGCTACGATGTCGCCAAGAAAACGACCCATTTTTGAAGCGGATGAATAAGGGAGATGAAAAATGGGTCGTGTACGATAACGTGGTACGTAAAAGATCTTGGAGGCACAAGAGCGAATCGCCGCTAACAACCTCGAAAGTAGGATTGCACCCAAAGAAGATCACGCTCTCTGTGTGGTGAGATTATAAAGTGTTGTCCACTACAAGGTGTTGCCATCAGGCAGAACGATTGATTCAACTGTCTATTGCTCACAGTTAACGCGACTGGCCCGTGCAAGTAGCACAAAAAGTCCTAAATTGGCAAATCAGAAAGGAGTTGTCTTTTACCACGACAACGCCAGACCTCACACATTGTTAACAACCCGGAGTAAATTGTTACGTCTTGGCTGGGATGTTTTGCCTCATCCTCTGTATTCACCGGACCTGGCACCTTCCAATTACCACTTATTCTGATCGTTGCAGAATTCTCTGAATGGGGAAACCTTCACTAATGAGGAGGTTGTCAAAAGACACCTGGATCAGTTTTATGCCGGTAAACCTCAGGAGTTTTATGAACATGGCATAATGAAGTTGGCGGATAGATGGCAAGAGGTCACCGATAAAGAGTGTCAATATATAACTGACTAGTATGTATTATATATATTAAATAAAATGTGTTTCGTTCCACTCTGAAAAACCGAACGAACTTATTTACCAACCAAATACTTTCATCGATGTTTTTTAACCTTTATTTGGAATCTATAATAAAATTAGGCTTGAAAAACAGTGGTACTGGAATTACAACTGGTGGCAAGAAATCAATAATCTTAGATATGCTGATGACATTGACCTAATAGCAGTGAATGAACATCAGCTACAAGAATTAACAGATAGTTTCTAAGGTACTTAGTGATTACAGATTAAAGATCAGCATTCACCAATCAAAAACAATGTCTACACACAATAAGCCTATGAAACTTCAATTAATGATTAAAAATTGGAAGTAGAAAGATTCACCTACTTAAGAAGCAGTATACAACACAGAGATAGCTGGTCTAAACATGATATTAAAGCACACACTGCTAAAGCAACTGTTGCCCTTCAGAGGCAGCTACTTCGGAAGGACAATAAAATACAGGTAACTATAAGACTACATACCATTAATATCCTTGTTAACTGTCTTATTACCAGAAAAGACTATTGGCCTTCAAGATGAAGTGTTACAGTTTGAAGATACCATACATGACACACGTAACAAATGACAAAGTTAGAAGGAAAATCTGCTCCATTGCTAGAACATAAGAAAATATCTTCACTAAAATACTTTGGTGGCTGGACCACATAGATACATCAGATAGCTTACCTAAAATAGGGCTTTACTTCTGGAAAAAACACTGGGGGTTGACCTAGAATTATCTGGAAACATAATATTAGAAAATGAACCATTTCTTTGCATTGCACACCACTTTGTTAAGGAGATCCCAAGACAAAAACAACCGGAGAGAGTATGTTAGAACTTTCACCTTTATAGTGCTCCAACGGTCTATATATACTATGGGTGAAGAAGATGGGCTGGTGGTTATGTCAAGCTTAGGAGACAGCTTGGAGCTATTGCATGGAATGAGGAGTTGATAATAAATAAATGCTGATTGGGATTAACAAAGAAATACATAACAGCATTAATGTGTGAATGCATTCTGAAGGTCAAAAGACTGAATAAGGTAGGTACAATGGATGAATGAAGGGATTAAGCATGAAATCTGGAAGAAGGCATTTTGGAGGCAGCACAAGATGAATAATGTTAATAATCAGTTGCATAAAGAGTATAAAGAGCAGGCCAGGAGAGTGACTCCTTTGGTAACTACAACAAAGGTGCAGTATGAAGAGAAATTAGCAAATCAGGCCAGGTAAAATCCTCATGAATTTTTTTTTATATGTAGCAAGTAGAAGGAAGAGCGATTATTTTAAGATGCTGTTAATGGATGAAAGCGGAAGATTGGTAACTGCTACAGAGGACACAGTTGAGGTATTCAGTGAGCATTTCATCAGGATGTTTCATCCTCAATGTGAAATCAGCTAACGTGTAGAGAATTAAATGGAAGAAGACGTTATGGTGAGCAAGCAAGAGGCATATTATGAAGTGACTGGCTATCAAATAGGTATTAGAAAGCTGTGTAGCGGGGGCACTATCTTGAAAGAAGCAATTCACTAGTGGTGTGCAACAAGGGTCTGTTTTGGGACCATTGTTATTTAATTTGTATATTAAGGATATTGGGCTAGGCTTAATTGGTAATATACAACTGTTTGCAGATGATTCAAAACTGGGGAAAGTGATGAGAAATCAAGCAGATGTTGCCTTACAGAATGACTTCAATAAATTGTGTGAGTGGGCAACAGTATGGAACTGTCAATTCAGTGTTGCAAAGTATACATTTGGTGGGAAAATTTTGGAGGAAGTTGAGGAGATAAAATACCTACCTTGGAATCGGGGTGGAGGACAAGGATCTGAAGTTCAGAAGTCACACTGCACAAGTTGTGAGGACATCACATCAGATTATGGCAATGATGCAGAGGACCTTAACTTGTAGAAATAAAGAAGTTCTGATTCCACTGTATAAGGCCTTAATCAGGCCTCATATGGATTATTGTGCACAAATTTGATCCTCTAGTTTTTATGGTGATGAGGATATATATTGGAAAGAGTCCAGAGAAGATCGACTAAAGTTGCAACTGGTTTTTGGGATGTCGGATGTGAGGACAGATTGAAGGAATGTAGTTTGCAAAGCCTTGTGAATAGGAGGAAGAGAGTGGATATGATCGAGACATTTAAGAAATATCCACTTCTCAAATTTGCAGAGATGCATTTCATTGTCCTGTTATCCAGGAGGACTTTCGACGTACTATAGGGTGGACCAAGTATCAAGGTCAACTTATAGAGACTGCATTGGCAGAGCATAAGAAATGGGCTACTCAGCTACATAGCTCTGTTGATGGTGCATCACTTTATGGATCTAATCTAGTGCCTCCCTGGCATCAATGGATATGGGAAGGCACTAGACTCTCCTACCTGGTTACAAATTTATTGACTTAATCAAGGCTAGATCAATGCCCTGCCCATGAGGGCCTGCACAACCCATGGCCACAGAGGTGATATAAGTTGAAAGGCAAGTTGCCACTACAGTGAAACCCTTTCTTATATTGCCCAATGTTATTTTTGAACTGATGGTATTCGGGTGAAGCTGTGGTCTCCATATTAAATAACTAGTTGAAAAACAAAAGTTAGGCGACTACAGTTGAACTGTACTATAGGACTATAGCTGGTTAGAAAGCTTGATTTAAATGCAAAGAAGGATGAAAGAGTTTGGGTTATTGATACACAGATAGTGAGTACTGGGCACCCACTTGTTGTCAGTCATAAGAACGAGGTCTCATAAGGGCAGAATATAGATCTTGCTTGACAGATTGAAGAGGAGTTTGGGGCAGCTTCTCATTTCACTAGTAATACCATCTCCCTTCGTACTGTACGGTGCAATGAGAGTTACAAAGACTTGACTTCTATAGGCATTACTTCAACAGAAATCTTGTCTTTTAGAGTTTTGCAGGGCACACTGGTGGTTTGGTGTCGTCACCAACAAATGACTCCTAGAATACCTCGTACTGATGTATTTTGGCTTTGGCCTTTCTGGTTTATTGGGGCAAAGGCATCAGCCTTTGCTTTGGTAGATCATAGTATGTAGCACTGCATTTCAGTGCAAAGATTTTTAAAATAAAATAAAATGGTAACATGGTAATGGGTTGTTACCAGGTTAATGTTGAAGAAAAGTTTCACAGAATGGAAGAAGGGGACATCTCTGGAAGCTGTATAAGGAGGGTGGGAGCAGGAGCATAAGAAGCAGGTTCTTTGAGTGGAGAGTCGTTTGTGAGTGGAATGCGTTGATTGACATTGTGGTGAATGTAAATACATTGAATGAGTTTAAGGCATGGTTTGATGAAATTTGCGTGTAACACTGTTTGCCTCCCACAATGAATCTTTTGACTCCATGGAGGTCTGGTGTTAATAACAATAATAAATATCTGTATTAAAATTCAGATATCCCACAGTATTTTGTCAGATTCCTTTGCCAAATTGAGTAATAATATATCATGGTATATTATTACTCAAATATTAGCATGTCCATTCTCCTGCAATCATAAGCAGATTGGTAAGACAAATATCCTTAAAAAAGACATATCCTTCTCAGCAGAGAACCATATCCTCATCCACCCATTTTTGTATACAACCTAGCTTCGTTTGACAGTTGTTGAAACAGGCCAGTGAAAACTAATTTAAGCACCGATAAAAGATGAATATAGGGGCAGAGTTTGTCTTTTAAGTAACGCATACCAAGCAAAAAGATACCAAAGGTTATATTCTTATGAGCTCTCTAAATTTTTAGAACTTTAAGTTTCTTTTTTATATTTGGCTATAAAATATGGCTGGATTAATAATATATGCCATTTTAATATCTAAATTAGAATATATTTTATATTTTTAATTTTTAAAAAATTATTTCTACTTTAATGCCTATGCAAAGCAAAATTTATATTCATTCAAAAGGATACTGACAAAGTCATCAAAACCAAGTAAGGTACCAACAATTTCTTTGTCATTTTTCATTATGATATGGATTTTTGACCCAATGCACTTGTCCACAAGCTCTGCAAATAATTCCATATGTGCATTTAGCCAAAAGAAAAGTAGGCTGTATTTTATTTAAAAATTGCTCTTTAATTTAAAATAAATGAGAAGTCAATGAATATAACATTCAAAAATAAATAAAGAAAGAAATTAAAAAGATAATAATCATAACAGTTCCTTCATCTCATTTGAGACAAAATGCTTAACCATAAATGAAATACCACTTCAGAATTTTTTTTTATAAGGTGGTCAAATATATTGCTCTCCTTTCTCACCCTTGCTATCCAATTTTTGTTCTACCGACAACAGTAAATCTGAGATCACTCAGCAAAAAAAGTCATGTCAAAAATGATAATTCATATCAACCACTTTCATTGCAAAGAAACCTCCTTTTCACTCTCTTGAACAACTCAAATTCCATGGATAGCCATTTATTTATTCGTATGGAGTTTCTTCCCCATTTCTCCCCTGTTCCTACTGGGGCGAGTTGAGCCCCCCTCATGGGGGGTTAAGTATTTATGACTGTAGATCCGTGTGTTCACGGGGCCGGTTTGCTTGCCTGAGGGATGAAAACCCCCAGATAAACTGGTGGAAAAACCCTGCTGTCCACGCCCAAGACCGGTAACTTGGCTATGGCTGAGGAAGATCCTTAAGCTCCTCACATCGTCGATGGGAATCGAATCTAGGACACTCCTTCCCCAGGCATATGATTGCGAAGCGCATAGCCACTCGGCTAACCGCACGGACATGGATAGCCATTGTACTATCTTTTCTCTTTATGATGCCTTATTCAAAAACCTTCTACATCTCTATTAGGTAAGCACTTCTCAACAACTTATGTATTAATTATATCATTTCAGTCAAAAGCAGGGGCTTCTAAATTAGCTGTTATCTGGCAAATAAGAGTCCAATCTCACAAAGACAAAGGTGTCCTTATGATAAAAGGATGTGTGTGTGTGCAATGTGGACAATGAAAGCTGACAAGAGTTGCAATTTGGGTTTCACTCAAGAGTAAGCGATCATATCTGGTCAAGTTGATAGTAAGTGGTGATATATTTCATTTCTGTTGGTGTTTATGCCACAGGTGTTGGTAAAATGGATGAGTAATGGATTAGTCTGGCTTTTTGTTGGAATTGGTTTTTTCCCTATATAAGCCATTACAAAATTTTACCAAAATCTTAACAATGCTGAAGAAACTGAAACTGGTATATTAAATTAAACATGCCAAGAAATAATATTTTTGTTTATTCTTTTTTTTTTTTTTAAGTTTACATGGTGATCAACATTCATAGTGAAGAATTTTTGGAGACAAAATACATGTGTTAGAATAATTACTTTACTTAACATTAAGCAAGTGACAATCGATATCGATGTTTCAACCTCTGTATTGAGGTCATCATCAGGAAAACATGCATATGTACAAGATACAAGTTACATGATGCTGCACTATATAAAAGTAAGATGAACCTAAATGCTTGTTAATTACTAATTATATTACTTCACATTATGGGTAAATATCAAGAATAGTGATCGGAGCTTGCTCCACATTTGATATGAGTTGTCTCAGCTTGCACTACCTAAAGGGTCAGTTGCTGCAGTATCCAGGTATTTGCTTATTATTATTATTAAACAAGACCTCATGGAGTCAAAGACTCATCTAGGAGGTCCGTTTATCTCACACACATCTCATCATACCATGCCTTAAACACATTCAAACTACTTGCAGACACCACACTCTCAGACAAGGCATTCCAATCACTCACAACTCCGCACGAAAAAACCTGCCTCTCACTCCCCTACTCACACCCTCTTTATACAGTTTCCAGGGATGACCTCTGGTTCTCCTCTGATCTCCCACTATTCTCTGTAGAACTTCTCCACCATTAATCCTATAACAACCTCTTACCAACTTGTAGGTCTCTATCATATCTCCCCTCTTCCTTCTCTCCACTAGACTCTGCAAATTACATCTTTTCAATCTTTCCTCATACTCAACATTCCAGAGGTCAGAAACTACCTTAGTCAGTTGCCTTTGGACCCTTTCCAACATCTCTTCATCCTTCTGAAAACCAGGTGACCAAATCTGGGCACAATAGTCCATGTGTGGCCTAATCAAAGCCTTATACAATGAAACAAGAATCTCCCTACTTCTACACGTCAGTGTCCTCTGCATCATTCCCAGAAGTCTTTGTGTTGTCTTCACAATTTTGGCGATGTGTCCCCTAAATTTTAGATCCTTATCCACTATCACCCCCAGATCTCTTATTTCCTCACCTCCTACAATATATTCTCACCAAGCATAAATTCTGCATCCCATCTTTGTTTTCCAAATTTTAAAATCTTACATTTTGCAACATTGAACTCACATCCCCATTTGCTTGCCCAATCACTCAATTTATTCAAGTCTTCTTGCAAGGCCACAACATCTTCACTACTCTTTATGGTTCGTCCCAACTTATGCTTGGAATCGCCGAACTTTATATATATAGTTTCTATATTCGGCTAAGAAACAATATGGGATGTAATATCCCTTTAACTTAAATAAGCTTGTTAATTGTTTATCCTAGCCTGACATCGGAAAAATCAGAAAAGATGAACACAAATGCCACATTAAATACTTCCACTATGGTAAAACAGGCCTATCATACCACGCACTCCACACATGCCACAGAATTGACTGGAAAGGCACTAAGTCCCTGCACTGCACCAAAACCTGGTTTGAAAGAAAATTCAAGGAAGCTTGTGAAATTATGAAATATCATCCAAATCTGTATAAAAATTATGGATTAATTATTCTAAGAATATGGAAGACCATCTTCAACCAACATAGCAACCAGAACAACCCCAGACAAAAGAAAATCCCAATATGAAAGGACTCTAGAAATTGTTTAATGTAGTTCTGTTGTTTTTTTCTCACCAGAGGTCAGGCTAGGATAAATAATTAACACACATTTAGATTCATCTTATAATAAATTTAGTTTAATCCTTTATCCAAGTGTGAGCAAACAAAGTTTGTGCCTGAAAATATCTTCAGGACTGGGGTAAGGTAGTACAACACTAGGGCAACTCGTAGCAAAGGTGACTAAGCTAACAAAACTCTTATCTCAGTATCTCCCATAATGCAAAACACATCTCCTTGCAGATATGTATAATGTTATGCATTAAGGGAAAGGCCACTACCCAGACTAGTTTCGACCTTTATTGAGGTCTCTTCAGTGGGGGCCAGGCCTAGAAGTGGAGACACCAGTCAGAAGCAATGGAGAGGTCATCTTTACCTATAGGAGTTGCCAAAAGGTGTGCCACCTTTTTATTAAATTATTCTGGATTTAGAGAAAGATGTTGAAAGTTTATTTTTCACTTAGTTAGACTATAATAAATTTAGTTTAATCCTTGATCCAAGTGTGAGCAAACAGAGTTTGCACCTGAAAATATCTTCAGGACTGGGGTAAGGTAGTACAAAACCGGGCGACTCGTAGCAAAGGTGGACCAAGCTAATATCACTCCTATCTCAGTATCTCCCATAATGAATAAACTTTCAACATCTTTCTCTAAATCCAGAGTAATTTAATAAAAAGGTGGCACACCTTTGGCAACTTTTATAGGTAAAGATGACCTCGCCATTGCTTCTGCCTGGCTCCCACTGAAGAGACCTCAATAAAGGTCGAAACTAGTCTGGGTAGTGGCCCTTCCCTTAATGCATAACATTATACATATCTGCAAGGAGATATGTTTTGCATTATGGGAGATACTGAGTTAGGAGTGATGTTAGCTTGGTCCACCTTTGCTACGAGTTGCCCGGTGTTGTACTACCAGTGTTGATTTAATTTGAAGAATGGCCAAGGTCGGGGGGATGAAATAAAAGGCAGAGATTGAGGGGCCAAAGGGCTCTCGCTGCAAAGTTTTGTTCCTGTGCCAAGCCTTTTCCGAGGACGGGGAGAGTCATGCAGTTTCGACGACGATGATGGGAAGTTAGATAGCAGCGGAGATGGTTGTTTCGAGATGTCCTACCATATGATGCTTTGATGATCTCTGTGTGTGCTGTAATTCTGCTGCCGTAACCTGGAGCACGATTGGAAAATCGTTTTTTTTTTTTTTTTTGGAAGAAGCGGAATGTGCCCGTGAGCCTTTAGGAACTAGGACTATGTAATGAGCTGGCAAGATTGTAAATAAGGTGTTTTATGTAAAATTCCTACATTGTGAAATTTAAGTGATGAATGTTAGTTCTATTGTCTATTAGTATAGAGTATTAGAGAAGTCGGAGAGCCGTACTTCTGTTTGAATGTGAATAAGTAGTATATAGAGTTCTAAAAAAATTTGCTAATGTTATGTAATGCAAAAAAATTGAATGGATTTTAAGTTTAGCATTTTTCCTTGTTTATAGAGTGAGTAAAGTTAAAGTGTGTTAAAGTCTATCCATGTGTCTGAATATTTATGTGAATTTATACTGTCTTTGTTTTAAAAGCTTAAGCGAAATGCTTAAATGATCGTGTGGAGAATTAGACACGTTATTTGTATAGTCTCCATTGTGATCTAGTTGTATTAGTCAGAACCAGACACTTGATATGTGCTGTGTAAATTTTGTAAATAATTTGTCATAGTATGAATAAACATGTTTGTTTTGTTAATAACTTGTCTTACCAATGCACTGTCTCATTAAAATATCGAACTGTGTGACTACAGAATAGTAATAGCCATGAATGACTGAAAAAATGAAATTTTAGGAGTTGCTTGAATTAGAGTTAATTTAAGAGATATTTTTGTGCTTAGCTGATTGTTTCTCTTGTATGTAAGGGAAAGATAAACAATTCTTTTACACGATCCTTAATGGTGCAGTCGAAATAAAAAAATAAATTTTTAAGGATCGATACAAGAGAAATACAGCAAGGTAGATTATCTGGTTGGAACCAATTTCTGGAATTGGTTCCAGCCAGAAGCTTTCCCTAAGTCTACACTTCAAGCATGTGAAATAGCATACTTACAGCCTTGAGAGAAGGGGAGAGTAAAACAATAGACTAAGGGATTAAGAATAATTACGAGTTTTGTGCACAAAGAACTAGTCCAAGCAATGACGAATTTTACTACAATCTTACCTATGTTAACAATGATATTAACGGAGTAAGAAAAATATTACAAATAGCGTAGTAGTTACACACACATAAAAAAACATAATATAAAAAAAAAATAAGATATTTACAATAGCATAAAAAAGGGAGGCTAATGCCTTGTTCTATTTGCTACAAAATCCACAGGCTCAATATTTCTTTAATATTATTAAGAGTGCTAATAGCTTTTTGCTTGAGCTGAATGGACAACAGATTAATCACAATTTGTTGAGGTGAGAACACTATAATTAAAAATATCGACAGAAATCTGTTGCTTCCATTAAATCAAAATATGAGCCCCCCCCCTCCCACCTTCATGTCTCCAGTTATCTCAGATTTGCACTCACTTGATCTGAGAGCATCAGCCTCTCCAAATGTTTTTAAGTGATTCCCACCCACAATAGGTTTATAAACCTATAGCACATAAGTGCTGTAAGGTGGGCTATTTTTTATACTGTACATATTTTTTTTCATATTATTATAAAAAAAAAATTATGAAAAATATAAGTTGCAATTATTGTAGCAAACAGGGATTAGTAATTCAATCCAATCCATGCTTTGGACATTCTAAAGCGAATTAGATGAAAAAAAAAAATGATTCATCAGAGAAGGATCATATAAATCTGCAATAATCAGCCTCAATATTAAAACCCACACCACCACTACAAAGAGCAGTACGAATTCATCAAGTTACTCATTATGGAATTCCAAAAGTCTAGAATACTACAACTTATTCAAAGTTGCTAAGCCTTTAATTCCAGCTCTGTTTCAGTTAAAATCATGTATATTCATTATATATTTTGCTTTTCTACATACAACTATTAATTATAATATTCTGAAGATACAAATGTGAAATCCAGCAAAATAACACTTAATTATGAATGTTTGTTTTATTTTTACATCATTACTACCAACAAAAAATCATTTTCCAACAGGTAGGCAAACTGTCCTAATCATAAAAACATGCATCTTACACAGCCAATACTAAACTGGTGCATATTAAACTGAAATTAGAAAACTTTTAAAGCAATTAAAATAAGCAGCACATGATTGAAGCAACTAGAGGCCTTAATGTCTTGGATTTGGTGATAACTTCACAAGATGCAGTTGTTAATGAAGTGTTGACACTGCTGCCAGTTGGTGAGAGTGATCATGAGAAACTTGTTTGGGAAGTGATGAAACAAGAAAAGGTTACTGCCAAAAACTGATACATGTGAAAGTATAAAGCAGGTGATTATACAAAGTTCTATAGTCAGTTAGCATCAGTACATTGGATAGATGAGCTGGCAGAAAAGATGTTGATAATGCACGGAAACTCCACAAGGTATTATCTGACAAAAGCAATGTATGACTGCATAATAAGAGTTAAGCAAGTAAATACAGTAGGAGTGAAATGGATGAACAGTGAAATCAAGCAAACTGTGCTGGAAAAGAACATGTTATGGAGGAAGTACAAGACAGTTGGTGGCGATCAGATCCATGAAGAGTACAAAGCGCAGGCTAGAAAGGTGACAAGCATGGTAAAGAAAGAAAAGGAACAGTATGAGAGGAGATTGGCTGGTCAGGCCAAGGTTAACTCAAGGGAATTTTCCCGTTATATGGCAAGCATAAGGAAGAATAATTATGGTGGATAGTCATGGCAACAGATTAACAGCTGCAGAGAATATGCTGGAATTATTGAACAAGCACCTTATCAGCATATTATACTGGTGTAAATGACGCCGTGCAATATATAAAAGAGAGGCAAGTATTAGGAGAACTGGAAGTGAGAGAATCAGGTGTATCAGATGCTAGCTGAGTTGGATGTTAATAGGGCTGTGGGAATGGATAACATATCATGATAACATGAGCTGTTGTGTTTGTATACAAATGCTAGAAGTATAAGAAACAAGGCAGAATGAAATGATTGCACTAATTGCTTCTGTTGACGCAAAAATTGTCGGAATAAGTGAGACATGGTTGGAAGAGGATGACATCCTGACAGGAATAGAGATGGAAGGATATGATGTGTTTTGTGAGGACAGAAGGGGTAAAAAAGGGAGGAGGAGTGATATTGATGATAGAGAAAGAGTTATGTCCATATAAAGTAGAGATGCAAGAGGGAAATAGCGCCAGTGGTTTTGAGGCAGTATGGTGTGAGATAGAGGTGAATGGAATCAAATACTTGGTGGGATGCTGTTATAGACAAGGTAATGTGGATGGTGGTGATAATGAAATGTACAATCAAATTAGCCAAGTAAATAAGAAAAAGGGTGATCATTATGGGTGATTTTAATTATGGCAATATAGAATGGAATGATGAGATAGCAACTGGAAGTAAAGAAAATTAGTTTCTTGAGTTTTTGAGGGATAACTACCTCAGACAGTATGTAACAGAGGGCACACGAGGATTGAGGATCTTGGATTTGGTCATCTCATCAGAGGATGTAATTATAAATGAGGTGTCAAATCATCCACCAATTGGTGAGAGTGACCATGAGGTGATTATCTGGGTGGTTGCCAGCAGTGCGAGGACCTCTGTGAGAAAAGGCTATATGTGGAACTATAAGGGGGCGTGATTACGAAGAGCTTAGGAGACAGCTTGCGGGTGTAGCGTGGAATGAGGTTAGTTGGAAAAGAGATCAATGCAGCTTGGGGAATTTTCAAGAACTGTTTAGTAGATGCAATGTCTAAATGTATTCCAAGGGTGAGAAGGTTAAATAAGGTGGGTGTGAGATGGATGAATAAAGAGATTAAGCATGCGATACAGAGAAAAAGGGCACTGTGGAGGCAGCATAAGAGAAGTGGAAATAACCAATTCCATGAGGTCTACAAAGACCAAGCAAGGAGGGTGACTTGGTTGGTGAGGGAAGCTAAAGAGAGGTATGAACAGCAGTTGGCTAATGAAGCCAAAAAGAATCCTAAGGAATTCTTTCGATATGTAGCCAGCAAAAGAAAGAATAATTATGAAAGGATGACACTGATTGGAGAAAATGGTATAAAGACAGCTGATGCAGAATCTGTGGTGGAGATGCTTAATGAACAGTTCATAAAGATCTTTCAATCTTGTGAATGTGACTTCATGGAGGGATTGAGAGCAGTTGATGATGGGCAGGAGAGACTGACTGTAGGTGAGCAAGAGGTGTATGGGGAGTTGAGTAAACTAGATGTTAATAAGGCTGTGGAACTTGATAATATATCACCACTTATTTTGAAAGAATGTGCCAGGGAGTTGACACCTGCCTTGATATATTTTTTTAATATGAGTCTTGCACTTGGTCAAGTTCCTAAGGAGTGGAAGGAGGGCAAGATTGTGCCACTTCATAAAGGAGGTGATCGAACTCAAGCATCAAACTATAGGCCTATCTGTGTGTCAGGTGTTGTGGTTAAGTTGTTGGAGAAGCTTTTGAGAACTAGGATCCAGAGTTGGGTTGATAACAATGGTATTATCTTTGATGGACAGCATGGATTTGCTAAAGAGAAGTCATGTTTTAGTAATCTGCTTACTTATTATAATAAAGTGACTGCTTCCTTGGACAGAGGGAAAAGGATACACAGTAATATACTTGGATTTTGCAAAGGCTTTTGATAGAGTACCTCATGATAGGTTGACAGTCAAACTAGAGCAGATGGGTTTGGATATTAGATTGGTGCATTGGATTGGTGACTGGCTATCTGATAGGTATCAACAAGTTGTGTATGAGGGAGCGATATCCAGGAAAAGGAAAGTCACTAGTGGAGTGCCTCAGGGGTCTGTTTTAGGTCCATTACTGTTTAACTTATATAGTAATGATATAGGTGAAGATTTGGATGGAGATATTCAGTTGTTTGCAGATGATGCAAAAGTTGGGACGAACCATGAAGTGTAGTGAAGATGTTGTGGCCTTACAGGAAGACTTGAATAGATAGAGTGATTGAGCACGGAAATGGGGATGTGAATTCAATGTTGCAAAATGTAAGGTTTTAAAATTTGGAAAACAAAGATAGGATGCAGAATTTATGCTTGGTGAGAATATATTGTTGGAAGTAGAGGAAATAAGAGATCTGGGGGTGATAGTGGATAAGGATCTAAAATTTAGGGGACACATTGCCAAAATTGTGAAGACAACACAAAGGCTTCTGGGAATGATGTGGAGGACACTGACGTGTAGAAGTAGGGAGATTCTTGTTCCATTGTATAAGGCTTTGATTAGGCTACACATGGACTATTGTGCCCAGATTTGGTCACCGGGTTTTCAGAAGGATGAAGAGATGTTGGAAAGTCCAAAGGAGACTGACTAAGGTAGTAGATGAAAGCAGGGGAGAACCAGAGGTCATCCCTGGAAACTGTATAAAGAGGGTGTGAGTAGGGGAATGAGAGGCAGGTTTTTTTCTTGCAGAGTTGTGAATGATTGGAATGCCTTGTCTGTGAATGTGGTGTCTGCAAAGAGTTTGAATGTGTTTAAAACATGGTATGATGAGCTGTGTGTGTGATAAAAGGACCTCCCAGATGAGTCTTTGACTCCATGAGGTCTTGGGGTGGTAATAATTATAATATCATCACGTATTCTTAAGGAATGTGCACCACAGTTAGCTATGCTTTTGACCTAGTTATTTAATGAAAGTCTTGCAGTGGGTAAGGTTCCTAAGAAGTAGAAATTAGGCAAAATAGTACCACTCCAAAAGCATGGTTCTAAGACAGAAGTCTACAACTATGGGCAAGTCTGTATAACTGCAGTTGTGGTCAAGGTGTTGGAAAGATTGGTAAGGAATAGAATACAGTATTGGGTTGATGGACATAGCATTCTTTATGATGGTCAGCACAGATCTGTAAAAGGCAGGTCCTGTTTCAGTAATTTACTTGCATTTTATGATACGGTAACAAGTGTGTTAGATAAGGGAGAATCATATACAGTGATATTCTTGGACTTTGCAGGAGTGTTTGATTACCAGATGATAAGTTGGTGTACAAGCTGCAGAGGATGGGAATTGATAATATATTTTAGATAGATCAGAGATTAGCTCTCTGAACAATACCAACAGGCTGTGTATGATGGAGCAGCATCTCAAAAAAAGAAGGGCGACCAGTGGCATGCCCCAGGGTTCTTTTCTTGGGTCCCTGCAGTTTAACTTGTTTGTAAACAATATATCATGTGGACTGACTGGGGTCTTCAGTTGTTTGTCATTAAACAAAGTTGGGAAGAATTATAAGTAGCACGATTGATGCTAATTCCCTTCAAGAAGATTTGAATAAACCTTTTCTTGGACAAAGGAGTGGGGTTGTAGTTTTAATATCAATAAGTGCAAGGTGTTGCATTTTGGAGTACAGAAATATAAGGCTGTGTACTATACTGTAGGAAGTGGATGAAATTAGAGATTTGGGAGTGATGATTGACAGTATACTGAAGTGTAGAGGGCATATTGCTAGTATTGCAAAGGCTGCACGTTGTAGTGCTGCTATGATAAGAAGTACTCTAACATGTAAGGATAATGAAGTGGTTGTACAAATGTATAAGGCACTTGGACTACTTTGCTCAGATCTAGTCACCTGGTTTTCAATGTGATGTGGAGACACTGGAGAGGGTCCAGAGATGAGTGATTAAGACAATGTCAGAACTTTGGAGTGCTGGCTATGGAGAGAAGTTGAAGAAATGTGGATTGCAGAGTTTGGAGGAAAAGAGGTGATATGAGAGAGACATTGAAATTTGCGAGAGGATTTTATCAGATTAATCCCAAAAGATTATAAAAACAATAGGTGAGAGGGGAAGAACCAGAGATCATCCCTGAAGGTTATGTAAAAGTGTTGTGAAGAGTGGTATGAGGAGCAGATTTTTTTACATGAAGAATTGTCAGTGAATGGAATGCATTATCAGAATGTGTTGTTAATGCAAATAGTATCAAGAAATTTAAGATTCTATATGATAAATATGTTGTCAGTTGAATGAACCTCCAACGATGATTGTGCCAACTCCATGGAGGATGTAATAATAATAATAACAATAATTTGGCAATGATCCAGCCTGGTTAGCTGAACACTGTTTCTACTCTCCAATCAATAATAAGATAGCACGTAGACTATATGCCACTGTAGGCACTTCCTTGGTGGCAGATAAATTTCATTACCCCACTTGAGATTGCCACTTAATGAAAAATTTTCAAATTCTGTCTCTAGAGCAGGATATCAAAATTTTTTGATATCCTGCTCTAGAGACTAATATCAAAATATTATTATCCAATAATATTTTAATATTAGCTTATCAAAATATTATGATGTGACACCTCCAAGGACTCATTGCAGGATGGCACTCTACTCTGCTACATACCTCACTATCTTTGCTACTACTTACCGTATATTCCGGTGTACAAGTCGATATTGGAATTTTTTGAGTTTATTTGAGTTTTTATAGTGTACTCGTCGTATAAGTCGACTCGAAAAATTTCTTTTTCGTATTGACCAGTTTACCAATAGTGAACTAAAGTGCAATGACTTCTTTTAAAAGAATGAAATATGACGCTAGTTTTAAGTGCAAAGGGGTTAAATTTGCAAAAGAAAATACTGTGTTGCTGCACATCAGTTCAGAGTAAACGAAAAACTAGTTCGTGACTGGAGAAAAAATGAAACTTTAATAATGAAAATGCCAAAAAAGTAAGTGTGCATTATGGAAAGGAATTTGTAAGTGGCCTATTCTGGAAAATAATGTTGCGGATTGGGTTAGAGAAAATTGCCAAAATGAACTCATTATAACGAGAAATAATATTCGTTTATTTGCTTTGAAGTGGGGCAAAGCAAATAAAAAGGACATGGAAAACTTCAAAGCTACAGTGAGTTGGTGTAGCCGGTTTATGGAAAGGAAAAATTTAGTGCTTTGACTAAAAACGAAAATCGCACAGAAGCTGCCAAAGGATTTGGATGATAAGTTATTAAGTTTTCAAAGATTTATAATTGCTAAAAGAAAGCAAAAAAATTATTCATTGTCTCAAATCGAAAATATGGATGAAACTCAAGTTATGTTTGATATGATTGGGAATAGAACAGTAGAATTGAAAGGAAGTAAAATTATTTCTTTAAAAACAACTTAAAAACCTTAAAAAACATGAAAAAAGCCATTTCACAGTTGTACTTGCATGTATGGCTGATAATTGGCAAAAAGACAACGAAATAATTATGAATTCACAAAACACAGGGATGAGGAGTGTTACTTAGGATGACTTCTCAAAATTGGGAAAGCTTATGACAGTTGCTTTTAGTTTTGTTGAGGTACAAAAAAAATTAACTGTTCAGCACGATGGATTAATTGAATCAATTGTCCTCCATCCCTCTTTCAGATTTGCAATAAAATTTCTGGATTGAAGAATATTACTGAGTACTTGGCTCAATGTTGTGGGCTATTGACTACGAGGGAGTCGTTTTTGTGTTTCTAATTTTTATAAGAAAACAAACAAACTGGAATATTTGTCCCAGTCTACCACTAAATGGTAGCCCATAACGGATTTGGAATATTATTGAGCCATCGAGCCTCTGGCTTTCCACTTTGGGTTTTTAGCAGTGGGAAAAAACTGTCCAGTAAGGTTTGGGGTACTTGTGTTTTTTTGCAGGATCATGCTCACCAGTCTACTGCTTAGCAGATTAGTGGGTTATGGTAGATAAGCAACATTTGCAAAGAATATGACCCCCCCCCCCATAGGGATATCGGCTTCTTGATGAAGCTGTATGTTTCCTACTAGCCATGATGTATTAAATGCTATTCATAAACATTTGTTTTGGATTATCTGTAGTTTGCTAATGTTTAAATCTGATGTGACTCCAGGAGGGTGAGCCATGCATCAGGACTGGCCTGATCAGCATCTTGTATAGCAGCAGTTTAAGTTCCGTGCATAAGTTCCAGTTATAACAATTCAATAATGGGTAGCTGTCCCAATGCCTTATTTGCTTTTGAGCAGACATGATCAATATGAGTGGTAAAGCAAAACCCTTTATCTAGTTGCAACCCTAAGAATTTGGCTACTGGTTGTTATGGAATGGGGTGCCAACATGACAACTTTTCCCTCTGGGGACAATTGTGTCATTGTGAATAGCACTGCAGTGCTTTTGTCTGCATTAACATTAATTTGCCATTTTTTGAATCACTGTTTTAGTACTGAGACTGTGTTGCCGTTTGTTCATTGCCAATCTAGGTTGCAAGAACCAAAACATTATTGCAGTATCATCTGTGTATAGGGCTGACATTTCCCACACAGTTGTCACCACATCAAAAAAAGTTGCTTTGCAACTTTCTTCATATAAAATCTTTCAGGTAAAAAATGACTTCTGTGTAAGAGTAGTTTTAGTTTAGTGAATTCTGTATCTAGTAGATATGGCATGGCTGACCAAACTAGACTTATCAGATTCAGGAAGCAGAATATAATCTTGATGTTCTAGATAAAAACCATCTGTCCATAATAACAAAGGCTACATGAGCATGGGATTGTGTAAACTCCATGATGGGAAAGAGGAGGACATTTATCTTTCTGAACCTAAGAAGGAATTCAATTTTCAAACTGAACAAAAAGAAACTTATATGTCCATTTGGCAAAGAAGTCTCACAAACCTAGCTAAAAATTCTGTAGGTAATAAATAATTTCCTTATGTAAGTTGTCATTCCATTGATATTTTTATCATTAAGCCAAATTCTGCAATTAAAATTATTGTAAATGACAATGCTATAGGGTACTACTACTTGGAATCTAGATTCCTAAATCTCAATCTCAGTAATTCAAAAATAGTATACTGAGAACTACCCTTTATTTCTTCTTAATAATGAATAATGCAGAACATGCCACAGAATCACCTGAATAATGCTCTGTAGAAAAGTACCCTCTGGCTGGAAAAATCTGTATTACAATCCTATCAAGAGCACAAGGAACATTTTCTAGACCATTTAAATTAAGCTAAGTCAGCATCAGACAGAAGTGACATTTCTCTCCCCTCACTAGATGCTATTGGTTTTTATCTCAAAAAGCACACAAATGATGCTGTTGAGCTCAGTCACCACCATTAAGGTGGAATGATTTGCAGGAAGGATTTTATTTTATTTTTTTCCCCTTCCACTCAATATATCGATTCTATGTATGAGAGGTCACAACTATAAGTTGTTAAGAGTGCTGCGTGTGGGCTAGTAGTTAGAAAGTCTAGTTTGGTTTTGGATTTTAGTGGCAAAAGGACAACTAAGGTCCTACTGTGCCAATACTTGTCACAGCAGCATAAAGAGGTATAAAAATGAGAGTATAATAAACAAAAAAAAGGGTGTATAAAAACAAATGTAAAAAACTATAAAAATATACATATAAAAACAGATTCAAAGTTTATATATACTATTCATCATCAAATTCCTGGTATATATATATATATACACCCTTAAGGGGTATACAGGATATGATGGTACTACATGAAAATTTTACATCATTACTGACTTCCTATCTACAATTTTCCTCCAAATCAGTCTGTTATCTGCCAAGACTCCAATATTACCAGATCTTATATTTCTGTCTTCTAAGGCACTTTTTATTGTATCAATCCACCCATATCTTGGTCTTCCTCTGGATCTTTTTCCTGCCAACCTGGCAGAGAACACTTGTTTTGCTAATCTTTCCTCTCCCATTCTGTTTAAGTGAATACACCTGAGATTAGCTCTGCAAATGCATTCCTGAATGCTGACAATGTCAAGTTCTTTCCTAATATCCTCGTTTTTAATATGATATTGCCATTGATGCCATCTGTTCATGCCACTAATCTTTCTCAGGACTCTCATAACTGTGGTCTCTAGTCTTGGGTCAAGTGTCTTACTTCTAACCCAGCTCTCAGATCCATAAGTTAAAATTGGTATGAACACTGTCTTGTATACAGCTAATTTAGTGTATTGGCTAATTTCTCTCTCATTCCATATAAAATTTATTCAGTTGACTTCGTACCATACCAGCTTTGTTGATTCTGTTGTCTATTTCAATATTTAATTTACTATCTTCACTAAAAATTGTGCCTAAGTAGCTGAAATGTTTTACTTGTCTATAGGTTCTCCATTCACAATGCAGTTGATATTTTCAATGTTTCTGCCTATTTTCATTGTCTTTGTAATGCTGACCTTCATACTGTATCTATTACAACAGTTATTCAATTTAGTTAGGGAATCTTGCAGACTTGTAGCGAATTTATTTAGAAGTATAACATCATCTGCATAAAGGCAAAGAGCTGAGATTAACACCTCCAATTTTGATATCAGGTTTAATACTACTTTCCTTCATAACGTGATCCATATAAATAATGAATAACAGAGATGATAATATACACCCTTGTCCGACACCAGATTTAACATTAAACCACCTTCCTGTACTTCTATACTATTCAAGTTGCACTAATAAAATCAATATATATATATATAATATGCACATAATCTATATAAAGTGATAAATATTAATGCTGTGCAAAATTTTAAAAATGGAAATAACACAATGAATCTGATTGCCCAAGTATATATGACTCAGAAAGATTAAGAATTTAACTAAAACAGTGACTGCACTCATTGATGAAACAAGGACACGCAATTAAAATATAGAATGACAGTCTGGTATCCCTCAGTTCACACATAAGTGTGTCATAATCTCTCAATAGGAAGGAGTCTGTAACATGACTATGACTTACATTGACCCGAACAAAAATTAATTTCGCTTTACTGTCCCAGAATAGATGCCACAATTAGATAACAGGCTTGATTTGATGGATTTTGTTGCTGGTTTCTCTATTTCATAATGACTGCCACTGAAATAAAAGTTATTTTTTATGATCATCTTGTAATAGGTGCAGGAGACAGGCAGATAGTATAACCTTGAGAAATGAGCTCACCTAGTAGCAGTATCTATATTAGATAGCCTCATTTCTCTTATTCCCAATGTGGCTTGGGATCCAACAGAAGTACATGTTCAAATGCAGCTTCCATAACAGAGAGGACACGTTGGATACAAGAGAGCCCCCATGTGTTTCTGTAGCCCTAGATTCTTATTGCTTATAGGGAATACGATGGTACTAATGTACTATAGGTTGATTAACCAACCGCTCTTGTATGAGCTCCACATAAAAAAAAAAAAAACGAAGCTCTATGAATCTACATGTATGATTGATCTTTGGGATCTGATTTTGAACCATGTGCAGACAGGATGCAAAATTAGGATATTCCATTCCATGTGCTTGAAAGAGCTGCTGGTAAACAACAGGAGGGTGGGGGGGGGATATTTGGATAGCCTGCAGAATGCAAAGTTGCATGGTGATGCATGTTTTATTTTTTATTTATAATATGGGTACAGAGCAGGTTTAATTAAAATTAAAAACAATCTTAAAGAACACAACACATAAGATGTAGGAAAAAACCATTATACAAATGTATATGAATGCTCATGATTCCATAAAAGCTACAAGGTCAATAATGTGGCAAGAACATTCTCCAGAGGCTCTGAACTTCATTGAATCTCTTCCTTCCAGCTTACATCTTGACTGACAAAGATGGAAGACCTGAATAGACGTCATTACAGAATGGCAGATCAAAGCAGAATATGGCCAGATGGGCTACACAGACAATTATAGCTGCTCATGTGGTGAAACACAAACCATGGATCATCTTCTGCAATGCTGCTTAATAGACATTAATAATATATGTACCCGAGAAGATTTAATGCAGTATAATGAAATAGCTTTAAAGTATATGAATCACTGGATGAGTGAAATTTGACATTTTATGTTTTTGTGTAATATTTTATGCAAGTGGCATTTTGG
Organism: Typopeltis vanoorti; assembly: GCF_054136105.1. Taxonomy (NCBI): domain Eukaryota; kingdom Metazoa; phylum Arthropoda; class Arachnida; order Uropygi; family Thelyphonidae; genus Typopeltis; species Typopeltis vanoorti. The sequence goes on along the minus strand of NC_143550.1, from coordinate 179,281,416 downwards.
TCTCTTAATATATGCTTTTAATCCACATTCTTTTAATGTCTATTTCTTTAAACGTATGCGCTTACATTTTCTGTAGTTCGCACATGAAATAAATAAATAAATAAATTATTGCACTTATCTCACAACTGGCATATGTGAGTCCCAAGGCTTCTGGTTCAACTGAGATTAAAGTTTGTCATAGTCTGAGTTAGGATGAAGACACCTGTGGCAAAAATGCACATCAACTTTCTTCTGCTAGAAAAATTTGAACCCATTTGCAAGCACCCATGTTGATGGTAAAGTCATCCACATTGAAGACACATGTAGATGACTAGTCACAGTTGGAAGAATTTGCTTGGCTATCTAGTTGACCTTGATTACAAGAAAGCATAACACTTACAACTGAACCTTGTGGGACTCCCCTCCTCATAAAAATAGGGAAAGAGAGTGTGGTTGCCACACTCTCTTCAATGATGTTTGCCAATTCATTGAAGCAATAACCATGGTAGTATCTGTAAAAGAGACACAGAGCTAAAACATTGTATCTGTGAGATAGAGGTTGAAGTAACCCAGTGAGGGAAGGGTCATTTCTGAGCCAAATTGCAACAATTTTTTGGGAAGTTTTAGGTGCACCATCTCAAGTCTGTGAAAGTATTCTAAGGATGGACAGATTTGGGATATATTAAAGTTTGTCATAGTCTGAGTTAGGATGAAGACACCTGTGGCAAAAATGCACATCAACTTTCTTCTGCTAGAAAAATTTGAACCCATTTGCAAGCACCCATGTTGATGGTAAAGTCATCCACATTGAAGACACATGTAGATGACTAGTCACAGTTGGAAGAATTTGCTTGGCTATCTAGTTGACCTTGATTACAAGAAAGCATAACACTTACAACTGAACCTTGTGGGACTCCCCTCCTCATAAAAATAGGGAAAGAGAGTGTGGTTGCCACACTCTCTTCAATGATGTTTGCCAATTCATTGAAGCAATAACCATGGTAGTATCTGTAAAAGAGACACAGAGCTAAAACATTGTATCTGTGAGATAGAGGTTGAAGTAACCCAGTGAGGGAAGGGTCATTTCTGAGCCAAATTGCAACAATTTTTTGGGAAGTTTTAGGTGCACCATCTCAAGTCTGTGAAAGTATTCTAAGGATGGACAGATTTGGGATATATATATAGAGTTACTTGTAGTAGCTGGATGGGTGTAGGATAGCTTCATAAGGTGAAAAAATAACTAGTTTTCTAGAGGCTGAGGAAGCTGTTGATATCAATCCAAGAGGAGAGAGAGAGCTGATTCTTTCTGATGATGTGTGTATTACTAAGGGAAACAACACTGGTTGTGGTCAGAGGAGGGAAGTTCTGTGGGACTAGAAACTTGAACAAGATTGTGGTCTGAGTTGCCGAGAAAAGAGGAGACCACTATAGTGTATTTGGAAGGAGAAGTTAAAAAGGATCAAGAGGCTCAGGGAAAGTGGAGAGAATTATCGGGAATTCGGGTAGGTAAGTGTATTTGGAAGGAGAAGTTAAAAAGGATCAAGAGGCTCAGGGAAAGTGGAGAGAATTATCGGGAATTCGGGTAGGTAAGTGTATCATTTGTGTTAGATCACAGCTTATAGAAAAAACTTTTGCATTACAAGCTTGATCAGCAGTGTTAGAGAGGGGAAGCCAGTTGGAGTTGTGAACATTCAAATCACCTAGAAAATAACTTCGCTGTTTGGATAGCTGGACTGAAAATGATTAAGCTTCATGGAGAAAAAGGTGAAGCAGTTCTCAGAGTTTGGAGACAGGTAAATGCAGCAGGTGAATGTCACTAATGGGGCAAGGAAACCTTGAGCTAGAGGAGATCAAAAGAAGGGATTCTATTGGCATCGTCTGGAAGGCAATGCCAGATCATATAAGGGAACAAGTGCCACCCTTGTGGAAAAATAAATCACGAAGAGTATAATTTGGGCATTGAACTGTGATTGGTGCAGCTGCAATTTGGGTTTCTGTTAAGAGAAGGAGGTCTAGTTTGGATGTCTGTGAGTGGTCATGAACATTTATGTTGGAATTTATATGCCATGGATGTGAAAATCATTTTTTTGGTAAGGAATTCTGGCATGTTTGGAATATTGTGCTTGGTTTGATTAGTTTGAACGAACTTTGCCGAGGGAGATTTATTTTGATCACAGTTTTTGGTTTATTATTAGACGACAGGAAAGAGCAGAGACATGCAGTGGGAGGAGACAGACTCGAGAACATGACACCCATACAGTAAGCAACCAATCTCCCTGCCATTCCATGGTTTCGACAGTGCCTCCCACATATCATTACTTGGATTTGCTCTGCAGGCATGACCTGGTAGAGTATGCAACAGTGGATTTATGCATCAGTTGACCAGGAAGATCTGACTGCTGTGCAATCAGTGTTCCACCATGGTTTAAAACAGGCATGGGCAACCTTTCCTAGTTCGGGGGCCAAATTATCATTCTGTCTCCAAGTCAAGAGCCGGAACAAATTATTAAATAAAATGAATTAATATTAAATGAATTAAAACAAGTTGTAACTTCATATTTCATTTATTTATAATATAATGTTTTGGTATAAAGCTCTACATAAATTTTATAATATAATTATTACTATTATTACGGGCAACTCCAGGGAGTCATTAGACTCATCGAGGGAGGCCCCAAATCATATTCATCACAACTATTTGACATTCATACAGTATCTATCATACCTCGCCTTAAACTCATTCACTGTCACAGCATCCACCAGACTCAGGGAGCGCATTCCACTCATTCACTACTCTAAAAGTAAAGAACCCAGCTCTAACACCTTTACTAACCACACTTTTGCCCAGTTTCCATGGATGTCCCCTAGTCATCCCACAACCAGCCCTGTTCTCAAAAATATCTTCTGAATTAATTTTATAGAAACCCTTCAGTAATTTGAATGTCTCAATCATATCTCCCCTTCTCCGCCTATCAACCAATTTTTGCAACCCACAAATCCTCAACCTGTTCTCGTACGGTTCATTCCACAGACCTGCTATCATCTTGGTCACTCGCCTCTGGATCCTCTCCACCTCCTCCCCATCAAGAAGAAACCTAGGTGACCAAATCTGAGCACAGTAGTCTAGATGGGGTCTTATCAAGGCTCGATACAGAGGAACAATAACCTGCTTGTCTCTGCTTGTCAACGTATTCTTCAGCAACCAAGTGATTTGATGAGCTGTTTTGGTCACTTTTGCAATGTGTCCCCTAAATTTCAATTCCTTATCTACCAACACTCCTAAATCTCGTGCCTCATCAATTTCCTGGAGCACGGTTCCACCAATGCAGTAAACTGCCGCCAATCTTTTCACCCCAAAATGCATAACCTTACATTTTGCCACATTAAACTGACATCCATTCTCCTTAGCCCAGACCTCCAATCTATCCAAATCATCCTGCAAAATTTTGACGTCATCTGCATTCACTATTGCCCTACCCAACTTCGCATCATCCGCAAACAAATGAACTGTTCCTCTCAGATCATTTCCTATATCATTTATGAACAAATTAAACCGCAGTGGTCCAAGAACAGATCCTTGTGGCACACCACTAGTCACAGGCCGTCTTGTGGACTCTACTCTCGAGTAAACCACTCTCTGATATCTCTCTGTCAACCACCCTCCTATCCATCTCACCAACCCTATGTCCATTCCCATATGCTGCAATTTACTGATTAGAATTCCATGTGGAATCCTGTCAAAGGCCTTGGCAAGGTCCAGTAGAATCACCGTAAACCCATTACCCTTATCCAGTTCAGCCGTCACTGTGTTATAATACGTGAGCAAGTTACTGAGGCATGACCTACCCTTCACAAAACCATGCTGTCCCCGATACAGTATCCCATTTTCTTCTATCCAATCTTGTATTTTCCTCTTGACTATTTTCTCTAAGACCTTGACAATGATTCCTGATATGCTAATCGGTCGGTAATTTACAACAGCAGTCTTGGAACCACCTTTATGCAGTGGAACTATTTTCCCCTCTTTCCACCCGCTCGGGACTAACCCAGACCCGAGACTCAAATTAAACAAAATGGTCAAGGGTACTGACAATTCTTTAGCTGCTTCTCGTACAACACAAGCTGGTATACCATCCAATCCCACAGATGTATTGACATTGAGGTTATGCAATAGACTACTCACCTCCACTTCATTAACCATAATTCCCGTATAATCTACTGGTTTATTCGTTTCTGCAATGTCACCACCTGGATGATATACTTTTGCAAAGTGCTCACTCAGTAACTCAACTATCTCAACTGATTCAGTTACCTCCCTACCATCGGCATTCTTTAAAATCAATCTGCCATGTACATTTTTCCTTTTACTTGCTACATATCTAAAAAACTGTTTAGGATTCTCTTTAGCCTGCATGGCCAATGTTGTTTCGTAATCCTTTTTTGCTTTTCTTACCACACTCGTCACCCATAATGAACAACATAACAATTTAATGTGAAGATTGGCCTTGTACTTCAACTATGAGACTATCAATATTGATGTTAATATTACTCAAGGATAATCGCATAGAATTTTCGAGGTTTTCGTCCATTATTCTTGTCCGAATTTTTGATTTATTGTATTTCATCCTCAGAAAAAACTGTTCACACATATGTGCTGCCAAAAAGATAAATGATTTTTCTTGAAAAGGCACGTAAATTTGTATATTTTTCTTCACCGAATTTCAAAGCAATATTGATAAATTGTGATTTTAGCACTAAATCCACCTGAAGCTCAATAAGTTCCATCTGTAAGTTTTCTGGCACATTATTTAGATCAGCATCCATCGGACGAGCAAATATAGCAAATGTGGAGTCTTTGTTTTTGAAGTCGGCAAATCTTGTATCAAATTGCTCTATTAGTGCCTTCAGTTTATCTCCATAACAATTATAAGGGATATTTTTATGAGTTGCTAGAGTAGGAAAATGAAAACAATTTTTAGCTCTTATCTGACTTTCCAACAATCTTAGTTTATTACAAAAAGCTTTGACATGTCCATGCAGTTCATGAACCAACGGTCTTGTTTTTGCAATTTAAGATTCAGTTCGTTTAGGTATCTGGTGACATCTACAAGGAATGCTAAATCACACACCAACTCATCATCTTTTACTTGGTTAATTGTGTTTCCTTTTATGTCCATAAAATCTGCAATGTCTTGTCTCAGATCATAAAATCGTTTTAACATTTTACGTTTACTCAACCACCTCACTTCACAATAATAAGGCACATCTTCATAATCCGAAAATAGGTCTGCCAAATACTCCTTAAATTGGCGGTGATTAAGTGCACGTGACTTAATAAAGTTAATACTGGCTACTACAACTTCCATAACATTTGTGAATTTAAATCGGTTTTGCACACAGATTTTGTTGGTGGATAATGCAGTGAAAATTTGTTAAATTTTCCGGATGGATATGTAGTTCTATTGCTCTTTCATGAACTATTCCAATAAATCCCTTCTGTGCACCAACCATTGCAGGGGCTCCATCAGTGCATATGCCAGATAGCGAACTCCATTTAAGCCCAAATCTCTCGAAGACCGTGTTGACTGTTTCAAATATATCTTCATCGGTAGTTGTTCCTTTTAACGGCTGAAGCGCCAATAATTCTTCTGTGATGTTGAAATAGGCATCAACTCCTCGAATAAATATTGCTAGTTGTGCTGTATCGAAGGTATTGGTGCTGTCATCCAAAGTAATTGAAAATGCTTCCAATCTAGCAATCTTCTCTTTTAAACTTTTTTTGATATCATCAGCCATAATTTCTATCCGTCAGACAACAGTATGTCTCGACAAACGAATATTCTCGAAGTCTTTTCTCTTTTCAGGACATATTATACTTGCAACATCCAGCAGACATTCTTTGATAAATTCTCCTTCACCAAATGACTTAGAATGCTTAGTGAATTTTTTACTTACCACAAAGCTGGCTTTGACAATGCTGCGTTCTTTGCTTGTTGAACATTTGCTGCTGGGTATCCAAGTTCTTCTTCAACTTATGTATTTCATCTTTTCATAGTTGTCCATCAATTTTTGGGTGATCCGCATGTCTCAAAGTAAAGTGTCTCTTCAAGTTGTATTCTTTATTGATGGATATGGATTCGCTGCACAGCAAACATATAGGCAAACTTTTATTCAGAATAAAATAATAATCTTCCGTCCAGTTGTCTTGAAATTGACGATTCTCTGCATCTACTTTTCTTTTTTTTGCAATAACCCCTGACATTGTTCCAAATTTATAAGCGATATTCAGAAATGTCAAACAAAACTGTCTTCCACACCGCAGGCACTGAACAGAACAGAACACAACATCAACGCAGGTACCGAACAGAACACAACATCAACGCAGGTACCGAACAGAACATAACATCAATGCAGGCACTGAGCAAAGCACAACATCAACGCAAGTACCGAACTGACACGTTGTAACACGTTCACACACGCCGCTAGTCAAAGTGAGAAAGAGACCTTGGTTGGAGAAAACATAGTATGTTTTGCGCAAGTAATATGACGTCAGCTTAATGTGAGTTAGTAGAACACACCATGTTTTCTCCCACCATGAATCAGACAAACTTCGCTGAAATAGATTAGGGCCGGATCTGGCCTGCAGGTTGCCCATATGTGGTTTAGAAAAAAGGAGAAACTGATTAGATGTTTTTAGGAATTGCTGCTGTTGTGGCATTTTGTGGAATACAGTCTGTCACATTATTCACTTTATCATTGATAGGAGATGAGCTGAGCATTTTAATTTATAGATCCAGGGAGCTGGGTTATAAATTAAAGATGGAAACTAAAACTTATGTGAAAATAAATTTAACAGATGTAGAATTTTGCCTTAGTATGTGAGGCATATTCAGTCTCAATCACTACAAATCCTATCCATAACTTGATCAACAATAGCACTATTCATTCATTCTACTCCTTTGACAAACCAATTAATTCCCAGGCATCCCTTACATTAAGATCATCTGCAACCAGTGCTTTGAACATTGATCACCATACAGTGAGTCAAGGATAACCTATTGACCTTCAATGGTGCTAAAATGAAGTCCTCAGTAATACATCACCAGACAGGATGAGCTCTCTCTCCTTGGACTGATATTCACCTCCAACTTCTCTTGGCACAAACACATCACCTAAATAGTATCCCCAGCTTCTAAAAAAAACTAGGCATTGTTTTCTGCTCAAGCAGCTATTTTAATACTCACTAAACTATTAACCTATACAAATCCCAAATCCACCAATCCTTAGAATACTATTCACACATTTGGGGTGGTTCACCTAAAACCACCTTGAAAATTCTTGATACTGTCCAGAGGAGAGCAATTTGGCTCAGAGATGATTCCTCCTTCATATGCTAACTTCAACTTCTAATCTCACAGATGCAATGATTCTGCTCAGTGTCTCTTCTACATACTTCCATGGTTACTGCTCCAGTGAACTGGCAAACATCATTCCTTCACTTACTGTTAGGTTTGCTAAAACAAGATCAGCAGCTGTCCAACATTGCTTTACAGTACAAATGCAACCTCTTCAAACCTGCTTCTCCTCTTCCTCATTTATTCCATCATAAGGGTTGAGAATAGGTTTCTTCTTTCTTTCTCAACCCTTATCTGCACATCACACATGGCACTGATGTGCTATAGGATCTTGTACCCCTCATGTGTAGGATGTCGTGTCATATCATATCCCCACGTGCCCCGAGGGCACAGAGGTCTGACGTACGCCAGTTTACAGGTTGAAGTTAACCCTGTGAGAAAGGCCAGTCCTCAGCAATGTGTGGGATAAATATACAAATCTTATTTCTCTTTATAGTGCTCTTATCCTGCTTGGTGCAGGATTCGCTATGATTATGCAACTGTGGGAAACTCCAACTGGCTTGTCACAGAGTCTAGCGTTGTGGGAAACAATTTGTTTTTCAAGGGGCCGGTTTGCCTGTTCTGGGGGCAAGAAAAACTTGAGTTTGCAGGTTAACATTCCCCCACCTCTGTATAAGACCCGCTAACTCACCTTTAGTCGAAAGAGACCAGATAAAGGTTCCTCATGTCTTGGATGGGAATCAAACTCGGGTCTTTCTGCCCAAAGGGCTTTGTCTATACTAAGTGAACAATCGAGGCTCTCTATATATATATGTATATATGATGTTATTATATATGATTGTTAACATATATATATATATATATATAAATAAGTGTTAACAATGGAATACAATTAAAATGAAAACAGCAGATAGCAAATGGTCAACAAATTCCTAATTAAAAAAAAAAAAAAACACATGCACACACACAAATATAATAAGATAATAATTAGAAATTTACAGAAGACTGATACGATACTTTTCATAAAGGATATAACGAAAGGTCTCACAGCTCTCTTCGTTAACATTCTACAAGGTCTACTTTTTGTATAAAAACTTGTTCCCTACCCCAACCCACAAGGTACCCTATGTTTGGTAAAGATAGCAAGTTCGACTAGACCAGAATGCTCAGATTTATGGTAATTGATACAAGATTTATGTTCCTCATAACAGATGGCTGATCTACCATTGTCTGATGTAAGACAGTAGCAAGGGATCTAGGTAGACACCTGGGAAGCTGAGTGGAGGAAAGGAGGGAGAAAAATCTTCCTAACAGGACAAAGGGGCACCACAATGTTGAGAGGCCTTAGAACATTTAGAAATTCTTTTAATACACAGAAGTGGAATCCAAGAGATTTCTTCTGGAGACCTATAGACCAGGAGCCTAAAACTGTTAAATGCTTTGTCAATAAAAGACCCATTAAAACCATTTTTGACATAACTGATGACAAGCAGCAGCATGGATACGACCAGTATGTGTTTCCTTTTGAAAGACTGAGACTTGCAAACTACCATCAGGCTGGAGAATAATCAATACATATATAAAGGCTAGCTGATTGTTTTCTTGTCTTCTAAGTGAAATGAATTCTAGAATAATCATATTTATTTTTGAGACAAAAATTTTCAAATCTGATGGAGAACCATTCCATACTGCAAACACATCATCAGCATATCTGTAGTATATTATATAGGTTTAGGAGAAATGTAATTAAGGAGACAACCTTCAAAATGTTCCATGCAGTAGTTAGCAAGAACAGGGATAAAGAGAACTACCCATGGCTATACCCTCAATCTGCTGATATAATTTGCAATATCAGTGGATAACAAAGTCAAAAAAAAAAAAAAAAAACCCGCATTGAAAAAAGTCTGAATGTCACTAGGATAAATTAATGATACCAAGGAAATATATACTTGGTTTAATCCTTTATCCAAGAGTAAGTAAACAAAGTTTGTGCCTGAAGTATTTTCAGGACTGGGGCAACTTATATATAGAAGCTAATGACTTTGCATCACTTGCCTTAGTATCCCATAATGCAAACTACAGACATGTATAATGCTCTGCTTATGGGAAGGGTCACTACCCAGACCAGTTTCAACCTTTAATAACGCCTCATCAGTGGGAGCCAGATCCAGAGGTGATACGAAAGTTGAAGTAATGAAGAAGTCATATTTTCATATACGAGTAGCCAAAACGTGTCACACTTCATCTTTTATTAATCAATTTTTTATTATTAATTTTATCTTTTCAGATAACCATGTCCAAATAATGCTAGAATATGGCGACTTACACCACTTCAATATCTACATGTTTTCAATTATTCATAGTACAATTGTTCCTATGAGCTTCTCATGTCAATTTATATGTTGCATCTGTTAACCTTATGTTTATATTTTTTTATTTTGAGGAAGCCACAAGTAATCTGTGTTGAAACTAGTTGGTGTCTTCTTAATTATTAGTGTGTATTTTAATTTTTATAAACAAATAATCCAATCTTTATTATTAACCATTTTGGTCAAAAGTTCTTTTATCATACCTAGACTACTGAGTACAGATTATAACTTTCTTCAGGATATGGAAGTGTTTGAACAGAACCCAGAGGGAAGTGAAACCAAAATTGTAAGAATGGAATGCTCCTCATAAGAATAAATTGAAGATTTGTAGGTTACAAATTACCTGATAGGCAGAATAGAGGAGATATGATAGCAGTACATAAGTAACTAAAGGGGTTTTATTGAGTAGAAGCTGAAGAAATTTTCACACACACACACACATATATATATATATATATATATATATATATATATATATATATGTAGAAAGTATTTTTACCTTGGGTATAAATATGTTAAAGATACCAAGCAATTTTAAACCTGGTTTTACTCCATTTCCCAAGTAAGCAAACAGGTCTGTTTGCTTACTTGGGAAATGGAGTAAAACCAGGTTTAAAATTGCTTGGTATCTTTAACATATTTATACCCAAGGTAAAAATACTTTCTACATTTATATCTCCTCCAGAGATTTTTATTTAATAAGGTTAAAACACCTTATGGTAACTTGTTTTGGCGAAATACTTACAAGCTCTGTATATTACTAAATCTTGGTATTTCTAAACCTAGCTCCCACTGACGAGACCTCAATAAAGGTCGAAACCGGTCTGGGTAGTGGCCCCTTGCCTTTAATACAAAACATCATACATCCCCTTCTTGGAGATGTGTTTTGGCATTAAGGGTAAATATTAAGATTAGTGATCGGAGCTTGTTCCACCTTTGCCACGAGTTGCCCTGGTCCTGCACTACCTGTGGGATCAGTTAGACTTGCATCAATTGCAGGCGCAAACTTGACTTTTAGTCTGTTTGCTTACTTGGGAAATGGAGTAAAACCAGGTTTAAAATTGCTTGGTATCTTTAACATATATATATATATATATATATATATATATATATATATATATATATATATATATATATATATATATATATATATATATATATATATATATATATATATATATATATATATAGACATAAAACTGGCAATACAGGACAGGAGAGAACATGGATTCAGCATTATTATTATTATTTATATAGGTACTCTATGAAGCAAAAGACTTATCGTGGGAACTATCTATTAACATAACCACCTCTTGCAATCCATTCCACTCATTTACCAGGTAAAGAACCTAGTCCACAACACTCTTACTAATCACACTCTTAGACAACTTCCAAGTGTAACCCAGTTTTCTCCCTATGTATTGAAAAATTTTCTTCTGTGTCAATCTTATAGAACTCTTTAGTAATTTTTAAGTTTCTATCCCATTCCCTCTCCTCTGCCTGTCAGCTAAACTCTGCAATCCACATACCTTCAATCTATCCTCACAGAGAATATTCCACAGACTGTCACCAGCTTGGTCACTTATCTCTGACTCCTCTGCACCACCTCCCAATCCTCAAGAAATGCAGGTGACTAAATCTGTGCACAGTAGTCAACGTGTGGCAAACATCCAAATAATCATATGAGCTATTCTGCAAAATTTTGCAATATGTCCTCTGAATTTCAAATCTCTATCCATCATCACTCCCAGGTATCTAGCTTCATCAATGTCTTATAAACTAGTACCATCAATATGATACGAAGTGTATAATATTTTCACTTGAATAGCATCTTACATTTTACAACAATGAATTGACAACCATTATCCTTTGCCCATACTGCCGATTTATTTAACTCCATTAAGATGATACGAGGGCTATATATATATATTTCTCTTCTTGGAAAGTGAATGATGGAACGGGTTGCCATAATAATTCATCAATATTGTCTAACTACACGTGTTCACCAGTCCTCAAGACGAAAAATAACTATCTGATTTTATATACTTTTAAGTATGTACAATTCCTAAAAAAAAAAAAAACAATTGAGAAAGCTTTTTATTCTTGAATAATTACGTCTTAATAAACACAGTCTTTTTGGATATAATCCAACTTACATACCTAAAGGAAGTAAAGTAGACGGATTTGGTATACTAACAGCCGCCATTTTGCACGCTACTCGAATTTTCAGCGCGGTCCTGTGATATTAGTTTATATACGTTGTATTGACGTTTAAGTATGATGTCATAGTTTTCAAAATATATTTAAATATCAAAAATTTTATTCCGTACACTTTAATATTTTTAATATTCTAGGATATGTTTTTTTATGATAATGATTGCTATTCATCTGGACAAATTTTATTTTACCAATAGGCATTAACTAAATCAGCACTTTAACCTCCTAGAACATGGCTGGTGAGGGAAGCGATTTACTGAGTGAATCTTCATTAATGTTATGAAAATGCGTTCATTTGTGATTACAAGTGATTATTTTATTAGAGGATAACAGAATGAGTGCTACAGAATCATCCACAGATCTTTCCAGCGATAGCGATGGCATTTTTTATTTCAAAGCCGGTAAGTGTCTTATTGTATATAACACTTTGGAAATCCAAATGTTTGGATGGAGCAGGTGCGTTTTGTTTGGGATAAACGAAGGCAACATGACTTGACGTTAGCAAGTAAATGAAAAGCATTGTCGAGGAAACTGATATTTCATGTGGCTTCATGTTAGCACATAATCGCAACAAAGACTAATGTTCGGTCAAATGTAAGCTGTCAAACGTACGGGAAAAATGCTTGGAATATTTTTATCCAAAGTATAGTTTAACGATTATTTAAAACACGTTTAAACATTGCGAATAAGCACTTATTGATATTATAAGGATAATTGATGTACATCAACTGTGTTAATACTTTTAAATGCTCTTTAATTTTTTCTCTTAATTTAATTGCAATCATGCTGTAACAGTACAGTACTGCGATCTTTCTTATCCACATTGCTTTTGATTTGTCTTTGTGAAATTCTTGACTGGACATAAAATATTTCCAGTCAGTGCAATCCTTGAGAAACAACAAATAATAAATTTTATGAAATGGATTTGCTGAAAATGTTATTTATTTTATATGTTTATTTGATTAAATGAAATGTGGTGCTACCAGATCATTTTTAAAATGTTCGTTCCACAGAACGGCCTGTTTGTCCAAAGTATGTTAAATTACATTCAAATGGTATCTGTCAAATACCAGCTAATGATAGAGGTGCCAGTTTGTCTTTTGTAGATGGCAACGAGTGAGAAATTTTGTTGATAGGAAAATATGTGGGAATGAGATGATACTTCTTCAAAATTCTGCCAATAGGTTCTGAAGATGCCTGAAATATAAGGGATTGGAACCCTGCAGTCTGTTGAAGAATCCTGAGGTGTTGGAACATAGGAGTCAATTATCTGCTGTATTTGATTAGGGTTGTAACCATTAAATTCTATTACCTTTTTTATAGTGAAAAGTTCTTGTTGCAAGCTTGAGGGAGAGGAGCACACTTTATTAATATTAATTTATTAATAGAGCATATAAAGTGTACTCTTCTCTGTCTCTCAAGCTTATAACAAGAACTTTTCACAATAAAAAAGTTAATAGAATTGAATGGTTACAACCCTAATTAAATCCAGCAGATAATTGACTCCTATGCTCCAACACCAGGATTCTTCAACAGGCCGCAGAGTTCCAATCCCTTATATTTCTGGCATCTCAGAACCTAGTGGCAGAATTTTGAAGAAGTATCATCTCATTCCCACATATTTTCCTGTCAACAAAATTTCTCACTCGTTGCCATCTACAAAAGATAAACTGACACCTCTATCATTACTGGCATTTACCAGATACTTTGTGAATGTAATTTAACATACTTTGGACAAACAGGCTGTTCTGTGGAAAAAAGAATGAAGGAACATCAATATTATATCGAATACATGAAACCTCAAAAATCTGGTCTTGCACAACATAGTATTGACACTAAACACAATATCCAGTGGGATAAAGCTTGTCTTCTCCACAGATGTAAGTTTAAATATGAATGCCTTTTCAAAGAAAGTTGCGAAGCCCTTTTACTTCGGCCAAATTTGAATCAAAATGATTGTCTCTCTCTCTCTCTCTCTCTCTCCCAAAAGTTTGGGAGATTCTTATTTTATGTAACCATCAAAGAAGTAGTTTTTAAGAATTATTTAATAATATTTTATTAATTTTAATTTTCTAGCACATGGCAACAATTTTTAATTGGTAATCCACCAACTGTTCTGTACTTAGTATTCCATTCCTTTTAACTGTTTGTTCTACACTGATGATGTACTGTTAATTTCAGTATGAAATATTTGTACCTTTATTTCATTAAAGTTCATTACTGTGATTATCGTGTTAAGTTATTATTTATAGTTATGCCACGGGTACCTTTTAGAGATTAGACTTGTAACCATATGTTAATTTTAGTCCCTGTTGTTTTGACAGATCTAGTGTCACACTAATGAAATGTTAACTGCAAAGTTTAATAACTTTTCTTTTTCTTCAGCATGTTGTTTATATGTTAAAATCGTCTGTATTAATAAAATTCAGTGCAATATTAATGCTGAACATAACAATACTTAAATAGGTAATAGTTTGATAGACTCTTAATTTGAGCCTTAATGCTAGAATAGCAAATTTATATCATTACAGAAGTAGATGCATTTACTTTACTAATATTAAACATTTTCAAAACGAAAAAAACTACATCAAGACCAACTGCCACTGAGAGAAGTAAAAATACACATTTTGACACAATAGAAATTAAGATGTTGTTAATATTGTTAATTTTATCAACATCATTTGTTATTAATAATTTTGTTAAGATTTATATTAATAAGAAATAACTATGAATTTTTTCATAGTAGATACTGTAAGTTTGCAAAAAAATAAACAGTAAAAATTGAATAGTAAACAAAAAAATTATATACAACTAATGTATGTAGTTTGCATATACAAAATTCATAAGCATGATCATGATTTGTACACATTATAAAAAATGATTAAATTGGTTTCCATTGTTGGTACATGCATAACTGTTGTTTTTTATTTTTTTATTATTTATAATTATTTATTCTTTATTTTTCCCCTTTTCTTTTCTTTCTTTTGGGACATGCATGTGTTTTCTTGTTTACTCTAATGGTTTAAGCAACACCTTGTGAACATCCAATTTCATTTCTTATTGGGAAGTCTATCTTCTTTCCACATGTCCGGTGGTGTTTTAGTAGATTAAGTAGGATGACAATATATTCATTTGCAATTTCAAAATAATAATGGTGGTCTAACATTTATAATTGATAATTACTATTACCTTCATGAGTCAGACTCAGTATAAGAAGTCTCACATGCACGCACACAGGTTGCCATGCCTTAAATACACTCACATTCTCTGATGTAAACACTCTCAGGGAATGCATCCCAGTCATTTATCATACGCCATGCAAAATAGCCTGCTTCTCCCTTCCTTGCTTACACCCTCCTTAAACAGCTCACAGGGATGACCTATTGTTCTCTCTCTCGCTTCCCCCCATCTCCTACATCTATGAAAAAATCTCTTCAACTTTAATCTGATAAAAATGTCTTACCAAGTCATATGTCTATCATATCCCCTCCCTCCTTCCTTCCTGTCCACTAGATTTTACAAATTTCATTTCTCAACCTTTCTTCATGCTCAACATTCCAGAGACCAGAATTCACCTTAGATAATCATCTCTGGACCCTTTCCTATCTCTCTCTCTCTCTCTCTTCATCCTTTTGAAAATCAGATAACCAAATCTGTGCATAGTAGTCCATATGTGGTCTAATCAAGAGCTTATACAGTGTAACCATAATCTTCTACGAGGTAGTCTTCTCTGAATCATTGCCAGAATTTGTTGTGTTTGTCTCACAGTTTTAATGATGTGCATGCTAAATTTTAGCTCTTTATCCACCATCTACTTCAGGCATATTTCCTCCACTTTCTTCAATATATCTCCACCAGTCTTATGCTGGGTCAAGTTTCAAAGGAGTGGAAGCAATGCAACATAGCCATGTCAATTCACTCAGTCTATTCAAGTTTTCTTGTAAAGTCACATCTGCTCTGCTCATTGCAACATATGCAAACTACTGAATATCCCCGTTCAAAGCTTCATCAATATCACTAATTATTATTACAGGCAACTTCAAGTAGTCCTTAGACTCACCGTGAGAGGCCCTAAACATCATGTCAAGAACTATCCAACATTTGTGCAGTATCTATCATACTTTGCTTTGAACTCATTCACAGTTATATCACCCACAGCAGACTCTGGCAACCTATTCCACTCATTCACTACTCTCCAAGCAAAAAACCTAGTTCTAACACCCTCACTAACTACACTCTAACTCAGTTTCCATGGACGGCCCCTAGTTCTCCCACCTACATACCTGATCTAAAAAATTTCCTCTGATTTAATCTTGTAAAAATCCTTCAGTAATTTGCATGTCTCAATCATATCATCCCTTTTCCACCTATCAACCAGTTTCTGTAACCCACAAATCTTTAATCTGGTCTCGTAAGGTTTATTCCATAGACCTGCTACCATCTTCGTCAGTCGCCTCTGGATCCTCTCCAACTTCTCCTCATTACCAAGAAACCCTGGCACCCAGATCTGTGTGCAGTAGTCAAGATGGAGTCTTATCAAGGCTCAATAAAGAGGAACAGTAACTTGCTTGTCTCTGCTCGTCAAAGTATTCTTCAGTAACCAAGTGATCTCATGAGCTACTGTTGCTATGTGCCCCCTAAACTTTAACTCCCTATCCACTAACACTCCCAAGTCTCTGGCTTCATCAATTTCCTGTGGTACAGTTCCACCAATGTAGAATACTACTGATAATCTTTTCACCCCAAAATGCATAACCTTACACTTTGCCACATTAAACTGACATCCATTCTCCTTAGTCCAGTCTTCCAATCTATCCAAATCATCCTGCAAAATTTTGACATCATGGGTATTAACTATTACTCTACCCAACTTTGTATCATTGGCAAATAACTGAACAGTTCTTCTCAGATCCTTTCCTGTATCATTAATGAACAAATTAAATAGTAGTGGTCCAAGAACAGAACCCTGCAGCTCACCATTAGTCACAGGCCCTTTGTTTGGATTCTACTCTTGAATAAACTATTCTCTGATATCTCTCCATCAACCACCTCCTATCAATCTCACCAATCCTATATCCATCCCCATGTGCTCCAGTTTACTGATTAGAATTCCATGTGGTAATATTCAAGTTAAACGGCAGTGGCTTATAAACAGACCTTCAAAGTATGCTACCAGTGACTTTCATCTTCTAGGATATTTGCTCTCCCATACAAAACTTACTGATACCTATTAGATAGCAATCTCTAATCTAATACATTAATGTATCATCCAGCTTCATCTTGTTCCAGTTTAGCTATCAACTTATCACGTGGCAATGTATCAAAAGCCCTTGCAAAATCTGAGCAGCATACCACAATCTATGCATCTTCTTTGTCTAATGCACCTGTATCCTTATTGTAATAAATAGCAGACTACTAAAACATGATCTTCCTTTAGCAAACCCATGCTGCCCCTTGTAGAGAATACCACTGTTGTCAATCCAATTCTGGATCTTAGTCCTCATTAACCTCCCTCACACTTTAACCCAAACACCTGACACACAGATCGGTTCTAATTTACAGGTTGAGCCTTGCCACCATCCTTATGAAGCAGTACAATCTAGCATTGCATCCACCCCTTTGAAACTTGGCCCAGTATCATCATCAACATCATTTATTTATAATTTTACATCATAAATAGGGAAAACAAATAAGTAGTCTGTGTACACTAAGATAGGACTTGGAGGTTGTTATGGCGTGAAGGAAAACGAGGCTGCTCTGTCATATGCTAATTGACCAATCTCTGATGCAGAAAGTTGGAGGGAAACAGGGAGAATATTGCTGATGTATTTCCAATATGGAGTTCGGGGTCTGTTTCTTTTACTTTTTCCATCTGTAGGGGTGTAGAGGACCAGAGCATCGAAGGGTGGCCAAGCCATTTTATTTGGTCTCTTTGAACAGTGCTGACTAGAGGATCTTGCTGGGTTTCATCTAATATAGTAAAGTTGGGAATGTGGTCTTCCCAGGAGTAATCCAGGATATTTCTTAGACAATTAGTTCCAAAGCTATTTATAATATTGGTTGCTGCTTTTGTTGATGTTCCAGGTCTGGGGGCCATACAGAAAGATAGAATGGCTGATGCACTTGTAAAGACGAATCTTTGTCTCCTTTGAGATGAGGTTCAACTTCCATACTTTATTAAGACTTCTGTGGAGCTGCAGTGCTTTCTGTTTTCTTGTTTTAATGTCTGTTAAGGAATCTGAGATGTGTGATCCAAGGTATACTCTGCTTCTTCAAGGTGATCATTTTGATTTATATAGATGTACCTATCTATCTGATGTTTAAATATCTTTTTTTTTTGGGAGGTTTATTTTTAGTCCAAATATTTCTGCAGTTCTCTTAAGGCTGTTGAAGGGTTTTGGGCATCTGTAATGTTGGAGTCAATGAGGACTATATCATCTGCAAAGCTCAGGTCTTCAAGGTGCATCTGTATATATATATGGGTCTTTGATAAGGATTCCAGATTTAACTTGCATTAATTTAAAAATCTAGTCACTCACTATGATGAAGAGATATGGGGCCAGAGTATCTCCCTGTAGGACTCCTGTGGTTATGGGAAAACTGTCTGTTTTGTCTCTGTTAACTAGTACTGTGGCTTGATATCCCAGGTAGGGTGCCTTGATTGCCCTGATAAGTTTAGGTGGAATGCTATAAAGTTTGAGCATTTCCTGTAGTTGTTCCCTGTCAACAGAATCAAATGCTTTAGTAAAGTCAATAAAGTTCAAAAGCAGTGGTAGATTCTTGTCCTTTGAACCTTCTATTAGTCTTCTGATGCAGTGAATGTGTTCTAGAGTACCACGTTTTTTGAGGAATCCAGCCTGGTTTGTATGAAGTAATGGAGTTATGTGGTTCAATTCTATTTAATATCATTCTATTGTAGATTTTTAGTGGAGTAGAGAGGAGTGTGATTCCTCTGTAGTTTTCAGGTTTGCTCAGGTTACCCTTTTTTGGAATTGGTATATTAGACCTTCTTTCCACTGTTCAGGAACTTTCCCAGAGGAAAGTGCAAAGTTATAGCAGTGTTTAAAGCCTCAACTTGACACCATCTGCTTCTGGTGATTTTCCTGCTTTTTGTTGTTCAGGGGCTGTTTGATGCTAAGAGTTTCCGGTACTATGGTTTTTGAGATGAAATCAATGTTTGGAAGTGTGCCTTCCATTCATCAAGTTCTTTGGTCTTGTTTTCAAACGAGGTTCCATCTTTTTTCTCGATTCTCAGTACTCTGGGTTCTTCAGGGACTTTGCCATTTTGTGAGTTTCTCTTGTTTTGTGCAATTTTTGGCAGTTTTCTAGCTCTTGACAGATGTTCTGGATGTAGGCTTCTTTATCTTTTGCGAGAGCTTCATATACCTCTGTGTTTAATTGCTTTAGTCCATTTTTATATCGAAGGGAATCTTGAGTTTTTACTTTGCGTTTGATTTTATTGTGCTTGTCAATCAGTGAGTTTGTTTCTTTGGTTACCCAGTCTTTATCTACACTTTTTCTGTTTGATTAGAAATGTTTGAGAGGCTGCTTGATGAATGTCGCTAGCTATTGCTTTAAATATGTTGTCTGTGTTATCATTCGATACTGCTTATATTGAATGATACAAGTATGTCAAGGCAAATGTCAACTCCCTGACGCATTCACTCAAAACACTCACAGCAATATATCATCAAGTCCCACATCCTTGTTAACATCAAGTTACTTATGTGTTGAGGCTAAAGTGCTGGGAGAAACTCATGTTAATGGTTTAATGGAGTGAAACAGCACTAGGAAAGGATTAAAAATAGTATTTAATTCTTCTAATATTTTTTCTCAGTTACAGATACATCACCAACTGGCAGCCAGTATGATGGAGTAGTCTTTATTGTTCCAGAAATGATATGCATTGTCTGATTCAGGACAGGTATCAATTAATTTAACGTGTACATTGTTCGGTCAGACAGCTGAGCGGTATTCAGCAGTTGAGTAAACGAGCACCCAAGCAGATGTCCTTAACCTCCCTACCGGCCAATGTGGATGAAATAGTGACACCAAATTGCACTTCTTATCCATGTTATTCAATGGGTTTTAGAGCTTCGCATCCAGATTTATCTCGACATCTATAGCCGTCGTGGCCGGTTGGGGGGGTTAATGTGGGAGCACAAGTTCCCCCCCAGGTTGTTCTGGCAAGTTTATGCAGTATGTTATTTCTAGTCCTGGTAGTATGGTAGCATGTTCCCATTCAGTGGCACTCTTAAGATGTCACATGCCGGCCGGGTTGGACGAGTGGTTAGCGTATTCGCTCTCCAGTCAGAAGGCTGAGGGTTTGAATCCCGCCGTGGGCATGGATGTTTGTGATTGCCAATGGAAATACTAGTGGCGGCGGACGGTAGATGGCGTTGGTGTGGTTAGTGGATTGAGTGATGGAGACGGAGAGTGGTAGAGTAGATGCCCACCCTCGATGAGTCTTTGGACTCCCTGGAGGTGTCAAATAATAATAATAATAATAATAAAAATGCCATGCTATTGTTCAAATGGAAACAGCATGTTTCAGTCTTGGTGGTGCTTGGAATAAGAGGCTACTTCTCAAAGACAACCTGATTCATGAATATAACAAAAATTGCTGGAATCCACTGCTTCCTATCCAGCTTTACATCACAAAGCCTTAAGTCAAGACACCTGCCTATTATAATGGTACAATGACTTGTCACTAAGGGCTATGAGGCAACAATAGCATGGCAGACAGAATGGACTGCCCAAGCCTCGGTAATCTAGCAAACTGTCTTTAACACAAACAGCCTTCCATCAGGATTCGACCTACCTCGAAAAATATGGACCTCCCTAAATAGGGTTCTCACCAATCATGGTAGGTGCAGAGCTTCCTTGTTTACTTGAGGAATAAGACCAAATTCATCTTTTGACTGTGGTGAGGATAACCAAACTATACAACAGATCACATTTGACTGTCCTCATAGAACCTACACGAAACCTGTAACTGACTATAACAGTTTCTTCAGATGCTGTTGAACTTGTACATTCAATTTTAATTTTATGCATATTTGTGTATTTTTATATGTACATACGACTACAGTGTCACTTCACAGTATTGTATTGTATACATTTTTTATGCATTTTATTATCTTGTACATGCCTTTTTTAGTATGTGGTGGCATATGCATGTATTCTTCTTAGCCAAATGCTAAATACATGATAAATAAGAGATTATCAGGGAGCACAATGTGAGACTTATAACATACACACTGTGCTGCGTTTGCATGTATGTGTGTGTGTGTCTCATATTGTACTCCCTGATGATGATGTCTCTGTAACTGAGATGAAATATTGGAAGAATGAATACTATTTTTAATCCTTTCCTAGTGCTGTTTCACTTCATTAAACCATTAACATGAGATCAAGTTATTCAATTCACCACGTAACTCCTGCTCACTTGCATTGTCTTTTCACTGGACTCAAACTTTGCTTAATATCACATTCATTAGGGCTCATTTATTTTCTAAGCCAATCTTCCCTCTAATATTTGCCAGTGTGCACATGAAAAAACATATTGTGTGGAAGTTTCCAGTCTCACGTCCAATATATGCACTTATTTATTTTGTATGGGATTCCTCCCTTCCTTCCCCATCCCTTAGAATGGGTTGAGCTCTCCTAATGAGGGATTAAGTATGTATTTTATGGCTGTAGATCCGTGTGTATGTTTTTATGGGGCTGGTTTGCCTACTCTGAGGGATGAAAAACCTAAGTTTCCAAGTGAAAAACCCTCTACCTCCATATGAAGCCGACTAACTCACCTTTAGTCGAAAGATACCAGATAAAAGTTTCTCACATCATGGATGGAAATTGAACCCGGGGCTTTCCGGGTTCAATTTCGCCTATACTGACTGAGCTACGGAGGCTCTATATATGCCCTAATGTAATATTTCTCATATTAATATTGCCCTTTTTTTTACATTTAGCTGTAATCTGTAAAATTGCAAGTTCTAAATTAATTTATATACATCCACATACCAACAAAAATCCATCACTGTTTGCACCAGTTCAAATGACTGTACTTTCTAGACCAGTGCTTCCCAAACTTCTGGATGTCACCCTTTGGAATAATTAAAATATTTCACGGCCCCTCAAAAAAAATCGTAATATAGACATATTATTATAATATTTATTGTATTTATATTCAATACAAAACACAGTGAATATTGCAAAAATCAAATGCAAATATTACATTTTTAGCATCTTACATACACATTTGACATGGCACATTGTCTCATATTTTTATATAGATAGATATATTGTTATTGTACATTTGCAGTACAAGCACATGAAACGTAAAACGATTAGTAATAAAAAAAGAATTAAAAACATAAAAGAAGTTTAATAACAATTTAATGTGATGAATGTGTTTCAATACTGCTACACAAAAAGTCAATATCAGGTGAAATATTTGAAACTGCAAAGTTAGATTTCTGCTTTGAAATGAAACTAAGCGCATCCGTAGCACAATTGGAAGAACAACGGTACATTGCGCCCTTCGATTGGAATAGGCCTAAGTTCGATTCTCGTCGCGACGGGAGGAATCTTTATCTGGACGATTTCAATCGAAGGTGAGTTAGCCGATCTCATACGGAGGTAGCAGGGTTTTTTCTCCCGGAAACTCGGGTTTTTCATCCCACATACAGACAAATCGTCCCTTCAGAACACACACGCAATTTACAGACAAAAAATACTAGTTGTGGTAGTGGTGGAGGTGGGCGGTAGATGGCGTTGATGGAGATGATTCGTAGTAGAGGTTCGGTGTAGTGGTTGAGACAGTTGTAGGTGTCCTCCCGCGATGAGTCTTCGGACTCCTTGGAGGTGTCATGAATAATAATAATAATAAATAATATATAAATAAGCATATATTTACTAATATTCATTAAGCGCCGAAATACGCAGGAAGCCACATTTGTGAACCAATGTGTGATTTTTTTCCATTTAAATATAAAAAATAACAAAAAAGAAATAAATAATAAAAATTAAATACGTTTCTTTTAAGATAAAAAAAAATCTACTTAGTCTTAAAACATTTTAAATTTGTTTTCATTATTTTATGGCTCCCCTCAACAAAACCTATGGCCCATAGTTTTGGAAGCGCTGTTCTAGACCATAGATACTGTAAACAAATATGACTGCAACTTGCAGGCATCAGCATCAGTTTGCTCACATGGCACAAGCTAAAAGTTGCTAATTAGAATGTATTAATTTGGAATGAGTTAGAGTAATGCTGGAGTGGAGACATTGGAGAAGTTATTAAATAAAATAAGTGACAAGTATGATTTATATAATTTTTTTTATTGTGTGTTCAAAAATTATTGACTGTAAATTAGAAATTCTGATGCTGTCTTTCATAGTTTATTTTTTACCAATTTCACAGACTTATATCATTCTTTCTTCTAGTTTCATCTCAAAAGAACTTCCTAGGTTTTATTTTATTATTATTATTTTATTTATTTATTTTATTTTTTTTTTTTGCTTTTAGCTAACTGGTGCTCAATACTGCATTTTTGCTATTCTTACAAGTTAATAACTTTCCATGCCTTTTCTTTTTTACTCCTCATGCATCTAATTATTACCACTCATCTTTTACTGCCTTCATAGTGCCTTCTTCCCTCGGATTGCATGCTTAATTTCTTCATTCATCCATTTCACACCTACCTTATTTAAACCTCAGACTCCTTGAATATATTTAGATATTGCTTTTGCTAGATAGTTTTTAGATAGCATCCAAGCAATATTGATTTCCTTGCAACCAGCTCCTTTTTCCATGATACAGCTACAAACTGTCTCTTGAGGTTTTCATGATCACTACCTTTGTAGTTCCATATACTGTATATCCTTTTCTCACAGAAATCCTGATGCTGAAAAGTTCTGATAAACACCTAGAACAAAAATGATATCAAAGCAACTGATATAACTACAAGAAACATATCTTAAAACCTTTTAACCCGTATGTTTCATCAAATTGTAATAATTTGTTCTTTTCCTTTGGGATATATAAGAAGACATGTCAGAGGTTTTGAAGAAACTCAAAGACACAGAGGTGTCTCTGTTTGGCCTGAACCAAGCTTGTTTCTCTTCCATAATCTTTCTCAACTTGTTTTCAAGTATGCTTGCATAAATCTTACCTGTGACATTAGTAGAGAAATTCCTCTGTAATTCTCACATTCAGTTTTGTTCCCTTTTTTACATATGGGTACCAATGAGAGCTGTACTCCAATCATTGAGAATTTGCCCTTCTGACCAGTCCCTCTGAATTATGCAGAACCTATGCGACTGCAAAACTTTTAAAACTCCATGCTTAAGCATTTCTGGTCTAATATCATCTATTCCAGATGCCTTTCCACATTTCAAGCTTTTGATTGATTTTTCTACCTCAAGTATTGATATGTGCTTCTCTTTGCATTCATCGTAAAAATTTTATAGTATGGTTCTGTTCCTGCTTGGTTCATTTAATAGTCTTTCAGAGTAATTACTCCAGACATCTAGGATATCCTTATCTTCAGTGTTCATGTCACCATTATCATCTTTGAATATTCAGCTGACTACTCATCATACCAGCTTTGCTTATTCTATTGTCTATTTCCAGATTTAACCTGTCATCTTCACTAAATACTGTGCCCAAATAGCAGAAATATTTTACCTGTTCTATAGGATCTCCATTCAGAATGCAGTTGAAATTTTCTGTGCTCCTGCCTATTTTCATAGTTTGTCTTTTTTAGTCTAACTAAATTGAATAACAGCTGTTGTACAATTTAGTTATTGAATCCTGGAGACTTGCACTTAGATGTGTTTAGGAGTACTACAACATCCGCATAAATCAAAGAGTTTGACATGTTCAATTTTAATATCAGGCCTGATGCCACTTTCTTTCATAATATAGATGAATAAGAGTACATAAATGTGCATCCTTGTCTTACCTCTGATTTTACATCAAACTATCTTCCAGTATTTCCTTCAATTCTAATTGCTGACTGATCTTAAATATAGACTGTGTTGCTCTGTATAATGTTCTATTCATCCCATATAATTGTACTGTTTTGAAAAGCTTTTCTTAGGGCACCAAATTCCCAGTGATTGAAGTAGAGCTCTTATAATACCCGTATATAAAAAAGGGAATTAAACTGAATGTGACAATTACAGAGGAATTTCTCTACTTAGTATTCCAGGTAAGATTTATGCAGCATACTTGAAAAGAGGTTGAGAAAGATTGTGGAAGAGAAACTTGGAGAAGAACAAGTTGAGTTCAGGCCAAATAGTTGAGAATTCGTGGAGATATGGCAAGGATTTGTACTTAAGTTTTGTAGATCTGGAAAAGGCATGTGACAAGGTGTCCTAAGAAATGCTTTTCAAAACACTACAATTATATGGGATGAATGGAACATACAGAGCAACACAGTATATTTAAGTTGTCAGTCAGCAATTAGAACTGAAGGAAATACGGGAAGATGGTTTGATGTAAAATCAGGGATAAGACATGGATGTACATTAACACCATCTTATTCATCATCTATATGGATCACATTATGAAAGAAAGCGGCATCAAGCCTGATATTAGCTTGAAGCCACTTAGCTCTTTGCTTTATGCAGATGATGTACTCCTAATTTCATTACTGCAAGTCTTCAGGATTCACTAACTAAATTGAATAACTTCTGTAACAAATTTGGCATGAATATCGACCATAAAGAGACCAAAACTATGAACATAGGCAGGAGCATAGAAAACTTCAGCTGCATTCTGAATGGGGATACTATAGAACAAGTAAAATATTTCACATATTTAGCCACAGTTTTTAGTGAAGATGGCAGTTTAAATCTGGAAATAGACATCAGAATAAGCAAAGCTGGTATGGTGGGTAGCCAGCTGAATAAATTTATATAGAATAAGAGAGAAATTAGCCAAAACACCAAACTAGCAGTATACAAGACAGTGTTTAAACCAGTTTTAAGTTATGGATTAGAAATAAAACCCTTGATCAAAGACTAGAGACCACAGATATGAGGGTTCGGAGAAAAATTAGCTGGGTGAACTGATGACATCAATGGCAGAATCGCATTAAAAATGAAGATATTAGAAAGGAAATTGACATTATTAGCATCCAGGAATGTATTAGCAGAGTTAATCTAAGGTGGTGTGGTATGGCTACTTAAGTAGAATGGATGAAGAAAGTTTAGCAAAACAGGTGTTTAATGCCAAGATTTTAGGAAAGAGACGAAGATGAAGATCAAGGTCTAGTTGTATTGATTCAGTCAGAAGTGCCCTAGAAGCACAAAATATTATGTATGACAATATTTGAGTGCTCACAAGTAATAGATTGATTTGGAGGAAAATTGTGGATAGGAAATTAATAATAATGTAAACTTACTCATACAGTTCTGTCATAGTAACCTAGAAATTGATGATGAAAATAAATGAACTAGTTGAAGATCCAGAAAATTTTTTTCAGAGCTCTGTTGCTCTTTAAGAAATATTTGTGGTTCATAAGCCACAGGTTGCTGACCCCCTGCTCTTATCTAGATTGGCCCAGCCACGTTAGCCTTGTAACCTTGTGCACTATAATAATAGTGGCAGTTGGTTTTGTTTGTTTTCTGATCAAAACAAGTGTTCTGACCAAATAACTGAAGTAGTTCTTGGTGGAATTCGGACCTTCATCTACCCCCCCCTCCACAGGCATATGTATTAATCCAAGATAAAAATTCACATCATGATGTTACTTGTGTAACATGACCTAAAGATAAGCAAAGATCTCTTGGCATCAGTCTTTTCATCCAAATCTATAGAAACTAAGGAAAGTCTCCTCTTTGTTTACCACAAACAACTCGCTGCATACCTTCTCATTTGCATCAGAAAGTCCTCGGTAGTCTTGATACTAGTTTTGTCTGCTCTAAATAGTATCCTTCCAGCTGTGTTAAAGCTTGCGCTCCAAAATTAATACTATCCTGAATTACCTCTACAAGCTGGCACCAACCCAAGAACATAGAAAGCCTTTTTCTCATCCATCTCTTAAAATGGAGATTAAAAAGTGTTCAGACTATTTCATTTGTATTGTTCTCACCTCAGTGCTATTGAAAATAATGGAAAAGGTCATTAAAAGTGAACTTCACTACCTGGAAATCCACCAATTAATTAGTGATCACCAGTATGAATTCCATCATACTCATTCCATGACAAACCTGCTAGCCAACATTATCCATAAGCCATGTCTGGGGTAAAACTGTTGTCCTTCTGATGACATGACCTAAATCCAGCCTTGGCCTCCTGTTTGGACATTGCAATATGTTATGTGCTCATCGTATTTTTAGTTTTCCTTTCGGTATTTAAAAAAAAAAGAATAAATAAAAAATATCATTTATAGTCTCTAAGCTAAGTTCATTAAACAGAGAATTAAACTATCTAAGCAATACAGTCATTTGCGTTTCAAAAAAAACTTGTCCACTGCAACTTTTTTTCTTTTCTTCTCTCTTGAACTTCATTAAATTAGATATTGTTGCAAGGTTCACGGTTATATCTGATACTCTGTTATCATTCACTGGACCAAATAGTTTGCTAAGAATTTTTCTTTTAAAAGCTGAAATGAAATCTCTCACCCATGCTGAAATCGCGTTTTGTCACCTGTAAATAAAACTTATACACGACGGATATGCATGTATGTTCATATTATTTACTGACTGAATTCTGAGAATTAGAAAAACAAATTAATTTAATTTAACACACAATATGTTTCGTCGGAGTGCCGACTGTTTTAGGCGTGAGAACGTTAAAAGCAAACATAAAAAACACCGTAAAGAACCACTAAAAAAAAACAGACTATGAGCTGGAATCGTGTGTGTGTGTATATATATATACACACATATATGCCGACTGTTTTAGGCGTGAGAACGTTAAAAGCAAACATAAAAAACACCGTAAAGAACCACTAAAAAAAAACAGACTATGAGCTGGAATCGTGTGTGTGTGTATATATATATACACACATATATGCCGACTGTTTTAGGCGTGAGAACGTTAAAAGCAAACATAAAAAACACCGTAAAGAAACATTGTACCACTAAAAAAAAAAAAAAAGACTATGAGCTGGAATCGTGTGTGTGTGTGTGTGTGTGTGTGTATACACACACACACACACATATATATATATATATATATATATACTTTTGACCTGAACATAGATGAGAGAGAATAAATGGCTCGATTATCCTTCATTTGGTTGACTTGTAATCATTATTTCCTAAATATCTAAATTGTTTCACTTCCTCTGTTTAAAGGTTTCCAGTTTTCACACCATCATTAATGATAGTTTCGATTTTTTGGTAAGTAATTTTTAATACTATCTTGGTCGCTAATTTTGTTTAAGTATGTTTCTTTTGTTTTGTTGCTCTACAGAATAAACTCTGAGTTTAAACTAATAAGGAATTCGACATCAAGAAGCCGCGCGTTTTCTTTTTCTTTCTTATGTATTTATTTTTTGTTCTTTTTATATTGTGTGACTAAGTAATAGGCTATGTTACGCGAGTAGTTTTCCTGTAGTGATTCCAATACACCAACTTGTTTGCAAATTATGAAGAGCAACTAAATTTCTCAAATCATGGAATGTGTAGTTGGCTGCGGTTGCATTTCATTCGTATGTGCACCAGCATTTGTTTTGCCTCTCGCTTGTGATATGTATTGTAAATCGATCAGCTCAACGCATTCGATGTAATCTCAGTAATTTTATAACGACTTGTTTCGTCCCACATGCACCATTCTCTGTTTAATGAAGCAGATCACCGTAAACGTTTCGATTTAATTAGCAGAACTCGGAGATAAACGTTACTTGATATTCGAGATATGACACTCCTTCAACCAGCGTCGACCTTGTTGTATATGCCATAGGCATCTGTGTGCACACAGTGAATATTTTTTAGGACATCATGAGACGGGCGGGTGAAATTAGCTTTAATTTTTTTATGCTTTTCGAGTAGATTTTCTCAGTTTATTTTAATATACAGTGGAAAATGTCACCGATTATGCCACTATCAGAGTTTGACAAATGCTTAGGAAAATGATCAAAGAGGATCAAATTTTTTTTGAGTGCAGGAGTGTGGTCGATTAATTTAAACTCGCTAATGCGCGGTAGAAAAAGCTAATTAACAGTGGACATTTTCTTTACTTTTCCTGACTAATCAAGTTATAATATAATGAAACTCCTAACATACGTGGTGACATCATTGCTTATTGACATTTAGTAATAATTAGCCGTGTATTTTTGACCCTGCTTCTGTAGAGTATGTCATGTTAGAATTTTAGACTTTCAAGAGTTGTAATTTGAAATCGGTATTAAAAATACAGTAACTTCTGTATTTAAACAATGAAACTTTTAGATAGATTTTAAACCAAAGGAAAAATTGACACTTTTATGAAACGAATGAAGTGCTTCATCATTATAGATAATGCTACCATCAAATGCCGGAAACTTCTGAAAGTTTCAAGTGTAGAGCTGAAGGTCCAACTTGAAGCCTTTCGGCCTTGTTATTTAGTATTTGATCTTGCACCGACCGAGAGTTTACTTAGTGATGAATTTAACTTTCTAATAAGATTGCTGTGATATTGACCAGAAGGTTTTTGCCCTCTTGAGGTCTTACTCTGGTCTTTGATGAGAGCTATCTGTAAGGCCAGTTGAAACCTAAGCACCAATAAAAGGGAATATATACAGGGGGAGGGGCTGGGCAGAGTTCTTGTCTTTTAGGTAGTGCAAATTAACTGGTAATTTTCTACATATTTGGTTATAAAACATGGATCGATCCACAATATCCTCTATTTCATTATGTTATCTGAAACATGTTAATTTCTTTCTTCCCTTTATTATTATTTTTAATTCGTAACACCTCCAAGGAGTCAAGAGTCATCAAGGGAGGACACCTACTTTACAGCTCTCCGTCTCCACCCCTACACCGAACCTCAAATATCATCTACATCAACGCTATCTACTGGACGCAACTAGTATTTTTTATCCATATATTGCGTGTGCTCTGAAGGGCCGATTTGTCTGTATCGAACTTAGGCGCCTTTTCTAACTGACATGCGCAAAGGACCGTCGTTCTTCCACTTTAAGCGCTTAAAGGAAAAGTTTTTTTTTTATATTATTATTATTACGTGACACCTCCAAGGAGTTCAAAGACTCATCGATAGAAAGCACATACTCTCCGTCTCCACCAACTACACCCATACCATCTACTGCCCACCACCACTAGTATTTTCACAGACAATCACAAACATCCATGCCCACGGCGGGATTCGGACCTGCACACTTTTGGCTGGAGAGCGTATCCGCTTACCCCTCGGCCACTTGAAATAGGAAAACAAAATGTTCTTTAATTGCAATTAAAATCGTTTCATTGACTGTGTGCATAATTTTTTTCATCCATGTATTCTCCAAAGAAAAATTGCTGTACCACTGTATCCCCCCCCCCCATTTAATATCTGTAATTCCTTTTCCACATGAATATACCTACGTAAATGTCTGTATTTAGTAAAGGGTTACTAGATGATAACGATTTTAAGATGGTCATCATTGCAAGTTAAGGTTTTGGTATCTGTTCGGGATTTTATTTTATCGTTATTATTGGCTGGTAATATTAGAAATTAATAAATGTATGTAAATTATTAATAAATATAAACATTCACCCACTCCTAAATCAACTTTTATATCTACACACACACTATATTTTTTTGAATAACGACTTCACACATGTAAGAGAAAACTAAATATAATTTATTACTCCTATATATTTCACTCAATATGTCATGAGCTTCTTTCAGGGGAAAGACAGAAAAACTGGCAACAATATTCAGTGCCGTAACTAGCTTTTCATGGGCCCTGTGCAAGATTTTATTTTTGACACCCTTTTTTTGGGGAAAAAATCAATACGATAGAAATAGATCGGTTAATTTTTAACTTTAACCAAAAACGTTACGGAATCGGCCCCCGCGGCCGCAAAATGTGAAAATGAAAATTATAATACTGATTATTTTTTGATACCTCACTTCAGGCCTCCTTCGTCTTGGGCCCTGTGCCTGTGCACCCGTTGCACCACCTGACAATATTTAAATTCTGAATACAAGAACGAGTCATACAGTATGCATATAATATCACGTCTTGGTTGCAGCTGTGCAGTAGGAGGAAACACGATTAGAGTTTAGAAGAGTGGGAATAGATATATAATTAATTAATTTAAAAACAATAAAAATATTAAAATTATAAACAATTAATAGCAACCACTTATCAAAACTTAGAAATATGCATACCGTCCGAGTAAGATTAGGACGGTGGCGAAGGACTTCACTCCATTCAAAAAATAGACGATCAAATTTGAATAGTGTAGCATCTTGGTACGGTTCCAGTGAACTCTGTGTTTAGTGTCGATGGCACGGGAAGCAAGACCTGAACCTTCAGAATCCAAAAACCTTATATAATATTGATATTCTTCGATTCTAATGGTAGTAGAACGGCCATTCTGTCCAAAGTAGCAAAGTTAACAAGAACAGGGTATTTGATAAACACCAAAGCAAAGATAAAGATGATGATGCATCTTTGATAGATGGCAAGAAAGATGACAACCTCCCCGCTGGTTTGAAGGTGCTGTGCAGATTATATCTGCGAAGGATTCTTGTTATTTGTTCATATGTTCCTTTAAGATAGGACATAGTACGCTCACAGCTACGAGACCCTGCAACACTTCTGCGCATGTCAAAAGAAGGAAAATCCATTCCGATAATAGGGTAATCAATTCGTATTGTAGGATGAGTGTTTATTATTACACGTCGGAATATTAACTTCTCTTGTATGGTCATTGTAGTTTTTAAAGTGGTAACTATTTTGCTTGTATAACAGTTGGACTGTACACGGCAAAATGATTTTAAGGAATGACGATGGTGCTGAATCAGTTGATATAGTGGAGTTACTGAGCGCACACTTTGCAAAAGTATATCATCCAGGTAGTGACATTGAAAAAATGAAAGAACCATTGGTTTATACGGGAATAGTGATGAATGAAGTGGAGGTGACTAGTCTATTACAGAACCTTAATGTGAACACATCTGTGGGATTGGATGGTATACCGGGACGGGTCTTGCATGAAGCGACTAAAGAATTATCAGTGCCCTTGACCATGTTGTTTAATCTGAGTCTCAGGTCTGGTTTAGTCCCGAAGGTGTGGAAAGAGGTGAAAATAGTTTCACTGCATAAAGGAGGATCCAAGACTACGGTTGCAAATTACTCACCGATCAGCATATCAGGAGTCGTTGTCAAGGTCTTAGAGAAAGTAGTCAAGGGAAAAATACAGGAATGGATTGATGAAAACGAGATACTGTACAGTGGACAGCATGACTTTGTGAAGGGTAGATCATGCTTCAGTAACTTGCTCAAGTTTTATAACAAGGTGAGCTGAACTGGATAAGGGAAATGGGTTTACAGTGATACTGCTGGACCTGGCAAAGGCGTTTGACAGGATACCACATGGAATACTAATCCGTAAACTACAACATATGGGAATGGATATAGGATTGGTGAGATGGATAGGTAGTTGGTTGATGGAGAGATATCAAAGAGTAGTTGATTCAGGAGTAGAGTCCAAAAGACGGCCTGTGACTAGTGGTGTGCCGCAGGGTTCTGTTCTTGGACCACTGCTGTTTAATCTGTTCATTAACGATATAGGGAATGATCTAAGTGGAACAATTCATTTGTTCGCTGATGATGCAAAGTTGGGTAGGGCAATAAGTGAATGCAGAAGATGTCAAAGTCTTGCAGGATGACTTAGATTGATTGGAGTTCTGGGCTAAGGAGAATGGATGTCAATTTAATGTGACAAAATGTAAGGTTATGCATTTCGGAGTGAAAAGATTAGCAGCAGTATACCACATTGGTGGAACTGTACTCCAAGAGATTGATGAGGCAAGGGACTTGGGAGTGTTGGTGGATAGGGAGATGAAGTTTAGGGGGCACATTGCAAAAGTAGCTAAATCAGCTCATCAACTCACTTGGTTGTTGAAAAATACCTTGACGAGCAGAGACAAGCAAGTTATTGTACCTCTGTACCGAGCCTTGATAAGACCTCATCTCGACTACTGTGCCCAGATTTGGTCACCTCGGTTCCTTCTTGATGGGGAGGAGGTGGAGAGGATCCAGAGGCGAGTGACTAAGATGATAACAGGTCTATGGAATGAACCATATGAGAACAGGTTGAAGATTTGTGGGTTGCAGAAACTAGTTGATAGGCGAAAAAGGGGAGATATGATTGAGATATTCAAATTGCTAAAAGGATTCTATAGGATTAATTCAGATGATATTTTTGAGATCAGGACTGGTGGTGGGAGAACTAGGGGACACCCATGGAAGCTGGGCAAGAGCGTGGTTAGCAGGGGTGTTAGAGCTGGGGTCTTTACTTTTAGAGTGATAAATGAGTGGAATAAGCTGCCGGAGTCTGTTGTGGGTGCTATGACGGTGAACGAGTTCAAGACAAGGTATGATAGATACTGTGAGAATGTAATCGCATAGTTGTGTGGACATGATGTTTAGGGCCTTCCTCGATGAGTCTAAGGACTCCTGGAGTCGCCCGAAAATAATAATAATAATATAAATTTTACGTATAAAGCACGTGATTTCACGTGTTGGTGACCAATTCGTACATCGCCTTTTTCTCCCCTTCAACATGAATTGACTTTTCTTGGCAGTCTGTCAATAACAGGTCTAGCTTCTGTGGTCGGATGTTGATCCTTTTAATACGGATTGCAGTCTGGAAGAGGGATGATAATTATGAAACATTTTCTATATCAAGGTCTCGCTGTATCCGTTAAGTAAAAGATCCTGTAAGTTTTTATTTTATTTAATTCTTCTAATAGAAGAAACTCAGAGGAAGAAATCATACTTGTTCAGTGTACGAGCCTTTTGATAATACCTATGTTTTTTGTGAAAGATGCGTGGATATATTTGCCAGTAAAAAATCGCTTCCTGTAAACAGAAAACTCAATATTATCAGCAGAGTAACGATATATCCAAACTGGAAGATTGTTGGATTCACGTTCAATAGTCAATTTGATGTGAGTATATAAGGAGTTAATTTTATCCTGAAACTGAAGTACTGTTTCAGATTGAGACCAGATTACAACGATGTCATCCACAAAACGTAGCCAAATGCGAAGTCGCGGAGAAAAATTGTGTTAGAAATTCGATCCTTTAAATGCTTCATAAATTAATCAGCCAAAGCAGGTGATACAGGACTATCCATTGCAGTACGTTCGATCTGCAGAAATAATTTATTATACTAAGTAAAATAGCCGGTATTGATAGTAAACTTGAATAAATTGATGATATCCACTGGGAAATCGACTTGTAAAAGTTATAGAAGTCTTGGGAAGAAACTACAGGTGTTTCCATGGAAATACCTATATTGAATTGCACTTTCTTCAATGACTGAAGAACAGAGACTACTGGCAATGATGCATTTACTGTCACTTCAAAACCTACCAAACTAACATTTCGACTGT
The DNA here is from genome assembly GCF_054136105.1 of Typopeltis vanoorti. Classification (NCBI taxonomy): domain Eukaryota; kingdom Metazoa; phylum Arthropoda; class Arachnida; order Uropygi; family Thelyphonidae; genus Typopeltis; species Typopeltis vanoorti. The sequence goes on along the minus strand of NC_143550.1, from coordinate 179,246,923 downwards.
CCCTTTCATTCCATATATAAGCTCATGAGCCAGAATATGACCACCTATCTAATATCTCGTTGGGCTTCCTTTGGCCAATAACCGTTGCACCTGTCTAGGTATTGACTCTACAAGATCATGGACGATATCCTGAGGTATTCTGGACCAAGTAGACAGATAACATCACGGAGGTCGGTGACCGAGCAAAGGTGTTAGCGTCGGCCGATGGATGCTGCGTTCCACATGCTCCCATAAATATTCGATAGGATTCAAATCAGGAGAATTAGGACAGTCAGAGGGTGCAGCATATGAATATGCTTTTAGAACATGTTTGCACAGTGTGAGCCTTGTAACACTGGGCGTTGTCTTGCTGGAAGAGCCCTGATCCATATCATGTTGCTACCATGTAGAGCATGTAGTACCTGGTTTGAAACAATCCCCAGGTAAAAATTAGCAGTCAAAGTGGGGTTGAGAAGACCCAGTTCTGTCCATAAGAACAGTTCCCATATAAGGATGCCACCACCGGATTATGATCCCCCCATCTTGGGGGGATCATAATGTTTTGGCTCATGAGTGTATATCGGCCCTTTGGAACAGCCTCCTTTACTGTCTTTTGCCACGTTTCCTTAGCTGTTCATATCAACAGATTTCTTCTTTCCCCTTAACTTCTTACCCACACGTCACATCAGTACCGTGTATGTGGGCGTAAGAGCTGGTTTAAAAAGTCTCATCTTTTCATTCCCTCTTATTTTTTATAATGTTCCGATATCTTTTCAAGATCAGTTCTCCTACTTTGGCACTCGTGTTTGGCATAAACATATATCATTAGCACCCTACTTTTTTTTTTAAAAAAAACTTGGTATTCTTTTTTGTTCATCATCATCTATCTTGCCTAACTCCTAACACGATGTAAATTTCCATTTCCTTCTTTTGTTATACAATCAAGAATTTTTTATTGTACACAGAAGAGGACAGTCCGCGTAATAAGCGATTGCCTCTCTCATAGACTTCTAGTCACTTTTACATGGGTGCGCTGTTTCTGCATTATGCTTTTTTTTATATAGATACTTGCATTGGCGTTGCATCTGGCCGCTACCATTCTTCTCCTTTGCTTTTATCACGCAAGAACTAGATCAGCTACATTTCGTTTTATTTAAAAACGTCTACAGAAAGTTACATGGCAATTCCTCAGTATATGCCTCACTCTTCTCTGTCGAAACGACATCGCTTTCCTATACACAATCCGTACACTATTGTCGAACTAACGTTTCATTATCCTTCATTCTGTCTACCGCTCTTCTGAACAGCGTTTCCCAATACCGCTTTATCTCAACTCCTGGCTTTTCAAGAAATTCGTCAATAGATTACTTCTTTCTGCTTAATCACTTGTCCGTACGTGACACTGTTGTTACAGTTCTTGTGACCCCTAGCTTGGGGTCAGTATAAAAAAATACATTTTTAAATGAATGCAAATAAGTAAATAAAACGCAATTAAAAACAAAAAAAAAATGTTCCTCTGGCTTTTGAAGAAATTTGTCAATGGATTACTTCTTTCTGCTTAACCATTTATCCGCATATGGCACTATTTGTGTTACAGTTCTTGTGACCTCACCTTGAGGTCAATATAAAAAGAAATACATTTTTAAATGAATGTGAATAAATAAATAAACGCAAATGAAAACACGAAAAAATGCTAATGATAATAAGTTTTACTTATAACATTATGCATTGACACTGCTGGACAAATTTTAAGATCATTCAACTTTGCCTGTTGTTTTCGAAGCATAAACTGGGCTGCCCTCTGTAATTGACCTATTTAAAAACACAGATGACATCTCCAGATGTTTCGTTTATTAGATACTGGCTAAATGGTATAATAATAGCCTTGTTTTAGCGAGAAAACAATCTTCATGGTTTTGCATTTATAATATAAAACACATGTTGATGGCATTGTTAGCTAGCTTAATTATTATTATTATTTGAGTCTTACTTGCAGTCGTTTACACCCTCATGCAGTGGCGTAGCTGGGAGGTCCGCCCCGGGCGGCACTTTGAACCTTTTTGAACTTTTGCAGTTAATTCTAAAATACGTTCTCGAGAACTCAGTTCCAAATATTGTTATACTACTGCGAATTTTCCTCACATTTGCTGTGAGTCGTGCTAGTTGTGAGAGGAGGTTTTCTAAATAAAACTGATTAAGAATTGCCTACATTACTATGAAATAGACTTCTCCAATGTCATCGACGATTTTGATACCAGAAAAGCAAGAAAAATAACATTTTAGAAAGTTGAAATTAAAGTTTTATTTCAAAAATAAACATAGTGTTTTAATTTATTTCCCTATACATCATTTTAACTTTTTGTAGTATTTTTGGTGTGTATTGAGAGGGGCGGCAAATTCAGGGATCACCCTGGGCGACAAAAGCTGTAGCTACGCCACTGCCCTCACGTAAGCTTACTGAATAACACAAACGCAAGGAAGGATAAAATGCAGATGTGCAAAACGAGTCGGAGCCAGAATTGCAGAAAAGCTATTGTTATGTGGATTATTGTTACATTAGTTAATTCGATTGTATTTATATGTTGTCCAGGAAAAGGCTATAACTTTAACATTTTCCAGCAAAGGGAAATTCGTTTATAACATTGTTGTATTTGAAAACATATACAGAAGTTTACATGGCAATCCCTCAGCAGATGCCTCACCCCTCTTGTTCGAGACGACATCGCTTTCTTATACACAATTGTTGGCATCTCTCAGTCAACCATTTCCAGTATAAGTTCGCCCATCGTTTGTAGGTCTCTCCTTGGCATTTTGCCAAGAATAGTCGATTCATGCTGAAGGGGAGACGAAGGATGTACAAATTGGTCGCCAACATACGAAATCACGTTTTTTTTTGCATTATTTTTTTATTATTAATTTGTATGATGGATCCAGTACAGTCAACAAGTTTAAGGCAAACTTTAAGGAAAATACTTCATGAAATCGGTTTTGTTTTAAAAAGTCCCAGAATAAAAGGAAACTTATCATGGAGCGAAGTGACATTGTTTTATCTAGAACGCAGTATTTGAGAGCAATAAGACGTTTCAGGGAGGAGAAAAGACCGATTGTGTATCTAGATGAAACGTGGATTGATAGTAATTTAACTTATGGAAAATGTTGGCAGCCTAAAGAAGAATGTGGAGTGTTGCAAACCGGAAATGCCTCGCGGTGCATAATAATTTTGTGTGCGGGTGGAGAAATAAGTTTTTTTTACCAAATTCAAACTTACTATACAAAGCCAATTCAACTACTGGAGACCCTGGGCAAATAAATTCTTCTATCTTTGAAGAGTGGCCAGAAGAAAAACTGATTCCAAACCTTCCTAAAAATGCTGTTGTTATAATTGATAACCCTTCATATCACTCTATTCGATTAAGCAAAGTTCCAAATTGGTCTAATAAGAAGCAAGTTCTTATGGATTGGCTCTCTGCAAATAACATTTCTCATTCCCCAGATATGAGAAAAATTGAATTGCTTAATTTGGTCAAAAGAAACTCGCCCACAACTAAACTATTTAAATTCGACACGATGCTCAAAAAGCATGGACTTCTAGCTTTGAGGCTACCACCATATCATTGCGATATTAATGCTATTGAGTATGTTTGAGCAGAAGTGAAAAGTTTCATTCGCCATCGCAACGTAACTGGGGATATTGACATGTCGAAACTTTTTTAAGCTTTCAGAATAGGCGATTGAAAGTATTACAGTTCAAAACAGGAGAAAATATTGCTCTCATGTCATCTCATTGGAAAATATGTATTGAGACAGAGACGGAATTATCGAAGAATTATGCGAACCTTTGGTGATCAGTTTAAGTGAAAGTGATGGCTATTCGGACACCGATTCAGATGACTCTGAAGATTAAAAGGATTTGATAATGGTATTTTTATCCAACATTTTTTTTGCATGGGTTTGTTACAAGTCACAACAAGTCATAAATAATTAATCGGTTTAGGACATTAAAGTGTCTCAGTTCTCTCAACTGTAAGTTTAGAATATCTAAGTTCATTTGAAAAAAATTCTGTTTTTCTGTATAATTATTTTTATTTTATAGAAAACTTTCTTAAAAATAAACGTAGTTAAATTTTTGTTTTATGCTATATCTTTTTTAATTTTGTTAATAATCTACGTACATTTTTCCAACTGTTATACAAGCAAAATAGTTACACTTTAAAAACAGCAATGTTCGTAAAAGAAAAGCTAAATGTTCTGACCTGTAATAATAAACAAACTCATCCCAGAAGACAGATTGATTACCCTGTTATCGGAATGGATTCTCCTTTTTCTGACATGCGCAGAAGTGTCGAGGGATCTCTAATCGGTGGGCGAACTATACCCACCCCAATCGAATATCGGCTCAACTCAGCAACACTGATATGTCATGCAGTATTTTGGCATATTTCTTTGCAAAGTCTGGGAAAGAATGTGCATACCCGTTTTAGTAACCAGGTTACTAAAACGGAATAGTCCCTTGATACACATTTCTGCTGCATTCTGTAAAGATTTCTATTTGCACCAATCCACTTTAGTATTCTAACTTTACTAACCTCTCCAAAACCTTCGTCACCCCACCACACTGGAAACACAAACCGGTATATAATTTTTAACCACCAGTTTGAATTTCCTCGTCCCTCTTTATGCATACACTTCTCTTTTCTTCCGATCTTCAGGAACGTTCCTATTTCAAGGTTTCTCATTGAACAGCCTAACCAAGGCCACTGTTAGTTCTTTTGCACATTTCTTTAAATATATTCGGCAATATCCATTGCAGGTGTACAACTTTATTGATATCAAGTTTACTTAGTATCACTTACATTCATTCTTTCCTCACCATCATGTTTTAGGATATTCCTTGCTTTCTAATATAAAATACACCTACAAAATATCCAGTGATCACTTTTGCTAAATATTCAGTAGTGTCACTTGTGTGCCCAACTAGTTTTCAATACTAGTTGGGCACACAAGTGACACTACTGAATATTTAGCAAAAGTGATCACTGGATATTCGAGCTAGGTAACTAAATTTCCTAGGATTTTGCTTGATTTTCATCTTATGCTTCCGATACAGCTGTTGAGTGCATTATCATCAACGACTCCAACTTAATTTCACGATTCATGCTGTTTATCCTTTTACCTTACCTCGATTCCCCCCCCCCCTCTTTCGCATTATGTACTTCAGTAAGTTCTTAACCGATGCATTATTGAGCTCCAAGCATTTATATCCTTCAACAGTGCCATAACTAGGCGGTACACAGGCACAGAGTCCAGATCGAAGGGAGCCCTGAAATGCGGTATCAAAAAATAATCAGTATTGCAATTTTCATTTTCAAATTTAAAATTTTCCTCCATGGGGCCGATTGATAAACATATATTGTAATATTTATAAACAAAATTTCTATTTCTATCTCTATCGTACGTATTTGTTTTTTTATTATTTTTTTTCAAAAAAGAAAGGGAGCAAAATAAAATCTTGACAGAGCCCATGAAAATCTAGTTACAGCACTGTCCTTCAGCTTTGTATAGAGAGTGTAACATGGGTGTGGGGTGAAAATTTAATTGTTAAAAATACTGAAAAAGAGAGCCAAAAGGCTTCACTTCGGCAATGCAAAATTATTCAAATTAAGTTGATATTGAATCCAACATTATTTCATAGCCGAATATAGAGACTATAAAAAGTTTCGGCGGATACAAGCGTACGCCAACCTTTCATGACAGGGCAACTCGTAGTAAAGGTGGAGTAGACTCCGATCACTGTCCTTAGTATTTTCCCATAATGTAAAACACATCTCCTAGGAGATGTATGATGTTATACAGCACCACGTTCAGTGTCAATCACGCGATATCGCGAGGTACAAGTTCTCACCTTGTGACCGATCACGCGTTATCGCGTGGAAGTCGCTATCAAGTTTCTGAGCGGAATAGTATAGCGGCCACAGCGAAACGGGGCGTAATATTTATATTGGCCACTAGGGGAGGGATCGACTTTCGTGGAGTGGGGATGGCCGCCAGCTATTGTTTATGTTAGCCAGTGCGCACAGTGGCGGCGTTTGGACAAGGCGTCGACGCGACGATTTTGTTTAGTTATTCGTTGATTTAGCGTGCTTGAAGTTTGGTTTTTATTTATTTTGAGTATTGTTTTTTTTTTTTTTTTTTTTTAGTAAGTTCCCTATAAATGCTTATTTTTGATAATTATTTTTTTCTATTTTCAAAAATTCTATGTGATTATAAAAGACTGATAATTAAAGTTATAATTATTATATTTAAATGTTTTTTATTTGTAAAATATATAACTCAAAATATATTTTGAGCACAATAAAAACTAAATAAAAAAATAAAAAAAATTGGCCACCACACGAAATTCCAATTTTCAGCTTGGCAATAAACGTGTTATGGGGGAGGTCACTACCCAGACCGGTTTCGACCTTTTTTGAGGTCTCGTCAGTGGGAGCTAGACAAGAATACTCAGGACGAAGTGATGCAGAACTTTATATACTTTACGATACGAGTTGCTAAAAAAAGGTGTCACATTACCTGAGGCACCAAAAATTACTGAAAAAGAGAGCCAAAAGGCTTCACTTCGGCAATGCAAAGTTATTCAAATTAAGTGGATATTGAATCCAACATGCATCACTTCATCCTGAGTATTCTTGGTCTAGCTCCCACTGATGAGACCTCAAAAAAGGTCGAAACCGGTCTGGGTAGTGACCTCCCCCCATAAAGTATAATATCATAAATTTACTAAGAGATGTGTTTTACATTATGAGAAATACTCACATCATTATGAGAAAATACATCATTATGAGAAAATACTAATGACAGTGATCGGAGCTTGCACCACCTTTACTACGAGTTGCCCTGTCATGAAAGGTTGGCTTACGCTTGTATCCGACGAAACTTTTATAGTCTCTATATTCGGCATGAAATTCTTGTAGTTTCTATATTCGGCTATGAAATAATGTTAAAAATAATTAAATAATTATATGCTAAATAGAATATGTAGGATAATATGAGATTAAATATAGACAAGATATATATATATATTATAATATATTATAATACATTATATATAATATTTATACAGTAGCGAACAAATTAATCCGAACACTCACATTTTAAAGGGGAAAAAATGTAATTTTTCAAGAAAATAAGTACAAAAATTAAACTCCAACTTTAGCTCATAATTTATATGTGCTCCTCTGTTTCTAATAAGTTCATTAATTCGCTTAGGCATGAACTCTACCAACGTAGAACACATTTTCCTTATTTCTGCATCTCGAAACCATGCTTTTATAATGGATTGTATTAAGTTTTCCTTTGTATCCCAATTTTCCAAGTCTCTTTTCACTATGGCCCAGAAATTTACTATTGGGTTAATGTCATGAGAGTTACCTGGCTATTGAAGTAATTGGAAGATGAATTCTTTATCATTCTGGATCTGTGAGACCATTCTTTTCTCCAATATTTTTATGTATTGGTCACTTTTCATCATACCATCAACAGGCACAAGTGATCCTGGACCATCATATGTAAAACAACATCAGAACATCTTTTTAGCTGGGTGTTTAGGAGCTTGTTGAAGGTGGATGGGAGAAGTCTTCTCAGCCGCTGATTTGCGAACACAAGGTACTCGTTCTCCTTGGACAAAGAAATTACACTCATCTGAGAATAGGACCTGTTTCCAATCTTTGTACATTTTTGCCCACTGGAGCCGCGTTCTACATAGCCTTCGTCAACATTTTTTTTTTGGTCTGTGGGCAGACCTCTCTGCTTCCAACAATCTTTTACAGACTGTCATGTCAGAAACATTAATCCTACTAGCTATCAAGTCTCTTTTTAAGTCTACGCAGGTAATTTTGCTTTCCCTAACTATTAAACGAACTTGAGTAAGTGTAGTTTTTCTTTTTTCGCCCACATTCTCCTTTTCTGTCAGGACCTGTCTTCCAAAACCTTTTTAAAATCGCATTAACAGTACTCATACCAACACAACACTTGTTGGCAATTTGTCTTTGAGTCATGGATGTGTGCCGAGAAAGAGTACATATTTTTGAACGCTTTCTTAGAGATGTATTCATTTTATAGCTACACAAAATGAACAAAACACTACGAATATCAACTTGTTTACGCTATTAAAAACACAGAACACTATTCATTGTAGAGACAGTTAAAACACGCAGCACTCAACCAAAATAGTGAACTAAAACCGAAATTATTGTGGACTGAAACAAAAACCAAACAAAACCAAAACTTGATGAAAATTCGGCTTGTTCGGATTAATTTGTTTGCCACTGTATGTCTGAAAAATGTCACATGTGTATTATGCATTTTATCTTTTATGATAAACACAAGAAAAACCAAGATTACCTTGCGAGCCGGTATTTGGCCACCGCTGGCGTAGGTAAGACGCTTGTTTTTTGACGCGTTAATATTCACAGGAATTGTATCATTTGGCGATTCTTCTCTTTCTTTTGTTTTCTTTGGTCCCATATAGGATCATCTTTGACTCCAATTCGTGTCGGATGTTTATTCTGTGATAAATAAAATTATTGTAAATAATTTAGTTGTTTCCTATTAAGTTGCAGCAGGATCTTGGATTAAGCCACAACTGATTCATTCAAATGCTGCCCAGCCTGTCATCAAGCGATCTGCGCTTTTATACTCGCTTGCTACAACCTAATCAACGGGTGAGAATGACATTCGGATTTTAAACTAAAAGTTGATTCTGATCTTTCCAATGCAGTGTTGCAGAAGTCATTTTTTTCTGAAATGTCTACATATACGTTTCGGTTCTTATTGTAACGTTCAGGAATTTACAACAGTGTTAGTTAATCTTGTGGTGCCTGCAGGCATTCTAATACCAGTTTTGAAACAATTCTACGTGATGATAGGGCTTTCGAAGCTGCTTGACTTGTTGAGGATATCTGGCTTTACCAGTTTCCTTAAAAGAAACTGATTTTGCTATGCAAAGTTTGGAGAGTCAAGACTCCAACTACAAAGACGCTTGTTTTTTTGACGCGTTAATATTCACAGGAATTGTATCTTACAGAAGGAAGAATGCCACTGGATTCCCACATCTGTTTTCGAGCCACCATTTATTAATATTTTGTGCATGTTTTGGATGGAGATGAGGTGTTTATAGGCGAACTTTGGGGAGCTAAGTTTAAGACAGTGCATAGGACTGCTGTAATATGAAAAGTACATTGCAAGTAGAGCCATCGAAGTGTTATTTCACTAGATAAGGATTTGGTTACACCATTCAGCATTATGTGCGCGCGCACACACACACACACACACACACACACACACACACACACACACACACACACACTTAGTCGTCTGAATTCTGATGAGATGAGGAATCCCTGAAAAGATGGCTTACAAAGGTAATTTCGAACTGTTGAATGCTGACTGTAAGGATATATTGAGAAAATGCAATCTTCAAGCTTGGTAGGTCAGAAGAAATGATGTGATTTGATTGAAATATCCAAGTAACGAAAGAAGGGCTCTTACCAGATAGACATTAAAAATATTTTTTCAGGATGAAAGCAGTAGCAACAAGAGATTGTTGCTGAAAATTTTATGAAAAGGATGGTGGTAAGGGAATGAGAAATATATTTTTGCCTGGTGGATTAAGTGCAGCATAGTGTATTATTTTATGAAGTGGAGGATGCGCAAACAACGGATAGGTATAATTTGGTTATTGCAGATGCGCTAGTCAAGCATACCCTCCTTCCCCATATGCTGAGTCCTCGCTCTTGAGATGTTATTTATAATAATATTTTGTAATAAATATCCAGTGGCGGCTCGTACATAAACACTGCGACACTGCATCACCCCCAAGTTAAAAATTAAAAAATTAAATTTTGTCTGTGTTTATAAACAATAAAAATGCTTACAACATTATATAAATGCAGTACAACATGTTAAAGGTTACAGCTTATGTTTTGACATTGATTGAATAGTTATAATTGGAATTGTTCGATTAACCCTTTAGATTACGAAACAAATACACTGCGATCTAACGCCGATATTCGTTTGCGCTTGTCATTGCACGTTACGTCATTCCTACACTGACTTTTGAGGAGTGTATTATGCTTCCGCGCGTTATTTCTGTGAGATATGAAACGTTTATTATTGGTGTGTGTTTGTGGTGAACTATTTTTTGTAAATCTTATTTTATTTTGTTAAAATAACATATAATTATTTATTTATTATAGATACAAGGCATTGAAAATACGAAAAGAATTATATTTTTTCAATTATCGTTACACGAAACAAATGCACTGCGATCTAACGCCGATATTCGTTTGCGCTTGTCATTGCTGTTGATACGAAACTTTTATTATTGGTATTGTTCATGGTGAGGATGAAATATTTTTAATAAAACAATTTTTTAATATGTAAATTTATTTATTAATAAATTCGTTACTGATTAGGGAAAAAATGTTTTTATTTTATTTATATGCCACTTAAAATTTTCGCCCGCCGCCACTGTAAATATTATAAATAAAAATAAATTTTCTAACGCCTTTTATTCCCCAATGCATTGGTTTTTAATCTGTGTGACTTCCCCTTGAGGGGGTGGGAAGACTTTCTGGAGGAGGTGCAAAGCAATGGCCAGCGTTATTTTCTAGCATAACTCCCGCATGTGCTTGATATTCTATCCACTTATTTCAGTATAATATAGCATTAAAAATACTTGCAACTTCCATGTATAAATAAATACCTCTGTGTGCTGTTTTTAGTTTGGTTTGAAGTATTATATACTTGTGTAAAAAATAAAAAAAAACTCATCAGCCTATATTCAGCTTACATCACAAAAAGCTAGTTGTGTGAAAACTGAGTTTTTTTTTTTTTTTTTTTTCACGGACTTCAACATGGAACTTTAAATAATATCAGGCATATGTTTAATTCTGATATTAACAGTTATCGAAGTATTTAAATCCAAATTTTTCAAAAATCATTTAAAAGACGGTACTTTTCTTATGTTATTATGTTACTGGCTACATAACAGTTTTGTTTCTAATATTTAAGTGGATTAGTTGTTGTTTAACTTTCTGTTTTGCAACATACCACATAAATTACGTGGATTTTCTTGTAAATCCTTATTGCTAATCGGGCTCTTCGAAAATACTTGGATTTTAATTTTCATTATTTGAGTGTCATCACCATCTAGGAGGAAAACTGTCAAAAAATGACTGTTTTTTGAAGATAAATATATTGATGTACTTATTCTAGATTTATTTACTGAACTAATTTACAAAATAAAAACCATAACTATTGTAAATTCTGCTTTAATATATTTCGAATTTATGAATATTAGTCGATATTATTCGATTTTCGAATAATATAAAGCACAGCAATATTATTTTTTATTATTTTTTAAATTTTATTATCTTTTATTACTGCTATCAAACCGATCAATTTTTCAGGCCTTATTTATTTATTTTAAAAAATCTCCCTTACTCTGTTACTCTAATTGAGAAATAGTTCTTGTGCTATTGAAAAAGACTTCCATCTATCTCTTATATTTTCAGTATTCAAGGATCTCTTTCAAAAAAGCAACAATTTTATTTGGATGAACTGATGCCTTTTCATAGACGCTTCACCGTTTTTTTTTTTTTTAATTCATTTCTTTCAGTAGCTCCATAGCGTTTCATTTAATCAGCTCTGTAACGTTTTTCGAAAAACCTATTCTCATCTTATGGCAGCTGACCTCTTCAAGCAGTTTCGTGGGAATGTTCCATACGGTTAAACTCCAGAGAAACTGCATCTTTAGAGTGTAATTCGTTCGTTTTGAATGAGAGATCCAAACGCGAACTGTTGAAGATTTATTGGTAGGCGCTGTTAACTAGTATCTAGATCAGTGGTTCTCAAACTTTTTTTGTCTGGTGGCACACTAAAATCAATAAATAAATTTCACGGCACCCCTAGTATTATTTGCTTTTTATAGAGAGTAAAGTGCCGATTAATTGATTCTGAAAGACTCGCATATATAATCCATAAATAAATTGATATTACAGAATACTAAAGATATGAAGGAAAGCGTCATCCATTAAAATCAAAAAAAAAAATATTTTTTGTTTTTGATTTAGTTATTTGTGGCAATTGAATATTTTTCTTTTTTCAAATAAACGATTCAAAATTTTAGCAGGGTTTTTTTTCTCCCGGAAACTCGGGTTTTTCATCCCGCATACAGACAAATCGGCCCTTCAGAACACACGCAATTTACAGACAAAAAATACTAGTTGTGGTAGTGGTGGAGGTGGGCGGTAGATGGCGTTGATGGAGATGATTCGTAGTAGAGGTTCGGTGTAGTGGTTGAGACAGTTGTAGGTGTCCTCCCGCGATGAGTCTTCGGACTCCTTGGAGGTGTCACGAATAATAATAATAATAATTTCGCGGCACCCTTGTTGCATACTTGCGGCACCCAGTTTGAGAACCACTGATCTAGATCATTAAATTTTCACTGTGTGTGTGTATCCGAAAGTGTTGAACGTAATTTTATTTAAATATATTTTAAGTAAATTTACTTGCTTAACGCGTTATAAATTGCATATTTCATTTTATTTATTTTTTATTTTTAATTCCGTAAGAGGAGATAAAGCCGAAACTCACTAGAAAGTATATTTTAACAATTTCATTAACCGTCCTGTGGTGAGTGGATTATCATTTTATTTTCTGCTGTGGTTAAGCTTTCTGAGCTTTGTTGATGATTGATGCGACTTTTCTTGTGATACTTTTTTCATTTTTGAGATTTTGTACTTACAGGTTGAAATTGATTATTTGAGACAGATTATGAAATTAAGAACGGTTTGGTTTGTTCCCGTTTGCTAGCTGCGGATGCCTTTGGACAGTAATATTACACGGAGGAGAAAGAGGAGTATTGTTGGTTACCATTCAGTCACTGGGGAGGAGGGAGGGGGGGACTTGTACTAAGGATAGAGTGATAGTGTTAGTAGTAATTCAGAGAAGAGACAGGTTACACACGGATACATGATATTTGAAAAAAAGTTGACTATGTATGTCGTTAACCTGTACATGAAACTTATTTTCGATTCGATAGCTCAGCGTGAACATAGAAATAAACATTTTAATTCTTGCTAAGATGATCAGTTCTTTTATTGGTTAGAAGAGAGAGAGAGATTAAATTTTGTTGTAATTGCGGTTCTACAGTATTTTCATTAATGTTGTGTTATTTATATTTTATTTGTTTAATTTCTCAGCACGCCAATGCATATTTATTTATAAGTACAATTAAATTCAAATAATGATTGTTTTCCTTTTTTTATATATTAATCCTACACACTGATTAATTTCAAAACGTGTGGCGTTGTGTATGGGCAAGAGGTTAAGGGACAAGTGAGAACCTGTTCAAATGTTTCTCGAACAGCTAGATGTTGCAGTCCCCAGGAAAACTGTCTGAAGATTTCTATAGAACGGATTAAAAGAGAGAGAGAGAGATACGTGAAAGATGGAGATTGAGTTTATAGCCTGGACTCAAAATGGATATTGAAAGACGCTGCTCCTTTTTTTTTTTTTTTTTTTTTCATGATTAACGGAAAGTGGAGAAATAAAAGAAGCCAGTTGATTAGCGTTCTCCTGTGGGATTTTTGTTCATCAACATTATGGAACTGTGTGATATTTCAGTTGAGCACCAGTGCATCTCGTATAGGTTTCTAACGTTTACTAGTTCACCGACATAGTTTGTATCTGAGGGATTATTTAATGTTTGGATGTAAAGCAATTTGTATTTAAATTTCTTAGATGCAAAATATAGTGAAACCAATAAATTTGTTGCCGACATGGCTGTTGAATTTTATATTAAGAACAATTCTAAGAAATCTTATTACAGTTTCAGTAATAAGCGGTGTTGCCAGCGGAATTATACTGCTATACGCCGAATGGGTGGTGTGTGCTGGATCCCCTTTCAAGAGTGTTATTCACTCTTTTCAAAAACAACATTCACAGTTCTCGGCAGTAGTAGAAAGAAGAAGGAGAGAGAAAGAGATGGAAATTTCTACTTTTAATTCGGTGAAATTTTCTGATCACCAGATAACCATTTTCTGTTCGGTACCAGCAATCTGTGATACGGATACTTATGAAAGTTTAGGTGGCAGATGAATTTCATTGTTCATGATACTAACACTACTTATTGGAAGTGTTAAAATGTCACAAAAACATGTTTGGTTTTTAGAGCATGGTTTATTATTTCAATTTCCTATCCACATTGCTAATGTACTATAAGCTTTCAACCTTTCGTAGGTGGGATTGACATACAGCAAACTGATAGCGTATATAGTAAGCTGAAATCATTCACCTCTTGGAGAGAGAGAGAGAGCACTACTTATTCTTCCAACTTAAAACGGATGGTTTTAAGTGGAAGAATACCGTCAAAGCATTCCGAAACAAAGTGTAAACTGCTGTAAATATTGTTGAATCTTTGAATGTTTCTTGAATGTACTTTGATTATTTGATATTTTCCACAAAAATTAGTGGCATGTCTTTGCAGAAGTTATAGCGAGACCTCACTGAGTTCGAGCTTAGCCGTTCTTGTACTTAATTATTGCAAAAATACCTAATCGTCAGTTGCGTATTACTGGCAATGCTAGCTTTGGATATCACCTTAACGAAGTTAACATTTCCATCAACCCCGGCATGCTCTCAAGAATTGCTTTCTTGTCACGAATAGATAGCGAGAACTTTCATATGTGGATATCTCCCTAGCACTCAATAGGTAATCCAGATTGATTAGAAATGCTAGTTAGGTATAGGAAAGAGAAGTCGTTTCCACTGTTGCGTTTCTTTACTTTTTTATACTAAAAGTGTCTATTAATACCCAATCTAACCATAAATACCGTTACAACTTCAACAGCGCATAAACCTTTAATCTATCAGGAAATCATTTACAGCTTTCAGCACATACAAATCATGTATAACGTACATATGGCAACATTCATTGTTCGAAATGTCTCTCTTTTGCCTTCGCGCACGCCCGAAGTCAAGTGAGGCTACTTATCGGTGGTGGCACACACAATATTGTGCAGACACACACACATCATGATCAGCGACAACGGAAAGGTTGCCGCTGCTCATTCCATATTCACCTTCAGACTGGCGATGCTGGGGTATCGTTTCTTGCAGGCTATTCTCAAGCTCCGACCACAATTTGAAGTGGAACGGAGTCACATCGGGACTTACAGACGTCCAATTCGATGATGATGTGTAGTCGGGCACAATTCGCCTCCAACCAGTGTTATGTGGTCCTCGCCTTGTGTGCAGGGACAGCGTCCTGTTGGAAGGTCCACTGCCTACCATGAAACATGGCATTGTTCCAGTGTCTTGATTACACTTTGATGGAGGTTTTCACCTGTTTCTCACAGAAATGCAAATTGGATACATCATCCTCCAACAAACCATCACTGATACATGATGACACTCTCTGAATTCTGGGCGCTGCGTCACGTGCTGTATCACATGTACACAAACAGAAATCAAGGAATGATCCTATCCTTCATGTCATCTGAACGTCATTAATTAATATGCATAACATCAAAAAAACCCTCGTATGCTGGCAATCACATATAGACTTTACACAACAACGTAGAGACTATACTTAACTTGCCTAATGACACTCGTGATTAAACTATCATTCCAGTCAACTTATAGCTATTAACCACTGTTGTAAAATGTTTAATTTGTTGTCTGTTTTTACTTATGTTAAGCAACCTCCCGATGATGCTTTCATTATTAAAAATTATGGAAACAAGTACTGTGTTATAGTAAAACTTCAGTTTAATATAAACCAAAATAATCCCTCTACGTTTCGACCTTCATATCAAAGTTATCATAATGTAAATACGTCTAGTATAAATAATAATAATAATAATAATAAAATAACGTATACGAGTGTTAAAACCTGGTATTTATCATTCAAATATATCATACTGAAGCTTCAATTCATTTTCTACTCTTATCATTCAGACATATTCATGCAGTGCATTCTAACCTACCCACTCTCCACATAAAAAAAATTTAAAAAAGAAAAAAAAATACTCATCTTTGTATTCACCACTCCCGTGCACAATTTCTAAGGATGATCTCTAGTTCGTGCCCCTTCATTTGTTCCACCATCTGAAAAATTCTTTCGTATCCAGCCGGCAACTACCTCTTATCAGCGTAAACCTGTCACGTTGTCTTCTATCTACCAAACTCTGTAAATTGCACGACTTCAGTCTCTCCTCATAGCTAACATTCCACAGTCCTGAAATAATTTTTTTTCAACCGCCTTTGCATCCTTTCCAAAATGTCTTCATCCCTTCCAAATCCTGGTGACTAGATTTGAGCACAGTATTCCAGATGTGGTCGGATCATATGGAATCAACCGTTTTATCCGTGGTGATTAATGTTCTTTATATTACAGCAATGTTCTGAGTTTTGTTTACAACCTTTGCAACATGCTCTTAAATTCAGATTTCGATCAAGCATCCCATGCTTCCTCTAATTCATTCAGCTAACTTTCAAATATAGAGTATGCAGCGTTCCATCTGCAGATCCCAAAATTCAAAATTGGTACCCCTGTTCATCTGCCCACCCTTCCAGCATCAGTGCTACATCCAGTAACCTTCCCCAGTTTTACGGCATCCGCAAAAAAAAAAAAAAAAAAAAAAAAAAATGAATATTTCCCAGAATTCCAGTGACAGTATCATTGATATAAAGGTTTGAAAAGTAATAGTCCTAGCACAGGCGCTGTTGAACCCCACTGTTAACTTACCTTTTTCATACTGTTGCTCCAGTGTACTCAACTCTGCTATCTAACAGACAACCAATTGCCAATCCACTTCACCAACTTAATATCTAAACCCACACGTTGCAGCATAACTTTATTATGTGACACTTTCAAATGCTGTTGCTAAATTAAAAAAAAAAAAAATACAGCGTGTGCACAACCTTCATCAACCAGTCTTATTGCTATATCATTCAGACTAAACAGATAACAAATTACTAAAACAAGCGATCCCTTGAAGAAATCTGTGCTGACCTTCACGGATATTATTATTATTATTACGTGACACCTCCAGGGAGGGCACCTACTCTACAGCTCTCTATCTCCACCACTCAATTCACCAACTACACCAACGCCATCTACTGCCCGCCACCACTATCACTAGTATTTTCACAGACAATTACATACATCCATGCCCACGGCGTGATTTGAACCCGTAACCTTATGGCTGGAGAGCGGAAACGCTAACCATTCACAGAAGTAATACAAACATCTATAGTTTGGTGTGCCCATTCTCCCACTACCCTTATTCAGTGGTATCTTATTTCTTTCTACTCCCCAGGGACTTTTCTAATTGGTGGGCGTTCATTAAACAGCCAAGTCAGTGGAATTGTTTATCAGATTCTTTTAACCCACATTGCGAAATTTCATCCAGTCCCATTGCCTTGCTGGCGTTCAGAATACGTACTATTGTAAATACATCCACTTAAGTTGCTCCTAATCCTTCAACCCTCTCCATCCCCCTTTGGAATAACACTTGATTCTATAGCATAAAACGCTTAATGAAATACTCATTAAACAGCTCTACTATATCATTCACCTTTGGTCACTCGACCCTTTTTATTTAATAAGACCACAATTGTCCCGGTTCTCTTGCTGGCCTCATAAACGAAAAAAATTCCACTGGATTGTACTTTCAGTCAAGTACTAGTCTCATCTCATCTTCTAATTTCCCCCTTATTATACTATACTAGTCGCCTTTCTCGCTTGAAATGCAGCTGCTCACCACCTCTCGCTCTGTGCTCGTTTTCATCTGTAAAATTAATTTTTGCTATCATTAGTCATCCATTTTAGCCCATTTTTTTTTTAAATTTTATTTTTCTAAATGGTCCTTAACGCGCTTCCATGCGCTGTTGACTTCACTTTCCAGTTCCTCCATGGCACTGCCCAATTGCTTTCTATGACTTTGTATGGAACATCGTGTTATTTTATAAAAATTTATGTTCGTGATCCAGCGTGATTTTTTAGTCTCTTTTATTAATTAAAAACTGTAATACAGTAAACTCTCGAGTTAACGGACTATTAGGGGGCTAAGGGTTATCGAAAAGTCCGTTAAATCGCGAATCGTAGGAATAGTATTGAAAATAAAACACTTTCAGTGGTGCAGTATTAATATATTTTAATGAGAACATTTTTGTGTAAATACCATTTACTGAGGATTGGACTTGAAAAAAAAAGCATCAAGTGTCAGTTGCTTTCCACTTTTATACTGCTTCTTAATAATTAATGATCGAAATTGCCGAAAATATTCGTAATAAGCAATCACCTCTGGATATGAAGATGCGTCTATGAACGTGATGATGTCGTCCATACGTTCTCTAACGACCGATAGTTTCCGACCAGCTGGAACCGCTTCTTCTTCTTCTTCCTCGTTGTCAACCTCCTGATCGCCCCGTAGAACATCTTCAGCAATCTCTTGCTGGCTGAGACTTTGGTAGCCTGGGTCGCCCTGGTCGAGGTCTAGCCATTGTTCAATGTCATTCTCACTGACATTATCACTAGCTCGCATCAAAGTTTCATGGAAATCAGAGGTTTCAAAACATCAGAAACCGTATTCTGGTTCACTCCGGTTCAGTAATTGGTCCAGCCATTAGCCAATGTTGTAGTTTTTATCTCCTTCCAAGCGGCAGCAAAATTAAAGATGGCGAACGTAATGTTGTATGCGCGCAAATTTTGAAGCGTCCTAGCTCCTCTTGTATCTTATTTGGGATCGTTTTCGTTCTCCAAGACAACCATAACTCTTCAAGAAACTTCTTGCACAATCTCTTGCAAGCAACAATGACTCCCTGGTCTATAGGCTGTATTATAGAAGTGGTGTTTGGAGGAAGGAAGATACATTTTATTCTTCCATTCCTATAACTCAACTTCTCAGATGGGCTGCTACATTATCAAGAAGTAAAACAGCTTTACATCTTCAAGAGAGATTTTTAGGACCCCTTCTTGGTAGTTTTGCACTTCAGGTATGAAGCGATTGAAAAACTGGTAAGAAAAAAAATGTCACTTGTAAATTCCTTGAGCTGGAATAGATGACAGGCAACTGGCTCATAACATTCTTCAAAGCGCGAGGCTTTCTTGCTCTTCCGACTACCATCAGTGTTAGCACAAAGTAGGGCTGAAATGCGCTCCTTGTTTATTTTCGGCAAGGCGTATTAATCTCATCTTTGTTCGTGAGGGTATTTTCGGGAACACATGATAGAACAGGCCGGTCTCACCTGAATTGTAAAACTTGAGACCCTCAGATTCAGCGACTTCATTGATGTCTTTTCTGAACTTGTTCAATATCGGCGCTCAGTGCTACATCACATGTTTGCCTGTTAGTAATGCCATAGCGTTTACGAAAGCACCAAAGCCACCCATCACGCGCCTGGAACCGTATGCCCATGGTTGTGCCAGTTTTTCAGCAGCCGACCTTAGTTCAACACCACGAACAACGCCACTAGACCGCTGTTGAACGAACTACTTGTAAACTCCTAAATTCTTATGCTTGGCCAACTTCACATTCCTTATCCGCCACATTGAAACCACTTTGGGACCTCTCAACGCTATATTTTAGCGAAAACTGAGTAAGTTTGTCTTTATTTTTGCGTATGTCCGAAACTGTTTGCTTTTTCATCCCCGTCAAGTTCACAAACATGAGCAACAAATGCACCAATTTACAACTTACTTATTAACTCAAGTTACTGTGCTATCGTCATGTTTACTGGGTTTCTTTTAACCCAGACATATTAACTGATATTAATAGTGATTAATAACGGTTTAACTAAAATTACTCCAGGGACAGCCTAAATACCACGTGTTTTGCGCTAGCAACTACTGACGCTATGCTACCCAACCAAAACACATGCTCGCACGCGAACTATTACAAGTACCACGAAATATCACGAATGGATCCGAAGATGCAATTTATAAATACTGCCGATCGCTTCCGATTAACCATCGTATTATTTTTTTTTATTAATTATTTCATTATCTGTACTTATTTGTCAAATTATGTCCGTTAAATGGAGAGTTTACTGTATAACTGTTTTCAGTAGACACCATTTCAATTTGGATTAAGAAATGAATGTAAACAAGACTATCGTAACCCCCTAAGCAACTGAGGCAGTGCCTAGAAGCTACAAGTTTAGAGGACAGAAACGGGCAGAATTGTATCTCAACCATAAAAATACAGTTTTTTTTTGGTTTTGTTTTTACATAATCAATTTCCTGATATGTATCCCCAAAGGGGTGTTCAGGTTAATATGACAGCATTACATGATTACGTATACCTTATTGTTACTATCCTATTGACACTTTTCTTGAAAATCAATCTATTACTTGTGAGCACTTCAATATTGTCATATCTAACATTTCTTGCTTCTAAGGCACTTCTGACCGAATCAGTCCACCTAGACTTTGGTCTTCCTCTGGGTCCCTTTCCAGCCATCTTGGCATCAGTTACCTGTTTTGCTATCCTTCCTTAGGCATTCTATTTAAGTGGCCATACCACCTTAGATTAGCTCTGCTGACACATTCTTGAATACTAATAATGTCATTTTCCTATCTAATATATTCTTTTTAATATGATTCTGCCATTGGTTCACTCCGCTGATTTTTCTGGGACTCATATTTTGTGATCTCTAGTTTTTGATCAAGTGTTTTATTTCTAACCCAACTCTCAGATCCATAAGTTAACTAATTTAAACATCGTCATATATACTGCTAGTTTGGTGTTTTGGTTAATTTCTCTTATTCCATAAAAATTTATTCAGCTGGCTACCTATTATACTAGCTTTGCATATTCTGCTGTCTATTTCCAAATATCTTCACTTGCTATCTTCACTAAAAACTGTGCCTAAATAGCTGAAATATTTTACTTGTTCTGTAGTATCCCCATTCAGAATGCAGTTGAAGTTTTCTATGCTCCTACATATTTTCATAGTTTTGATCTTTTTAGTGCTGATTTTCATGCCAAATTTGTTACAGCTGTTATTCAATTTAGTTAGTGAATCCTGGAGACTTGCACTTAGATGTGTTTAGGAGTACATCATCACCTGCATAAAGCAGAGCTAAGTTTAACATATTCAATTCTAATAGATTAGCTCTTATGTGCATTCTTGTCTTACCTCCGATTTTACATCAAACTATCTTCCTGTATTTCCTTCAATTCTAATTACTGACAGACAACTTGAATATAGACTGTGTTGCTGTGTATAATTGTACTGTTTTGAGAAGCTTTTCTCAGAGCACCTTGTAGTTTTCCAGATTTACAAAACTTAAGTACAAATCCTTGTCATATCCCCACGAATTCTCAAGTATTTGTCATCATCATCAAATTCCTTCCATGTACACTCAAGGGGTGTACAGGATATGATAGTACTACATGAAAAATTTACATCATTGTTATTTGTCTTAAAGTGAAAATCTGATCTTGACAACCTTTATTTGTCCTGAACCCAGCTTGTTCTTCTTTAAGTTTCTCTCCCACAATCTTTCTCAATCTGTTTTCAAGTATGCTTGCATAAATCTTACCTGGAACACTTATTAGAGAAATTCCTCTGTAACTCTCACATTCATTTTTATTCCCTTTTATATATATGGGTACTATGAGGGCTCTACTCCAATCATTCAGAATCTGAACTTTTGACCAGGCTCTTCTGAATTATGCAGTGTAGTCATTGCAAAACTTTTATACCTTCATACTTAAGCATTTCTGGTCAAATATCATCTACTTCAGCTTATTAAAAACAACACGTAAGTCCACAGTAATAACTTTAATTAATAAATAAGGTAGATATTTCGTACTAAAAATAATAGTACATCTTCAGTGTTACAAACAGATAGGAATAGAATACAAGTAACGAATATTCGGTGGATCACCTATTAAAATACAATGTTGTCGCGAGCTAGGAAATGAAAGAAATTAATAAATAATTAATATTTAAGATAATTAGTTTTTTAATGATTACATAAAATAAAAGTCTCCCAGATCTTCGAGAGAGAGAGAGAGAGGCAATCATTTCGATTTAAATTCGGTCGGTGTAAAAAAGCTTCACAATTTTCTTTAAAGAGGCGTTCATATTTGAACCTGCATCTATGAAGTAGAATAGCTTTATCCCACTGGATATTATGGGTAGTGGTAATACTGTGTTGTGCTAGACCAGACTTCTGAGGTTTGTTGTAATCAATATAATATTGATGTTCTTTAATTCTTTTTTTCCACAGAACGGCCAGTTTGTCCCAAATAAGAAACATCGCATTCACAAGGAATTTTGTAAACGCCAGCCAAAGACAGAGATGACAGTTTATCTTTTGTAGAAGGCAATAGGAAGAAATTTTGTTGATAGGAATATAAGTGGGAATCAATTGGTACTTTTTTTAAAATTCTACATATAGGTTCTGATATTCCTGGAATGTCAGAATAATTACTCCAGACGTCTAGGATATTCTTATCTTCATTTTTCATGTCACCTTTATCATCTTTGATTCCTTTTACAGTACTCTTTTCTCTATAATGTTCTTGAGCTTCTTCAATAGCTCAAGAACATTTTGCGATCTTTTTTAAGCTGCTCAACTTTAATTCTTTATAAAACTTTCTTACATGCTGTTCTTTTCAAAGTGATGTGATGTCCATTTTTTTTATCCTGCTTAATACTAAGTAATGGTCACGTCCAGTTTAAAATCCTCTGTACACTCTTGCTGAACGAGCACGAAGATATCACTATCAACAATGGCATGGCATTAATGAGGCCTTTGTTGTTTCTTGTGTCTTCTCTCCATATGTACATTTTTATGTTGAAACATGGAGTTAGTAATGAGTAGGCCGTGTCCTGAGCAGAAGTCCAATAAATTACTTATCATTATTATTATTATTAGCTTTGTCCTTTTCTCCAATTTTCCCCAAATGTTCCTATATGCTTGGTGGGATTCATTTCCTACGCTACTGTTGAGATCTCCAACAAGGGCCACTTTATTAACTCCACTTTCCTTATGTCAACTGACTGTTCTAATGACTCTAAAAATTTCCGCACTTCTTCTTTGGAAGAACCTTCTGTAGTACCATAGGCACAAATAAATCTCATTGTCCATGTCCCCATTTTGAAGTTTGCCCACATAACTCTATTTGAAACTACCTTCCAATCAAGAAGTTTATCTTCATGTTTGGTATTGAATGCTACCACTGCTCCTTCCTTTCCTTGATCATTATTGTCTGAAAATAACATCCTATACTTATTATTTAGTAAGATCTCACCTGTTTTTTTTTTTTTTTTTTTTTTTTTTTTTTTGTCTACTTTGTCTTACTAATGCTAATTTCCACGTGGTACTTTTCCAATTCTTCTGGAAGTTAATTTTACATATTTTCTTGCATTTACAGTGTACAAAATAGTGCTTTTCTAGGGTTGGCATAACCTTTTCACAACGATCCTGCATGTACAGATCGGTTTTGTCTATTTATGAGCAGGAATTGAGTACAAAAAGAAAATCAACAATCAAAATATTAATACCGAAAAATATCTTAACATCAAAAATGGACTGCTATATACTCTTACTTGAAATGATCATGAATCCTGTGTAAACAAAATGTAGCGGAGGTTATGCTTATGATTTTCCACTTTTTCCTTGTGTTCGCCATTGCGATTCGTCTAGAACCGTTTGTTTGTATTTTTTATTAACCATCATAAGGGGGTGGAGGTAGCCAGTTATTATTATTATTTTTTTTAATCTGTATATTTATTCGCCACAGATTCAAGAACAAGACAACAAAATTACCCCCCCTCCCCCCCCACACTCTCTGGAGTCTGCTTTTTTGCGATAGTAACTCTGGTAAGATTATCAATCAATAAATAAGCTCGGTAAAATACTTTTTTGATCCATTTGAAATATTTAATCCTTTTGCTCTCGCCAGACCGGGTAATGGATTTTTAAACCCACGGCTTTCCTTATCATTTGTTAAAGCGTTCTTTATCGTACGTCAAGCAAATTATTATTTTACTCGAATCCTTTTGCAGTCCCATTTTACGTGAACCTAGGGAAAGGGGCGAGTGATCTTAAATGGCTTCTCAAGTGCTTTTCACGCCTCAATGCATTCTGTTGTTTGAAATTCCGTAATGCTTTAATAAATGTAAGCAGTTTATCTCTGTTTTTCCCAAGAAACAGCAAGATACTCTTTTAATTTGTATGTTCTTTGCATTTTATTTATTTTTTTTTAAAGATATGTGAAGTTATTTAGAAACAGTTATTAAAATGAAATACCATTAATATTCAGTATCCCATTGAATTAACGTTTTTACATAATAATTCTTTTTTTGATGTGTACTTTTATCTTAGTTAAAGAGACAAATGAGACTAAATACTTTTGAAAACTTCAATACGAAGGTAAAATAGATTACTTCGCAAGTGTGTTGATCATTGTATTCTGTTGTATTCATTTTTCAAGTGCCTGCCCCCCCCCCTCTCTCTCTTCAGTCGTCGATAATAAAATACTTCGTAGACGATCAAATGACACCACTGCTTTTCTTCTACATCCGATCGCTGAAGCCTACCTTCTGTCGATATATGCAGCCCTCTGGATTGGTTTATCCAGAAGGAAAATAGGGATTGCATGCAATTCTCCATTTTCTCCCACTTCTTACTAAAGATTAACTCTTGATTTACGTGTTTTTCAGTACCATGTAAATCGAGAAGTGACTGTATTTTCCGCCCTACAATGTTTTCGTAACTTTTCACTTGGTTGGACCGATTCATTTTTCATGATAATAAAAAATGAATCGGTCCAATGAAGTAACCACTACCATTTCTTCACTTTCTTTCAATCATATAAGAACTAGCGCAGCCAACTGGTCAACACACTGTCCAAACATACTGAAGAAACTTTTCAAAATCTTCCATCTTTTCATTCACCTTTGTTCTTTGGAACAATCTCTTTCATACTGTTTTTCATCAATGTACGAAGTCCTCAACTTTTAAAGAAACATTTATTGATTACTTCTTTCTCTTTTAACACTTGTCCACACATGGCACTGTTGTGTTATAGGTCTTGTGACCTTGCATGTGTGGGGTCATTATAAAAAAATAGTGAAAAAAAAACTGTGTTTTTAAGAATTATAATAGTTAAAATTTAAAATAAACGTTTACGGAAAAAAAAAAGTAAATTATGCCAATTAAACAAATGCTAAGAAAACCTAATGAATCCTGCTTGCCGTCGTAATCCACTGGGCAGCTAAGGCAGTGTCTAGGAGCGGCTCCTTTTTGAGGAGCCGCTTTTTTTTAATTTGTTTTTAATTTTACATATTTTCTTAAATTTAGGACCATCATATATATATATATATATATATATATAATCATCTGTGTTTTCAATTTTTTTTTTTATTTTTTTAATATCTGTTAATGTAAACGAGATTTTTGTCACTCACTAACTTACGATTTAATCATTTCTGAACGCTATTTACTTACGTGATACCGATAGGATGCTTTATGGACACATATCATATATATATATATATATATATATTTTACCTTTCTCTTGACAAAATATGCTAGAGAAAATAGAAATTTTTCATCTGTGTAAACTATAAATATTGTAAGTTTTTTAATTGGATCTTGGCACGCAATCATGTTGCTTTGCCATAAATTCGGTTCAAGTACCTGCATGAGCATAGTGTTTGATTTTTTTTCTCTAGATGTTTTTTTGTAAAATTTCTTAATTTGTGCTGTAGAAGCAGCATATCATAAAACGAAATGAGTGCTTTTGACTAATAATTAGGATTCGTGGCAAATTGGCCTGTTCATATCCATTAGCAGACTGTCTTCGTTTTTGCTTCACGTGGCGTGCTCATATACCGTGCTAAAATAACTTATTTTTACTTCGATGTTCATTTCGAGGCTAGTCATGGTAGCGGCACGTGTAATCAGACGAAAATTGAATGAATTCGCCCGAACAACTTGTATAACATTGTGAGTTATATAAAGTTTTCTTTACCACTATCGGAGGTTTTAATTAATTTTCGTCTTTCATTTATTTATTTTGAATCACTTTTGGAGTTTGGCATTTTTGTTAATGGTAAGCATTACCCCGTCGATTATTTAGAAAGCAGATATTTATCGTGCAAACGAACTTTATTCACACCAGCATAGTAGCGTTATTACAGAATATTTACGAAACCTGCATCGTACGAAAATCAGTTCCATTTATGGCTCATAGTGAAAGACTTCAGGCTGTTCGTCCTTTGCATCTTTCGAATAGAATATGAACCAGAACTAATAGCGGTTGCTTCTCATCGAAATGAATTCCAGTAGTAGTTAACCTGTACTAGCTAAAATACAACCTGAAATAACCCGAACTTACGCGATAGGATATCTCACGAGATTTACCTTCAATTCACACTATAGTGAATAATCATAATACTCTTTTATCCCTAAAGTATTATAATTTTACCGTGTGCATTTTTTATGATCATCATCATTTGATGCCACAGTTTTTTGTGGTGATACATCATTCAAGGAATTTTTATTTTTCTTCGTCCTCATTTCTTTCTCAAAGTATCCGTATATAGCATCAAGTTCCCATCTTTCCATTCTCCGGTATATCACTTCTTTGAAAGGAAAATGTAATGTTAATGCATTGATTTAAAAATTCACAAATATCTGTTTGTATTTTGAAACTTCAGTTTGCATACCCCCAATAATTATCAAATAGCATTGGTGTATTACAACACAGTTTAAACAATATTTCTTTTAAGTCATTACTTTGAGTACATAAAATAATAACTGAAAACTCACTTTCAAAAATAAGTCCACTAAAAGCAGTTAATGTTTTTAATGGGTTGTGAAGGTGTGATGCCAACGTCGATAAATATGCATTGGTTAGTTTTTGATTTTTCTGTTTATGTACTTTCTCATCAGTGAAACAGACAACCCAGAACTTAATTATCCCGTCAAACCCGGTTTGTACACGTAGGTAGTGAAATAACTCCTCTCCATTACCTCTCTGTTCGTCACTACGCCCATAAGAGATCCGTTAGATATAGTAGAACGAATTTTGATGACATTCAGTATTGAGAGTCTACTAAAATTTCTTTCTTTTTTTTTTTTTTAAATCAGTATTGGTTAAAATTATGCCTGAAGTAACTAAATATGTGAAGTTAGTCTGTGATATGTATTGCTATATGCTGTTTGTGTTACTGACGATGATACGCGGTTATATAAAATTATATGAAATTGTTTTTATAACGACACCATTTAGCTATCTCTCGTACTGTCACATCGTGAGGTAAGCTGCAAACACAACAGTGCGAGTAATTGATCAGGAAGAAAGAAAGAAGGAATTTGTTAACGTGTTTCTTAAAGAGCTCGATTCATTGGGGAAATCTGTATGATGAAGGCTGTTGCAGGGAATACAGGAATCATGGAAGTGCATGAGTAGTCTGTGCGATAATGTTTGAGCTGATCTGCGTATGGATGTTGACGCAGCTTCTCTTGTTTTTACATGATTAAAGGCAGGAGTGGAAGGGTGGCTGCCATTTCTGTGAGAAAAGGTGTAAAAGAAGGATTTCTCTATTACTTTCGAGAGCACTGAGGTGAAAGCAACGGGATGATAGCCTATTACTGACCACTGTCTTCTTTTTTAGAAACAGAATAGACAAAGGCTTACCTCCATGTTGCCATGTAGTAGATGAGTATGACAACTTATATAGGTGATACAGGATGGACAACGACCAGAGCATAAGCTTTCTAGCACAGCTGAAGGGACACCATCTAGGCCAGAAGACGAAGATTCCTGTAATGTTTCTTTGGTGAGAGAACCAGAGGAGACATGCTGTGAGCTGGTTTCGGCAACGTAGGAGGCAGTCCCCCCCCCTCTCTCTCTTTCCCTGGCCATGTAAAACATCAGAGGAGAAGTCTGATGCCAAGAGATCAGCTTTATTCCCGAGTTATGCTAACTAGGGATAAGTGGGGCTCAGAATGCGAGAGAGGAGGAAGCATAGGATAGAAGCTGCATCCCAGCGAGACTTCAGGGTCGACCGCCATCTGAATAATCAGAAAAAAAATCAGCTAACGCCTTTTTATTCCCGTATACGGGGAGTAGGCGAGGCCATTTAGCCCTATCTAACTTTTGGAGACTGAGTGGGCAGTTCAATCTCCACTGGTACCAATCAGAGATAGATGGCCCAAGGCTATCACTAATTAAGCGGTACTCAGTGAAGAGAGACGGCTCAAATGTGCCGCCATCTCGTGGTCCCTAACCCTAACACAATATATTTAATGTCTGAAATAATGTGGGTTCTACGGTCGATTTTCTTGAGTTTACAGGACGAAAAACCCGAGTTTCCGGGAGGAAAAACCTGCTTGCCCGTGCCAGAGATCGACTAACTCGGGAACCGGTCGAAAAAAGGCTTAGAAAAATTTCCTCTAGTCGCCGACTAGACTCGAAACCAAATCTTCCTTCGTGCGGCCAAGCGCCGTGGTTGGCAAACGCCACATCCACTGAGCTACACAGTCTTCTGAGTAATAGGTAAGTTTATTATTATTATTACAAGACACCTTCAAGGAATCCAAAGACTCATCACAGGAGGGAACTCTACCGCCTACACTACTTTAAATCTTCAACACACAGTGCCATCTCCCGCTACTAATGGTATTTATTGTTTGTAAATTGAGTTTGTACTAAGGCCAATTTGCCTGTACCCGAGTTTCCCGGGAAGAAAAAAAAATCTTGCCCCCCCCCCCCCGTATGGGATTGGCTCATTTACTTTCATTTGAAAAAAGTCCACATAAAGATTCCTCTAGTCGTGTCCAGTCAAAGAGCGCAGTGTTCCCTTCTTCCAGTTGCGCTATGGAGGCGTTAAGGAATGCCTTGACAACGCCTGTTGGAGAACGGGCCTGAACAGCGACTGGCATTTTATGTGGAGTAGGGAATAAATACCCTCCTTACCCTGGTTTGGCCTCGGACCTCTGTTTGTGGTTTCACGAACATTGAACTCCGAGAGGTGTCTGAACATTCTGGACGATGCAATGTTTTCTACTTTGTGGCGTTTCTACGGAACTGGCCATTGTCTCTTTCAGCAAGACGGTGCACCTTGTCACAAGGCTGCTGCCGTAACTGCCTGGTTTGTGGACATGAACGTCACCCGTCACCGGTTTATGGCTGCAGTAGACAGGCATGATAAGCATCGTATTATGGTTATCATGAGCCTTCCATGATGATTTTTTTTTTTACTTCATTGAGGTTCACTGTTAATAATAATATATTTCTTATCTGAATGAGCCGAGCACTTAAAACTAATAAAATATCTAACCAGCAACTTGTGACTGCCACTCCCCGCCCCACATAACCAGATTTCTCAGCAGGTTCCTGGAGAGCTTTAGACGATTCGCGCCTTCGTAGCACCATCATAAGAGCGACTCGACAATTTGTCCTTCAGGTTGGAAGACTGGAATCGAATTTCATCGAGCCCTTTTCAAATTTTCTAGGATTTTTCACTTGAAGGTGAGTTAGTCAATTTCGTACGGAGGCAGTAGTTTCGCCTCCCGGACTCATCTTTCGCTCCACAAAAGAAGTAAACCAGCCAGAAACGCACGGAATTAACATACAGAATGTACCGCCCTCACATGCTTAGGTTGCTTGACTGTAATTTTAACAAACCAGTCAGATCTTTAGTTTTCTCACCTGAGCTCCTTACTCGACATATTTGCGTAATCCTCCATGTGTCGGGTTTTTGTCCGGTATGTGACCTGAAGAATCAGCCGTCATGAATAATTGAAACGTTTATAGCTTTCATTAAATATATATATATATATATATATATATATATATATATATATTTCGGGGTGGGAAGGAAATATGTAAAAAAAAAAAAAACCGCCTTAAAAGAGATTTTCTAAATTCAGAGCATCATGTTTTCCAGTAGGCCATTGCCATACGTATGGATTTGTATTAGGCGGAATCGTTTTTGTCGAGTTCTCCGTATCTCGAGCAGCTGTGTTACAACGCGAGCATGCCGATGTGTCTGCAAACTTGCCGTAACAGCTGACGGGCAGCGCTTATACTAGTCTTTAATCACACTTGTATGCGTATCACTCATTTATCTCGGCGTGCTAACGCTTTCTACCCGTGACGTACGATCGTAAAAGTGAGAGCGAATGCAGCAACATGGGCGAGACACTGATATTAGATTAGTGATCGTGTTCAGCAGTTATCAGCAGTCATGCTTTTCCCTATATAATCATTATGATTTCAATAGAAACATTTGCTTTCCGATTCTGCCAATCGCGTTTATTAAGCCATTTTCTCACGCTATATTAACTGGATTGTCGTTTGGAAGGAAAGGAATTTTAAGCAAGAGTGACTCGCGTAATGGAAGGAACGTTTATATAATCACAGAAAATTGGAAACATGCCACATCTGGATCATCGTTTAACAAAATGTTAACTTATGCTTCAAATCAAGTGCACGAGCAATCTGTAAAAAATAAATTTTAAGAGGGGAAAATTTCATTTGAAATATTTTATTAGTGAAATAACCTTAATGGAGTCTGGAAGAGCGTTGAAGCGATGTGTGATCTTCAGAACAAAGCTCTTGGAGTACGTTCTGACCTTTGCTCATTTCGCAGTACTGGAAAGTTTCAAAAAATATATTTTTTTCTCAGTTAAAGATAGTTAAAAATTATTCGAGCTACACTGTTTCACTTTGCAGTAATTGCATTAAAAATATTTTAGAGTATTGTTATGGACGATTTAATTTAAAGAATTCACTACCGTCATAGCGCAAAAACTAAATATGCCTTAAATTTAAAACGGAATAAGTGTTTGATGTAGTATTATTTTAGAAATTGTAATCGTTTAACGCGCAGCACTCCCTTTCGTGAACAGCTGGATATTGTAGTTTTTGGAATCAGCTGCATGTGTATTTTACAGGCTTAGAGAAAGGTTCAGAATAATGAAAGCCAGTACAGCAAAACAGCGCCCATAAAAATATGTATAAAACACATTAGGAGGACTTCTGTAATAATATAATTGGAGTAAGTTTCTCCAAAAGCCGTCTTTTTTTTTTTTTTAACTTAGCGGGATTATCTCTTCGGACAACACGCATTTTTAAAGTTTGTTTATGCGCCATCCAAAACGTGAGGACAGTGAAATCTATAGTGAAAGCAAGCAGTTCAGATATATCTTGAACGGCTATATCTGAAAAGAGTATCCAAAAGATACTCTTTTGGAGGATGAGGAAGTCATGGATGCGATGTGCTTGTCTTCTGCCAGAAAAGGCTAGAAATGTGAGCCTAAAAAGAGAAATCTGATCTTGATGTTATGAAAGGTCGGGAGAGTCAAGTGAGATTTTTTTTTTTTTTTTTTTTTTTATGAGGGAAAAGTGTGAGTTTTTTTAGCATTGAAGTCCACATTGGAGGACTCTGAAGTGGAATTATTTGAATCATTTAAACATTGTAAGGTTTGTTGAATTAAGTACAGAAATAGAATGCGAGGTTATCATCGAAGCTGTGGATAGAATTGAGTTTAGAGGGAGAGAAGATCATTAATGCATAGGAGCAATTAACGTACATATCCAAAGGGTATCCAGCATGGGTTGGGAAAGCTGAAGAGAGGAAACCATCTGCCATGAATCGTAGCGAATGACTGGAGAGTCGAGCCCATCATAAAGGACAGAAGGAAGGCTACAAGATGGTAGCTTGGTCTGCCGACCTTTTGTTCAAAGCCAGGGTAGCGGAATCCATATTGATGATGACTGATTAATTGGTGGACCTCCGGGTGGTGAAGAAGTGAAATGAAATAGCAGCAGGATAATTAACTGATAATTTGATATCAGAGTTTCATCTCCTTTTTTGGGTCAGGTTTTATATAGACTAGCTTCCATGCTGTCCGATAAATGTCAGAGAAGTTTATCCGCTTGTATAGATGGTATGTTAGGCCGGGTGTTAATTCTGGAATGCAAATTTGAAGTACAATATATATCTTCATAAAATTATTGAAATAAAACTGTATTAAGTTAGATTCTCGTATTTTTATGTGAATCTCATCCATGAAAGGTTTTGTAAACCCACAGTGCCTTAGTCTTGAGGTGGGCTAAGGGTATCTAGGAAGGACTCTGCCAGTGCATTGGCTAATGTCGGTTGAACTAGGTAAACTAGGTTTCTGATAAAGGTTCCTCAGTCCAATTCGTCATAATTTGTCCTTACGCCATCGTCTATATCTATACGATGGCGTAAGGACAAATGTGTGAATCCTATCTCACATTAGCATGAGTTGACTAAGAATTAGATAAATCGGGATTCCGCTTTAGAGATCAAAGTTTTTTTCTTCTTTCCTACGTTTTCTCCAGTGAACAAAGTTTTAGCGTCACTGGACAATCAAAAATAATTAGCGACTTGAAGAGACAATCTATACACTGCAGTTCCAGTTCACAGCCCTGTAGATTGGGCAGTGGAGACGCTGTCCGGTATGCTCTATAGAGGGCTAGCACACCACTCGTATAATTTGTAAAACGTGCTTTTAAAACTAATTATTTCATTTGTAAGCTTATTTTTTTATTGAAAAGCCTGGTAGTTTTTATATAAATGTTATGGTGACGTAAGTAACTCTGTCTTTTGTCTTCTAGAAAATAATTCGTTTCATACGTATACTACAATTAGTAATTTGTTCTCGGTAGTTGCGACCACACTTTATCCTCTGTCACAGCTTGTGAATAATAAGTTGCGGTTGAGCTTGTGCTGTACGGTGCATGTCATTTTCGTAATAGAAAACAGCCTTGAGCTATGTTTTCCTCATCACGCGATCCCTCATCTCTCATGAAAGAAACGTGCTTTGGCGCGAAGTTGGGACAAATTTGAGGTTATTTATAGATTTATCTGTGTACCGTGGATGAGTCACGTGGTTGTAGCGGAAATGTCTCGTCCCGTTGACCCACATGGGACCCTTGAAGTGTGCCACCCTGCGAGACGAAAAGTGACTTAAACTACTGCGTCTCGTTTCACTCCCCCCCCCCCTTTTTTTTTTTTTTTTTTTTTGTCGGATGCGTTTTCATAGCTGCTTTACATCTGGAACCCATTGTCATTTTGTAGGAATATGGAATTTCCCCCCCCCCCCCGTTTTAATTTAAAAAGCCTTTTCTTTTTGGATGTTATCAAAAAGTAAAGGCTCTCCTCGCTGATTGCTGGTTGATCGGAACGCTACTGTATGCCGACGTATAAGACGATAGTTGAAGTTAAAAACAAAAATGCTGAAACTAGGAGTTGATATATATTCTGGATATAAAATTCGAGCCTTTGAATTCAGTGATGGAAAAAATCTACTTCTGCAGTAATATAATATATTATATTACTGCAGGAGTATAATATAATATACTGTTGTAGTTATGTTGTTAGATGCATGTACTACGGTCCACTGAGATTTTTCCATGTTAATGTACTGATATTTTATCATATTAATATATTTCGTATATAAATATTTGTATTTAATAAATGTATTCAGTAAGGTAAACATGTAGCATTTTCGTTGAAATCCTAACGACTCCTTAGTGGCATGATCACATGAATTACAATATACGAAACCGAGGCCTGGTATAAATAACAATTTTACCGATCGTTTCGTCATGCGGAAGACATCGTTCATAAATTACAGTAAAGAAAATACCTGGGTTGGTTGCTATTCCCAGTGCTGTAACTAGCTTTTCATGGACCCTGTGCATTTTTTTTTTCTGGAAAAAAATAAACAAATAAGATGGAAAGAGAAATTTTGTTTATAAATAAACTTTGTGTACATAATAAATATGCAGTATATTTATAAATTAAAATTATTTTAATCACACCATAATTAATATATTTAGCAATATTATATTCTGTTGAAAATATGGAAAGATTGGATAATGTCTCTTGTTCGATGGTAGATCTTAGATAGTTCTTAATTTTAACTGGCTAAAACTCCTCTCACAGCGGAAACGGGAAAAGTGAGAAATATTCGAAGAGCAATACTGATATTTGGATATGATTTAATTAATCCAAAATCATGAAGTGCCTTTAGGATATCAAGCGGAGTTGCGGTTATAAGTTTCGAAGCTTCAAATTTTGAATTTCAGCTTTGAAATTCAGCTTAAAGCTTTGAATCTCACAACTGAACTTATACGTAATTAAATCTTTATTGTACTTAATAGCCAAATCTGCAGCCAATTTTTGTAAATCAGCAACGCTCATCGATTCTAAAAACGAGCCAAAGGGGGGGGGGGGATGTTATACAGTTCTCATTTGTTCATAACGCCAATCTCTTTTAGACAGTAGAATATCCAAAATATCCAAAACGCCATATATTTGCACTTTAAATAATTCATTTAAATAATACAGACTACAGCTCCGATCACTCTATGCGTGATTATTCCACAACTTTTGTCTGCTCGATATTCCCATTGATCTCATTGCCATCGACACTCTGTTGTGACCCACACAATCAAAAGCTTTCTTCTTCTTCTACAGCTTCTCCCACTTAAGTGGGGTCACTGTTTGTTATGAGTCTCCTCCACACCTTCCTGTCTTGGGCTGTCACCACATCCAAGTTCTTCATCTTCAAGTCCTCTTCTACCAGCTCCCTCCATCTCTTCTTTGGCCGCCCACGCTTCCGCCTTCCTTGCACATCCATCTGCATGACCCTTCTTCCCACATATTCGTCCTCCCTCCTCATCACATGACCAAACCATCTGAACCTTGCCTCCTGTATTTTCGTTCCTAAGTTCGTAACTTTCACTGTTCCCCTGACATAGTCATTTCTCAGATGATCCTTTCTGGTCACACCGCACATCCACCTAAGCATTCTCATCTCTGCTACTTCCATCCTGCTGATGTTATTTTTCCTCAGGGCCACAGTTTCTATAGCATATGTCATAGCTGGCCTCACTACTGTCCTATAAATTTTGCCTTTCAGATTGATCGGCACCCTCTTATCGCATAACACTCCAGCCATCTCCCTCCAGTTCCTCCAACCCGCTTGTATCCTGCATCCCACTTCCTTCTCAGCTCCTCCATCTTCTTCCACTGTTGAACCTAAGTATCTACAGTCTCTCACCTTCCTGATGACATTTCCTTCCAGCTCCAGATCTGTCTCCTGGCCACCGCCCACCGCGCAACACATACTCTGTCTTACTTCTGCTCAGTCTCATACCTCTCCTCTTTTAAACGAAACCACTTAATTGTCTTCATCCCATGGCAACCAGAAGTTCTTATCTTCGATCTTATTTTAAAGTCTGCGCACAGCAGTCGGTGTTGTTGTGCTACTTGATCTGTTGGAATTACTTTACAATTTGTCACAACCTTAAGATGTTTTCTTCTAGTCAAAATGTAGTCAATTTGTGAGCTGTTGTTACCACTTCTAAATGTTATCAAATGTTCTTCCCTCTTGAAGAAAAACGAGTTCACAATTGCCAGATCAAACGCTACTGCAAAGTCCACAACCCTCTCTCCTTCCTGGTTCATCATTCCCACTCCGTGGCCATCATGCACCCTTTCACAGTCTCTATTCTGTCTTCCTATGTGCCCGTTCAAGTCTCCTCCGACAATCACCATCTCATTTTCTTCCAATTCCCTCATTTCTTCATCTAACACGTTCCAGAACTCATCTTTTTCCTCTGCTGTACAACCAACTTGCGGGGCATATACACATAATACGACCACCCGCTCTTCTCCAAGACCCAATTTCATTCGCATGATCCTGTCGTTCCTTCTACCCACGTCCAGTACTTCACCCTTCATTCTGCCACACACCACAATTCCTACACCATTTCTTCCCTCGTTATTCGCTCCAGAGTAGAACAATTTATATCCATCTCCCAGTTCCTTTGTCTTTTCCCCTTTCCACCTTGTCTCCTGCACACATAAAATGTCCACCTTCCTCTTCCTCATCATGTCTGCCACCTCTCTTCCCCTTCCAGTCATGCTTCCAACATTCAGTGTTCCCACTCGCAACATCCTCTCCACCTGCTGGGCTCGCTTCTTTAACCGCACTCGCCCTTGATGCGGTAGCCCTCGTCCACTTCTCACAGCTGTAGGGCGATGTGGCTGCGCGTCGCTTAAGGGGTACGCCCTAGCCCTTATATCATTTTCTCTTCGACTCATAATCATAGTTTGAGTTGGCACTGAAGTTTTCCGACCTTTCTTATAATCAATAAAACAAATGAATACTTCTGAAATTCTCTTGTTCTTTCTATAATCCATCTGATGTTTGCTATTTGGTCTCTTAGTTCCTCTACCTCTCCTAAAGCCTACCTTTAGGAGAGGTACAGGTACATTAAACAGAAATGCCACAGAACATGAATTCTGTTCTTGTGGCATTTCCCTATTCACATATGGCTCCAACGTTTTTAGTTGTTTCTTATTGGGCATTTAATTTTCAGCTTTAACCAAAAACGTTACGGAATCGGCCTTCACGGCAAAATTTAAAATTTGAAAATGGAAATATAATACTGATTATTTTTATTCAGGGCTCCCTTCGTCCTGGAGCCTCTGCACCCGTTGCGCCTGCCTAGTTACGGCACTGGCTATGCCTATATTATATTAAAGCAAAAGTAATCTGTAAGAAGTGGAAACTTTTGTTGTCTTATACTGTATAGCACAAAATATGCATTTAAAAGAGATTTTGGGGGACGTCTTATACGCCCAGTCGCCTTGTACTCCAACATATCATTAAATAATGACCTATTTCTTTTTGGAAATATCATTCGTTTTTATTCTTCATTTTGGTGGATCTTTCGTATATAAATATTTTTCGGTAAAAAGTGAATGCTGTTGTATTCTTCCCTCCCTTCCCCAGTATCGTTAACATGACGATTATTTATAATAGAAAGTAGAATATAAAAAGGAGTATTGAATCAGTCTGCAACAATGTGAAGTAGTGTGATGAAATATATCAGGAAATTGCATTCGTACTGTTCCGGAACATTTATAAACAGAAACAGTTTCCTAACAAACACTTTTTAGGAAAGTTAGTTAAGAAACTGTGGTGGATTTTAGTCATTAGTATTTTGTATTCATAGTGATTATAGAGAAATCTAACAAAAAGCAGTAGTGGACTCCAGCCCACTTCCGATATGCCATTCGGGGAGGACTTCTACTTTGCTTCTACTTCTACTCTTCTTTGCTAAATGCGTCTCCAGTTCATTACATTTTTTGTTCTTTTATCTGTCATTCATTAATTGCTATATTCGCTTTACGAATGCATGCATAAGTGGTCCAGGTATCTCATCAAACTCTTCTCCAATTATTCACAACAAAAATTTCTCATTTCTTTTTATTCCTTAACTGACAAGTTTTGTTGGAAATTCCATTCCAAATTACTCTGAATATCCAATAAAAAAGTGTAGAAATTTAGTAAATATTATGTTTCAAAATATGAATAGAAATTCTGTTTAACGTTTGTACAAATAAATATATAGCAGAGATTGCACTGTTAGAAAATCAAAAATTATAGGTTGAATGATATATTTACAAAATTGAAATTAGGAAAAAAAAAGTGTTTAAAATGATTGTAAATGACATAGTGAGTGACATTTTTATAAAATCGTGATTAGGAAAACAGCGTTTTGCCTCTCAAACTTAAGTAAGTCAATAATTGGACTAATAGTTACTTCGAAGTATACATTGGTAGTTCTAAGGGTAAATGCCATACTGTTGTTAAAACGTGTGGGGGGGGGGTGCATCAGCGCACCGTGCGATTTATTTAAGCAATACGTATTGACTGTTACTTTACAACAGAGGAAACAGCAGGAAGCCGTGCGATCAACATCATTTCGCAGTTTGACATTGTCATCAGCCTTGGCACGTGTATACAAGCTGCTGTTTTCGGATTAGGCTCCATGGCAGTTTGCCGGTTGTTATGGAAACCGTTTGAAATCGACGAAGGTCAGTCGCCTACCGCTTTTAACATAATGCTTTGTTCTGTGTACTAACAAAGCTGTGTTGACAATTTGTTTTAATGTCGAGAAATAGAAACATTTAATTCCAACCAGGAGAATTTTTTTAAACACTTATTATTGGTTCAGTCGCTTCACATAATTTCGTTTGATGCTTTGTGTGTGTGGGCAACATATGTTTTATTTTCTTTTAGCATACCTTAATTGTACTAACTTCCAACGAATTGAATAGGCTTGGAATGGAAAATGCTTTGTTGTTTAGGAATATTTTAATTCTGTTTACATGTTTGCAGCTAACAAATAGTATGTGGTCTCAGTAAATTTACGGTGTTATCAAACAAAAACAAACTGGTCTAAACGAAAAGCAGTCCTATTTTTCTAGTGATGTAACATCTATTCCTACCAAGGAATAGATGTGTAAATTAAACAAAAAGGTCAGAATATTTGGATAAGCTTGATATCAGTTCAGCAATAAGATTAGATGAGTACAGTATGTGTAGATATGTTAAGAGAATGTAGAAGAGGTCATAGGTGCATAGAGGATAGCTTAAGATATGGGTATATAATTTTCTATATAAAAGATATAGAAAATTATAGACCAGTCACTAGGTGGAAGTCGAGTATTGAAAAGGTTGGTAGATTTAATACTTGACTTCCACCTAGTGACTAGTGGGTGGATAGGAATATGATAATCTATGGTAATAGCATTGACCCTTCCCATAATGCATAGCATTATACATACCTGTAAGGATATCTGCTTTGCATTATGGGATATTAAGGCAAGTGATATGAAGTCATTAGTTTCTGTATACGAGTTGCCCCAGTCTTGATTATATTTCAGGTGCAAACTTTGCTTGCTTGCACTTGGATAAGGGATTAAACCAAGTATATATAATTTCTTGGTATCTTTAATTTTAGTATAGCCAAGTGGGAAAATTTCCAACAACTATTTATAATCCAGAGTATTTTAATAATAAGGTGTAACACCTTTTGGCTACTCGTATATGAAAATATTACTTCAGCATTACTTCAACTTTAGTATAACTGCTGGGTCTGGCTTCCACTGACAAAACTTCGATATTCACCAGGGGGAGATAAAATTCTGTCTATTCTTGTCATGAGAGTTTTTTTAAATAGTTTCATCCTCTTAATTCAGTGTGGTTTTATAGTCAATTGCAAGGATGACTGGAGAGCAATCCCAGGCAGAGAAGGCCAACTCGAGGCAGTTAACCCAGATGGGGACTGACCACCTGGTATCAGTCATCTTTGCACTTTAGTTTCAATTGG
Source organism: Typopeltis vanoorti (assembly GCF_054136105.1). Lineage (NCBI taxonomy): Eukaryota > Metazoa > Arthropoda > Arachnida > Uropygi > Thelyphonidae > Typopeltis > Typopeltis vanoorti. The sequence goes on along the minus strand of NC_143550.1, from coordinate 179,207,678 downwards.
TCTTTTGGTTGTTCATCTGTATGAGATTGGTGAAAAAAGGAAAACTGTTAGCTTTTGGCTATATGATGATATAAAAGAGCTGAGGCCTTTTCTCTGTCTCTCATGCTATCTATCTGTCTTTCTTTCTCTTAATACTATCAGGCTCTGTTGCACTCCTATACTAACTACTCTAGGCCTATGATGAGTAACCCTTTACTTTTTAACCTCAATAAAGGTCGAAACTGGTCTGGGTAGTGACCCTTTCCATAATGCATAGCATTATACATACCTGTAAGGATATGTGCTATGGGATACTAAGGCAAGTGATGTGAAGTCATTAGCGTCTATATACAAGTTGCCCCAGTCCTGATTATATTTCAGCTGCAAACTTTGTTTGCTTACACTTGGATAAAGGATTAAACCAAGTATATAATTTCTTGGTATCTTTAATTTATAGTAGAACCAAGTGGGAAAACTTCCAACAGATATTTGATATTCATTGCTGTATTAGCTGAGAATGGAACTGGATTGAAAACAGATATTATTTAGGATGGATTATGTTTTATTTTATTATGGACTTAAAATATTATTATTATTATTATACAGGTATCTCCATGGAGTTGGAAAGCTCATTGTGGGAGATCCATTTATTCACACAATACCTATCATACTTCTCTTAAACTCATTCACGGATGAAGCACCGATAACCACTTCTGGGAACACATTCCACCCATTCACCACCCTCAAAGCAAAAAAACCCAGTCCTAACACCTTTTGCTAACCACACTTTTGCACAATTTCACTGGTACTCCTTGTTCTCTCCCTTCTTGCTGTGTATTGAAAAATGTCTTCAGTGTCAATCCTATAAAACCCCTTTAATAACTTAAATGCTTCTATTGTTTGAAGCCTACAGACTCTCAATCTACCTTATGTCAAAAATGGTGTAGACACCTGTGCTGTCTAGACAATATTGCATTTATTGCAAAATCAACGAGTTGGCTCACCTTTGCCCAGAATTACATTGTACACTTTCAATGAGATGCTGTAACCGGTTGCAGGTATATTTTTCCATTCCTCCTGCAAAGCAGTAGTCAGTTCAGACATAGAAGTTGGACATTCACTACATTTTGCCTCTCTGTAAAACTGGTAAAGTGTAGGCAGTGTTGTGTTGTCTAGAATATCCTGGTAATTCATGTTTCCATCCACAACCACCAATGGTCCAAGTCCATATCATGAGAAACATCCCCAGACCATGATACTGCCACCATCAGATTTAACAGTTGGGATGGTACATGCTGGCAGACCATTCACCTGGCATATGCCACACCCAGTAACAACCATTGGATTTAAAAACAGTGTAGCATGATTCATCGCTCTATACCACTCATTTCCACTGGGCTAGGGTCCATCAATGATGTTCTTTGCACCAAGCAGGTTGCTTACCCTCATTTGTACAAATTATTAACAGCTTATATGCAGCAGCTCGACCATGGAAATTTAACTGTGCAATTCCTTATGAAAGGTCTTTGTGCACACACAATCACCCCTGTTGACTCCTTCAATTCTTTGGTGATGATATGTACACAGGAATGATGGCACTCATAGATGATCATTTCAGAACTCTCTTGTCTCTTTCTGTCAATTTACTTAGCCTTCCTGAATGTTTCTTGGTAGTTGTAAGTCCCTCATCTTTCTATTTACTGATAATGTCTTGAACAGTTGGCCATGGGTGTTGCAATTTTTCTGCAATTGCACGCATGGATAGGTTGCTGATATGGCATCCTATAATAACGTCTCGTTTAAAGTTACCAAGCTCAACATTTGTAGCCATGTCTCACGAGTAGACAATATACAGCACTATGTGATGTCTGATGAGCTTATACAGTAGTTTTACAAGAATTCTGGCACAAATGATCTATTGCAATGTTCCATTTTTGTTGTGGAATAGGGTGTCCGGACACTTTGTTCCACATAGGATATTCTCATAAGGAGCATTCTACAGACCTGCCACCATCTTTGTCACTCTCCTCTGGTCCTCTCCACAATTTATTCATAACCATGGAATCTGGGAGTCCAGATCTATGTGCAGTAGTCCAACTGTGGACTCTATCCCTACTTGTTAGAGTCTTCTTCAACAACCATGTAATCTGATATGCTGTTTTGGTTATCTTTGCAATATGCCCTCTAAACTTCAATTCCATTTCCATAATCATATTCAAGTCCCTGGCTTCATCAGTTTCCTGCAGTTCAGTTACATCAATATAGTACATAATTTGTGATCTCTTCCCAAAGTGCATCACCTTACACTTTGCCATGTTAAACGGACAGCCATTTACCTTTGTCCATACTGCTAGTCTGTTTAAGTCTTCCTGCAGGATCTCTGCATCACCTTTATTTCTGAATATTTCCTGTCATATAGTTTCCTATATCATTGATATACAAATTAAACAACAAAGGATCAAGCACTGAGCTCTGTGATACAATACTTCTCCTGGACTCGACTCCTCCATAAACAACTCTTTGATATCTGTCCATCCACCACCCTCTAATCCAAATTACCAAGTTCATATCCATCCCCATTTGATCCAATTTATTGCAAAATCTAGCAGTATGATTAGCCATTTCCCTTATCCAATTCCATTGTCAGTTGAGTCGAAAAAGTAAGCAAATTACTAATGCAAGACTTACCCTTCAAAACCAAGTTTTTCCTTATAGAGTATCATATTCCTATCCACCCAGTCTTGAATTCTGCCTTTCACCAATTTCTCCAATATTTTAATCAACCCATTTGCCATTCTTCCTGAGATGCTGATTGGCCTGCAATTTTCTGCTTCTGTCTCAGACTCTCCTTTATGCAATAGGACTATTTTGTCCTCTTTCTATTCCATTGCATTGGCACTTTTCCAGTACTGAAACTTAATTGAAACAGTTTGGTCAAAGGAACTGATTATTTCTTTGCACATTCTCGTAATGCACAGGCCAATATGTCACCTAATCCTATGACTGTGCTCGTATTGAGGTTCTGCAATATTTTAAGCACCTCCATTTCTTCAGCCTCTATTCTCCTATTAATCAGTGTCACATTTAGCACTGCAATGTCACCACATAGATGGTGCACCCTTGCAAAATTATTACTCAGTAATTCAACTATTTAGTTTTCTTCTGTTACATCCCCACCATCAGCACTTTTATTTAAGCCATCCTTATATAGTCATTCCTCCTTTTACTTGCCACAGAAAATAACTCCTTATGGTTTCTTTTGGCCTTATCAGCTAGCTTTTTCTAATAATTAGCTTGGGCCTTCCTTATTGCACATAAAGAAAAGATTGCGTAAGGATTCTAAATAAACAGGTAATCAGCATGCCATTCTTGCTTGTGCTTTATACTGCTCATGGGCATGCTGATTACCTGTTTATTTAGAATCCTTACGCAATCTTTTCTTTATGTGCAATTCCTGCTTAACGAAGCTGCTCATCCATCTAACTCCTACCTGATTTATCCTTCTGACTCTAGGTATATATTCAGATATTGCTTTCTTCAAACATCCCTTGACCACTTACCTCCCTTCACCAATAACATCTTTACCCTTCCAAATTCTAATGTCATTGCTCTGCTGAAAGCTGTCTTCTCAGCTTGTCATAATCACCTGCTTTATAATTCCATGTATATCCCTTCTTAATAGAAAATTCTGCATGTCTGATAATCTCCCAGGTCATGACTACATGATCACTTTCTTCAAGCAGAGGCTGCTTAGCTAGATTGGTTAGTGTTAACTTCTCGGATGCAGTATCAGTTCCAGCACTCTTGAACCTTGTGTTCCCTCCATTATTTATTGAATCAGGTAATTATCTCTCATTAGCTGTATAAATTCTATTTCCTTTCCTGTGACCATTCCTCCCAGTCTGTGTCCCCATAGTTGAAATCGTCTATAATAATTACTTGCCCTCTACTCATCATGCTAATTTGTGAGTGCATCTCATTTACATTTTTCTGTATACCCTGGATTATAGCTAGTAGCAGCCAATTGCATATTTAGGTCCTGTTGGCCTCTATCTTACACCAGATAGCCTCAAATGAACTGCCCTCTAATTCCCTGTCCTGATATACTATTTTTTTGGCTTTAATTTCTCTGCTGTCATTAGCAAAACCTTCGCTCTCCCTCCCATCCTGTTCCTTCTGTCCTGTCTGATGACACTTTATCCCTTAAATTCTATTCTATGACCATATCACCCTCAGTCAACAACATCTCCTTAATGCCTATAACGTTTGGCCAAATTGTGCTAACCAATGCCAAAAACTTCTCAATGTTATTTCGAATCTTCTGACATTAGTGTACATGAACTGCAATACCCCCTTCATCCCACAACCTTCCTTACACTTTGTGTTACTTAGCCAACTAAAGTTAACGTGGGGTGCTACATTTTGCATCATGTGATCACTCTTTTACTTACTAACTTCTAGGCTGTCTGAACCCACACTCATCTGCATCCCCTTTCTCCCCAAACATTCTAGTTTCACTGACTTTGTACTTCCGAACTCTCACTGTACAACACTTTCTCAAGATTCCTAACACCAAATCCATTTAGATAAATGCAGAAAAAACTGAAATAATGGTGGAAGATTCAAGGGAACCAAATAAGATTCTTGTGTCCAATCACAGAATAATGATTTGTGGTAAAAATATCAAACAAGTAAAGCTGTTTCATACATCTTGGAGTAACTATTGAAGAAGACAAGATGTAAGTTGGAAATATTAAGAAGACTTGCTATGGCAAAAGAAGTATTAAAGAAAAAGAGATCATTCATTTTAAGTAAGATATGTAAAGACATACAGAAAAGATTTATAAAAGCATTCTTTGGTCATATTTTTATATAAGAATATGTTGTGCGACATGCTGTTGGAGAGCAGAAAAGAAAACCAATGAAAAAGTCATGTGAAATAAAAGAGAAATGAATATTGAAGATGATAATCATAAAAAGAAAGATGAAATTTCTTGAACACATATGGAGATATAAAAAATGGATTATAAACATATTAGAAGGGAAGATAGATACCAGTGAAAAGAATAAGAGGATGGCTGAAATATGCATTCTTAGAGGAAGTGTTTAGATTAATCAGAAGAGGTTATGAACTACTAAAGAGGAAAGTCAGAAATAGGATGTCCTGGAAGAGGGAACTCTCCTTGGTGACAGGGACTGTACCTTAGAATGATGATCATAATGAAATCATTATCCATTCACAAACCGATTTCTCCTGACTCTCAGGAGAAATCATTTTACCATTTCACTCAGTAAAGTGACTTAGTCCTGACCTTTCCAAAAATATGTCATCACTCTTGAAATGCAAACTAGCTATTAATATAGCACGAATTTTATGTTTCTGTTTTATCAATTGAAATGTTTTAAAAATTTAGACTTATTTTCTTTTTCTCCATTTTCTGTTTACTACAGGACTATAATTGTTTAAATGAAATTCTAGTAAAATATTCTGAAAAAGTAAAGGCTTATGATATTTTAAAGTGGAAATAGGTAGTTTTTTTTAATTAAGTTTTAATTGATATTTGTTATAGGTCAGTGGAGGTTTGATGGTTTTAAAGCAGGAGATATGGTGCCGTTATTGCAGGAGAAAATGGCCATCCTTTCAGGTGAGTTTGAATTTTTTGATGAGGAAGGTTCACTCTCATTTTATTCTGACAAAAATTCAATATTAACCAAAATGGAATGCTAATCCTGAACTGTCCTCTCTGTTGTTGTTGATGTCTCCAGTGTGCTCCTTAAAGGATTGGCATTCCATTTTTCCAACACTCACCACAACATTGAATGAGATAGGAGTTCTGTGCCATACATAGAAGATGACTACAGCTCTTGCAACATAAAAGAAGCTACAGTGGTAATCTGCTCACAAGGTACTCTAAACACAAACCAAGAGATGATCCTATGTGACATTTGGAAATCACTTATACAATTGCTCAATATCAGAGTTTAATTTCATGGCTAACTATAGGGTGCACCTGCTGAACAATGACTGACCATGTGCTAACATCCACCCTTCACATATTTATATTGTGAATGGTTCCTATACATTTGGTATTTTTTCAGTTATGTATTGGTTCATAATCAGAGCTTGTTGTCTTAAGTTTATATGTGTATGTGCATCAAAACCCAGGTGAAGCCACTAGTTAACATGGTGAAACTAGTCGGTTACTAGTTATATCAAATTCTGACCAATAAAACTCAGTTCAGTTATCTTATTATGTCAAATATTTATTTTTCATTGGGGGGGGGGGGAAGGGCTGATGTATTAGGATTATAAAATGTTGTAATTTTCATCTATCTATATAATTATATGGCTAGATGAAATATATTATATAGCTATATAATATCTATATATTATAAAATATAATATATACTATATATATATAGAATATATTATATAGCTAGTTATATAATATATGTAATTTTTACGACGCACAAAACTTGTTTGTTTTTTTAACTGTTTATATTTTTATAAACTCTTTATATTAATATGTGGTCTCAATACCGAAAACTACCTACAGAACTGCTTAACCACAGAAACCTACTTTTACATGCCTTGTTGGTTAAAGAGTAGATATGCCATTCACTTGGACAACTAAACCAGCAAAAGTACATTGAAATCAATAGATTAGTTTGAACTGGGTATGTTATACATAAATGAACAAACAGAACAGAAGGAAAAAAGGAATATTCGAAGACTGAAATGGAAAGGCGGCATTATCTAATATACGTGGGTGGTCTGAAAAGTTCTCAGCCTCAACCATAAATGGCAACACTATCGGCAAGATTTTTTTTTCCTCAGTTGGTACATCTGTCATAAGCATCGATGTGAAATTGCAAGTCATTCTATCAAGTAGTTTTTTATATACAGCTGTCGGAAGCCAAAGTGTTGTCTGTATCCCTTGAAATGGATAAAATTGAGTATCTTGCAGTTATAAAATTCTTTGTAAAAGAAGGTTTAATGCCAAAAGAAATTCATTCGAAGTTCATAAAAGTTTATGGGCATTCTATTCCTTCGTTTTCAACAATTAAGAAATCGGCTGCCGAGTTTAAACACTGCCTTGAAGATGATCCATGTGAACGTCCAAAAAGTGTAACAACATCAGAAATGATTAATCATGCACGATATGGTATTGGACAACGACCAGCGAGTCAAAGTGCATGAAATTGCTGAGACAATAGGCATTTCAAAAGAACGTGTAGGATACATTTTGCATGAAGAATTTCAAATGAAAAAGCTTTGCGCAAGATGGGTGCCGTGCAGATCAAAAATGCACTCGCATGAATATCTCTGAACAGTGCTTGGAGCATTTTAACAAGAATAAAACTGATTTTGTGTGTCGATTTATTAGTATGGATGAGACTTGGATTCACCATTACACACCAAAATTCAAACAGCAGTCAAAACACTGGACAGAAGCCAGTTGTTCAGTGCCAAAGAAGACAGGGTCATGTCATTGGTATTTTGGGATGCTAAGGGCATTTTGTTTATTAATTATCTTGAAAAGGGTAAAACAATAACCAGGGAATATTATTCCGATCTCTTAACCAGACTAGATGAAAAAATTTGTGAGAAAAGACCTGGTTTGCAGAAGAAAGAAATCATCTTTCATCAGGACAACGCACCTGCCCACAAGGTGTTTTGGCAATGGGAAAATTAAGGGATCTGTACTATGAATTGTTGGAACATCCACCCTATTTCCCAGATTTAGCTCCCTCTGACTTCTCTCTCTTCCCAAAAACTAAAACTCTTCCCTGCTGATCAGCATTTTTCTTCGAATCAAGAGATGATTGCAGCTCTAGAGGGGTATTTTGCAGATCTTACTGATCTGCAGACCACCCACGTATTAAGGCTCTGAGAGTGAACAACTGGAGGACTTGACAATGAATAAGGCAGATTGGCAAACAATTATGAAGACCAGTGCCCATAGCTGGATTGCTAGCTTTCTGTCTGGATACATGCTGCATGAGATAATGGATGGTTCTATATCCTTTCACCATTCAACTAATGCCAGGGTTCCATAAGATTCTGTCCTCTCACCAACCCTCTTCCTTCTCTATATCAATGACCTACTTCAGTTGATCTCCATTCCAATCCACAGTTTTGCAGATGACAGCACATTGCACTCCTCCCTTTCGTTTGATAAACTTTACTCTTCACAACTCACCTCAACCTACAGAACATCAACCATCACCGCCCTCAATTCTGATGTCCAAGCCATCCTCCATTGGGGTTCAGATTGCCTTGTCAATTTCAATGCTAATAAAGCCCAGATTTTGTTTTATTTCTCATAAGAAAAAGAATCATTTTTTCCCAGTATTATTTTTGACAATACTCAAATTTCCAGAGAATTTGAGATTTCTCTTCTTGTAATTACCCTGACATCAAGCCTCTCCTGGCATAAACACATCACAACCATTGTATCCTCAGCTTAAAAAAAACAAACTAGGATTTCTCTTTTGCTCAAGACATTACTTTACTCCTTGAACAGCTGCTAACCTTAATATCCCAGAAAAGGAAAGTCACTAGTGATGTACCTCAGGGGTCTGTTTAACTTGTATGTTCATTTAAGTATAAAGAGCTAATAAGCTTAAGAAACTCTCTGATTCCGATCTTTGAGTTTCTTATTCGGTTTTAAAACTATGCGGGATTTAATATCCCCTTAATTTAAGTAATTGTATGTTCATGATATTGGTGAAGATTTGGATGGAGATATTTAGGTGTTTGCAGATGATGCAAAGTTGGGACTGACTATGAGGAGTAGAGATGTTGTGGCCTTACAAGAAGACTTGAATAAATTCAGTGATTGGGCACAGGAATGGGGATGTGAGTTCAATGTTGCAAAATGTGAAGTTTTAAAATTTGGGAAACAAAGGTGAGAAGTAGAATTTATGCTTGGTGGGGATATATTGTCGGAGGCGAAGGAAATAAGAGATCTTGGGATGATAGTAGATAAGGATCTGAAATTTAGGGGACACATTACAAAAATTGTAAAGACAACACAAAGACTTCTGGGAATGATGCGGTGGACACTAACTTGTAGAAGTAGGGAGATTCTTGTTCCATTGTATAAGACTTTGATTAGGCTACACATGGACTGCTGTGCCCAGATTTGGTCACCTGGTTTTCAAAAGGATGAAGAGATGTTGGAAAGGGTCCAGAAGCAACTGAACTGAGGTAGTTTCTGACCTCTGGAATGTCAGATATGAGCACAGATTGAGAAGATGCAATTTACAGAGTCTAGTGGATAGGAGGAAGAGGGGAGATATGATAGAGACCTACAAGTTAGTAAGGGGTTGTTATAGGATCAATATTGGAGAGGTTCTACAGAAAACAGTGGGAGATCAGGGGAGAACCAAAGGTCATCCCTGGTAACTGTATAAAGAGGGTGTGAGCAGGGGAGTGAGAAGCAGGGTTTTTTTTACATGCAGAGGTGTGAATGAATGGAATGCCTTGCCTGATAGTGTGGTGTCTGCAGATAATTTGAGTATGTTTAAGGTGCAGTATGATGAGCTGTGTGTATAATAAGATGACTTCCTAGATGAGTCTTTTAATAATAAGAATAATAATAATCTGTGAGCTACACATAATGTATGGTGTTCCACTATTTTTTTATTTTTATTTTTTTGTGCTTTTAGGTCAACAACTTTTTTATTTTAAACAAGTTATGTTATATATGAGTCTCAGTAGCTCATTTGGTTTTGACAGAGACCTTTGGTTGGAAAACCTTGGTTTGAATCTCATCTGTTATATGAAGAACCTTTATCCGGTCTTTTCAATGAGTTAGCCAGTCTGATATGGAGGTTAAGGATTTTTTCCTCCTGAAAACATGAGTTTTTTTTGTCCCTGAAAACAGTTAAACCAGCTTCATGAACACATATATCTGTAGAAAAAGAATACTATTGAAGAAGGAAGGCAGTACTCTTGGAAAGAAGTCAGTGGACACCCTCATGGGAAAGGGGCATCGTGCCATGTAATGAATCGTGTGTTTGTAGCTGGTATAAATTGGAGGAATATGATACTGCCCAGTCAGTGCAACCAGGTCTCCAGGAATATAACTTAAATACCTACTAGCGAGAAAAAAAAGTTTAGTCCCTCAAGGTATCGTTTTACTTTATATATATATATTGATATTAAAAACCCTTAAATGTTACAAAACAAAATAACATGGTCTTTAATTGTCAGTATTCATTACATGTAATTATATTGAAATAGGCTCTCCTTTAAGGTTGGTTTAAAATGTATGCCACAACACAGCTCATCAAAACTCAGTTTTTGGTTTCGTTCATGTATGTATTGTTCATAATGATGGATGAATTTATATAAATTTTCCATAAACAGTAATTTAAGAAGGAAGACAAATAATAAAATTCATTAAAAAGAGAAAGTAAGTAGCATTGGATGTCGTGTCAGACTCACTTTTCATAATGCACCCAGTCACATGTTCTGGTTTTTGACTTTTCTTTGTGAGATAAGTAGTTTTTAAATAATGTAAAATTTTCACATATTTAATTACACTAAGCAAATTCATGTTGTGGTCTGTGAAAATCAGCTCAGGATAATACTATGTTACAATTGCATACTTACTTAAGGGGTGAAGGTGTTGGAAGGATAGAATATTTAGACGTACTTCAATATTTAATTAGATTGTTTCAATTTTTATTTTCGTATTTTTAATTACGAGGGGTGGTCTGAAAAGTTCTCGGCCTAACAATGAAAAAACGAATTTATAATTTAAATTTTTTTTTATTTTTCAACATAATCTCCCTCAGACTAATACATTCATTCCAGCGATGATACAGCGCCATTATCCCATCTCGGTAGTGGTTCTCAGTAAGATCTGCAAAATACTCCTCTAAATCTGTGATCACCTCTTGATTTGAAGAAAAACACTGACCAGCAAGGGAGAGTTTTATTTTTGGGAAGAGATAGAAGTCAGAGCGAGCTAAATCTGGGAAATAGGGTGAATGTTCCAACAATTCATAGTGCAGATCTCTTAATTTTCCTATTGTGAAAACACCTTGTGGGCAGGTGCGTTGTCCACATTGTAGATCTGGAAAAGGCATATGACAAGGTGTGAAGAAAAAAGCTGTTCAAAGTGCTGAAGTTAACGATACAGACTAATTACACTGTTATTCAGTATATGAATCACATTATAAAAGAAAGTGGCATCATCATCAAATTCCTGCCATGTACCCTCAAGGGGTGTACAGGATATGATAGTACTACATGAAAAATTTACATCATTACTAACTTCCTACCTACAATCTTCCTCCAAATCAGTCTGTTACTTGTCAAAACTCCAACATTATCAGATCTTATATTTTTATCATCTAAGGCACTTTGTACCATATCAATTCACCTATACCTTGGTCTTCCTTTGGGTCGTTTTCCTGCCAACCTGGCAGGAAATCTGTAATCACCTCTTGATTTGAAGAAAAACACTGACCAGCATCTGCATGGGTAGCCTAGTAGCTTTGTGCTTCGCAACTATATGCCTGGGGAAGGAATGTCCTAGGTTCGATTCCCGTCGTCGACGTGAGGAGCTTAAGGATCTTCCTCAGCCATAGCCAAGTTAGCCAGTCTTGGGCGTGGGCAGCAGGGTTTTCTCCCCCAGTTTATCTGGGGTTTTTCATTCTGCAAGCAGGCAAGCCTACCCCGTGAACACACGGATCTACAGCCATAAATACTTAACCCCCCCATGAGAGGGCTCAACTCACCCCAATATGGATGTGGGAGAAAAGGCAGGAAACTCCATACGAATAAATAAAATAAACTGACCAGCAAGGAAGAGTTTTAGTTTTTGGGAAGAGATAGAAGTCAGAGCGAGCTAAATCTGGGGAATATGGTGGATGTTCCCAACTATTCATAGTGCAGATTCCTTAATTTTCCCATTGCCAAAACACCTTGTGGGCAGGTGCGTTGTCCTGATGAAAGATGATATTTTTCTTCTGCAAACCAGGTCTTTTTTCACGAATTTTTTTGTCTAGTCTGGTTAAAAGATCAGAATAATATTCTCTGGTTATTGTTTTACCCTTTTGAAGATAATTAATAAACAAAATGCCTTTAGCACCTCAAAACACTAATGCCATGACCTTTCCTACTGATGGAACCGACTTTCTCTTCTTTGGCACTGAACAACCGGCTTCTGTCCACTGTTTTGACTGCTGTTTATATTCTGGTGTTTAATGGTTAATCCAAGTCTCATCCATAGTAATGAATCGATGCACAAAATCAGTTTTATTCTTGTTAAAACGCTCCAAGCACTGTTTAGAGATTTTCATGCCAGTGTGTTTTTGATCTGCTGTGAACAAGCGCAGCACTCATCTTGCACAAAGCTTTTTCATTTACAATTCTTCATGCAAAATATATCGTACAGATTCTTCTGAAATGTCTATAGTCTCAGCAGTTTCACGCACTTTGACTCGCTGGTCATCCAATATCATATCGTGCACTTGATCGATGATTTCCGATGTTGTTACACTTTTAGGCCATCCTTCATGTGGACCATCTTCAAGGTTGGTACGGTCATGTTTAAACTCAATAGTCCATTTCTTAATTGTCGAAAATGAAGGAGAAGAGCGTCCATAAACTTTTATGAATTTTGAATGAATTTCTTTTGGCGTTAGGCCTTCTTTTACAAAGAATTGTATAACTGCACAATACTCAATTTTATCCATTTCAAGGGATACAGACAACACCTTTGTTTCAGACTTTGTTTAAAACAAACTACTTAATAAAATGACATGCAATTTCGCATGTTCCAAGTTAGAAAAAAAAACAAACTTGCCGATAGTATTGCCATGAATGGTTGAAACCGAGAACTTTTCGGACCACCCTCGTAACAGCTTATTTTGTTGATGAAATTATTTTGTAAGAAAAGTACAATATTAGTTATTTTTAAAGAATAGGTTGTTTATTACATATGATGTGGATACTGTATATATGTTTAAGATTAATATTAAACTAAATGAATGCTTTAATTTATTAGAGAATTATTTTTTATTATTTTTCAGTATTATTTTACTGCAAATGATAACTGCCATGTAATTTATTGATTAAGTGAATTGAAATTGAATAATTAATTCAGCAAATTATTGATAAATTGTGCTATTCCATGTATTAATAATCAGTGATCCCATACTGAGATGAAAGCGCAGGGAGTCAACTGCAAGTGTTACCCACAGTGGACGACCCACCACTCTCACCAAACATGACTGTAGGGTGCTACAAAGGATAATATGTGAAAACCGCCATTTGTTGGCACATGTTGGATATGGTGTTCTGGACATCGACTGGAACATGAATCTGCACAAAAACACTCAGAACCAATTCTCACAAAATGGGTTTCCATGATAGGACCACAATATGCAAGCACCGCATTATCCAAACCAACATGCAGCATTGTCTTCAGTGGTCAAAGAGAACGTACAGTGGGACTTAGAAGATTGGGAAGCTGTGGCATGGAGCGATGAATCACGCTGCACCCTCTACTGAGCAGATGGATGGGTGTGGCGGATGACCAGTTCACTGGGCATCTGCCACACCCATCCATCTGCTCACTGCCACACACACACACCCATCCATCAGGGTCATTGTTATGAAGGTTGGATAAATAGTAGATTACTGTTTATGTGTGTATAAAATTCGTTAAAAAATGTTGTTGGAATCAGAAAGACTACCACTATCATTCTGTGTAGCTCACATGTTTTCATTGTTTAATCTTTGTTTATCAGTTGTGCTTGTTTAATATGAATTACTCACTGATGATGATACCCTTGTAAATTGGACAAAATTTTTATTGAAATAAAATTTTCATGTTTGTTCCTCCATTGTTTAATTTTTTTTTGGGTTTAATTCGGTTACTATATTTCACAAAACTCCTTTCCTTCCCTGCATGTGCCCTTTTCTTCAGTCCTATGTTGAAGTGTCCCATAATGATTGCTTGCCATTTATCTGACCACATTGGGAAGGCAGTTTGCCATTCTGATAATTGAAGAGGTCATTCTAATTTGTTGATGGCATTGACATTTCCTTTTGCCTTTCCCTGCCTGTGGTATCAGCCAGATATGTAATTGTCCTACTGGCTTTTATTCCACACCAAATAGCTTCAAATGCATTGCCACCTTCCCTAATCTCTACCCTCCTGCTGAACTTCTACTTTTATGGGTTGCAATTCTGCTCTCACTGACAATACCCCTCCAGTTTACTCTCACTCTCTCTGTATCCTGCCTGTAAATATGAGATTCCTTACATTATATTCTTGACAGTGGCCTTGTAACCTTAGCTGCCTTGGCTGTAATTTCAAGCATTCACATTATATTTCAAATTCATGCTTTCTCAAACAGCATTGTTTAGGATATACAGATCTACTACAAAATTACTTGCAGTAATTTTCTCCTTACTATCCAGTTTTGGTCTACCAAGCGTAGTAAACATTTGCAATTTTGGGACTGAAACTGGTGTTAGGGAAAAATATTTGATTTTAAACTGCAAAGTAATAAATAAAATAACACTCTGCCATAACGGTACTTACCCATATACGGTACTAATGTACTATAGGTTGACCAGCCAACCTCTTGTATATGGGCCCAACATAAAACAAACAAAACAAATAAAGCCTAACATCCCGACCAAATGTTTCACTCTCTCTCTCTCTCTCTCTCTCATACACACACACACACACACACACACACACACATTCCTTTAGCCATTTCAGCCAGGTATGCAATTGTCCTACTGGCTTTTATTCCACACCAAATAGCTTCAAATGCACTGCCACCCTCCTGCTGAACTTCTACTTTTGTGGGTTGCAATTCTGCTATAAGGGTAGTAAACATTTGCATTCTGATAATTGACACCCACACACACACACACACAAAATAAATCAGACATAATCCCAGAGAATATTAAATATAAGTGTACAGTAGTAAAATAAAAATTGTGTTATCAACTTTTAATAATAATAATAATAAACAAAAATAATGAAACTCTTTGAGTTTCTTATTCGGCTATGAAACAATATGGAATGTAATATCCCTTAATTTAAATAATAAACCTCTTTTCGCAGTATAATTATTCAATCTTCTTATTAATTTTGCACCATCATTTCTATCTATGATATTTCAAAGTAACAGTATAAAGAAAATGGTGCAAATATACTCAAAAAAAATGTTGATTTAATATCCATATAAATTGTAGATTTCTTCATATGTATATATTATTAATATATATTAATAATATGTGATAACAGTGTTTGAACCCATATATTAATAACAATATTTGTTATGTGAGTAAAAGTGATGTTTTACTTGTGCCTAATGATTTGTCTATTTTTAGGAGGCCGAGATAAAAGAGGAGGTCCAGTTTTAACATTTCCAGCAAGGACTCGACCAGAAAGGCTGAAAACAGAAGATTTAAGAAGGCTATTGACTTACTTAGCTAGTATACCATGGTATTGTTCCTTGTATTTTCAGTGAAGTCATGTTAACTCGGTTATGCTTTTAATAATAAAACTGAAGAGCTTGTATAGCTCATTGGAAGTGGCATTTGCACTCCTCAGTGCTTGGCTGTCTGAAGAAAGAGCATTCTAAGTTCAATACTATTTATTGACTAGAGGAACTTTTTTGTAAGCTTTCTTCAACTGGTTCCCGAGTTAATTAATCTCTGGCACAGGCAAGCAGGTTTTTTTTTTCTTCCAGAAACTTGCTTTTTTTCATCCCTTAAACTGAAGAAAATCGACTGTGTAAACCTACACTATTTCAGACATTAAAAATATTATGTTATGGTTAGGGACACAAGATGGCGTCAGTTGTTAGCTATCTCTTCATAGGATAATTAGTGGTAGTCTTGGGCCAGCTATCTCTGATTGGCTACCAGTGGAGATTGAACTGCCCACTCAGTCTCCAAGAAGTTAGATAGGCTAAAACGGCCTTGCTTACTCCCTATAAGAGAATCAAAGGCATTAACTGATATATATATATATATTTTTTTTTAATAAAACCAAATTTCTTAATTATGTTTATAACTTCTAAATTTAATGAGATGTTTTCTTTACATATTTGAATTAAACGCATTCTGGTACTGTAAAGGTTTATTGAGACTTACTAATGCAAGTGATTTCAAGAATAGTGGTATTAATTACAAACAATAGCCACCATCTAAACAACACAACCAGTTATTTTGAACTTAGATGTTCTAATGATTTATTTTGTTCTGCAATTCTCACTCAATGTATGATCTTCACAAATTGTAAAAGAAAAAAGTCTCTTAAAAGCTTCATTGTGACATTAATTGACTGAAAAGTTAATATAAATATTCATTTGTTTTATATAACACATAGGCTCATTATTTGAACAAGTTCCAAAGCATAAGTTTACAAAGTCACATAACCCTCAACACAAATTGCCTGCACTATTTAAAGACATGGACTCTGAAGTTGTCATATATCTATCTTTTAATAATGTTTTTTTATTAAGGGTTTAATTGATTTGATAGTATTGTTCAAACCTATTGAAGAATGCTGTCTTTTTTTTTGAGGTCAAGTAGAAATCCAAATAATGTTGGAGGATTAATGGAGTATTAACAGCACTAAGAAAGGATTAAAAACTATTTTAATTCTTCTAGTTAAAATGGTTTTTAATTCTTTCTTAGTGAATACTCCATTAAACCTCAACATGATGTTCTCTCAATACTTAAGACTAAACACACAGAAATTAAAAAAAAAATGCTTACAGGTCTAAAACTCATAGAATAAATACCTTAAGTGAACTTATAAAGTTTTCAAATTTAAGCAAAGTTTCTGAATTGAAGCAAAAATTTGAAGATAGATCTGAAGTGCTTACTTGATATAAAACAAATGGATATTTCTTATTTTTCCTTTTAGCATGCTTTAATGCAATGTTGAAGTCTTTTTTAGGTTATTTTCTTTGTTATATTTCATTTACCCATTATTTATATATTACCACATGTTATGATTGGACATCCATCATCATCATTGTTATAATTATACCACGGGTACTTGGGTTACTTAAGGGTCAAAGCCAAGTAACTGGGAGGTGGCCATATTACTTTTACAGAATGCAGAAAACTGGGGCTTCTGACCTAATGTCCAATCTTCACCTTCACATAGGTGTCCACTAGGGACAATGAATGAGAATGGGCTGGCAATTTGGGGGCTTAGCCCTCCAAATTGTACTCTCTATTGGCTTAAGCCACAAATAATATGGTATGCTATATGATAAAATAATGTGAAATAAGAAAAGCCTCATTAACTGTGTTATTGTTGATAGTAATATCTTCACGCTGGTTCAGAATACAAGAGTGTACACAGGATTTGAAATTGGATGTACCAGCACTTAGTTTTAAGTAGGATAAAACTGAATATCACATTGAAAAGAACTGTATGTAAACAGTTTTTTAAAAACTTATGTTGAGTAGCTCTTTCGCAAGTAAATTTTAGACTCAACTATACAAACATTATTGAAGAAAAAAATTAAACAGATTGAAAACAAGAACCAAGCCTTGTAATCTCAGCAGAAAACTTTGAAAAAAATGTTGATTCAGCTAAAGAGGCATGTGGTGAAGTTGTCTGAAAGATAGAAAAATAAGAACACCATAGTGTACATGAGAAGTTGGAGAAGCAATCACGGAAAAGAAGAAAGTATACTGAATGCTCCTGGCATATGTCGACAGATGCCCTAAAAGAATACAGATAAAAATGTAAGATAGCTAAGCTGTGTGTAAATGTAGCTAAACAAAAGTCATGGGAAAACTTCAATATGAAATAGAAAATAAATATCAAGACGGTGGCAAATCGTTCTGGAGGCTGTTGAAATAGCTTAGAGATGGAGGAAAGCATATTGTAAAAGGGATTAAAATTGATAAAAATGACACAAAAACTGAAGATAAGAATATCCTAGATGTCTGGAGTAATTATTTTGCAAAACTTAAACGAAACAAGCAGTGACGAGCTGTAGTAGAAAGGTTTCACGAGGAATGCAAACAGGAGTACATATCTTTCTTACATAGAGAAACCAGTGGAGTAGTCATAACTATAAATTCACATATGCCACAGTAATTAACTTTTAAATATGTAAATATTTCATCTTAAGTATCATAAGACATCATCATCAGTACAGTTATTAAACAACATTAGGAACTACATTAAAAAAAAACACATTAGTGCACATGCTTATGTTAGAATCCCTCTATGTATACAGTAGCATGTTTAAGGGTTAAAAACTATTGGGCTGTAATTACATTAAAATATCAGTTATATTTTAAATTTATTTTATTAATTTCCCAGACTTTTGGGATAGTGAGACAGTGGTTATGGTTAAGATTGGATCTGTGATCTAAGGCTTAGTTAAGAGTATATATCAGTGCTTGAGGTAGAAAAAAAATGTCAAAAACTTGAAATGTGGAAAAGCAGCTGAGTTAGATGATATTCAACCAGAAATGCTAAAATATGGAGATATAAAAGTTTTGCAGTTGCTGCACTGCATAATTCAGAGGACTTGGCAGAGGGTTGAATTCCAGATAATTGGAGTAGAGCAGTGTTTCTCAAAGTGTGGTACGCTTACCCCCGGGGTATGCAAAAGGTCTTCAGGGGGTATGTGGCAATTTTCGGCTGTGCATCATTAACGTATGGAATCATTAAGAAAAAAATAATTATTTTAAACATATATATTTCTCAATAAATTATATATTATGTATGAATTCTCCTACTGGATTTATAAAATGCAAAAAAAGAGCAATATAGCAAATACAAGTAGCTGTAAGGAACAAGAAAACATTGATATTGTATCTGGATCAAATGAAATTGATAAGAGTGTGTCGTCTGACATCTCTAGAGAACCAACTAGGAAGAAGATGAAAAATCTAAAGTAAGTGTGATATGAATTACTTGAAATGTGGATTTTCATAGAACAGGAAATCATTTTTTTTTTATATGAACATATAAATTCAAATAAAATAGACATTTACAATGAAATATAGTTTATTTATTTATTATTATTTTGATAAGAGGGTATTTGGTATTAATGAAAATTTAAGAAGAGGTACATGGATAGCTGAAGTTTGAGAAACACTGGAGTAGAGTTGTCATACTGCCCGTCTATAAAAAAGGGAATAAAGCTGAATGTGAGCCTTTCAGAGGAATTTCTCTACTAAGTGTTCCAAGTAAGATTTATGCAAGCATACTTGAAATGAGGCTGAGAAAAATTGTGGAAGAGAAACTGGGAGAAGAACAAGCTGGATGACCAAATAGAGGTTATCAGGATCAATTTTCACTTCATGACAAATATTTGAGAAATCATGGGAATATGACAAGGATCTTTACTTAAGTTTTGTAGATAAAAAAAGGCATAAAACAAGGTACCCAGGGAAAAGCTTTTCATTATACTACAGTTATATGGAGTAAGTGAACTTATACAGGGCATTACATAGTCTGTATTTAAGTTGTAAGTCAGAGTTAGATTGAATGAAATACCTGAAGATGACTTGATGTGAAATCAGGTGTAAGCCAGAAGGGTGACGAGCGTGGTAAGAAAAGCAAAAAAGGATTACGAAAGAACATTGGCCATGCAGGCTAAAGAGAATCCTAAACAGTTTTTTAGATATGTAGCAAGTAAAAGGAAAAATGTACATGGCAGAATGATTTTAAAGAATGCCGATGGTAGGGAGGTAACTGAATCAGTTGAGATAGCTGAGTTACTGAGTGAGCACTTTGCAAGAATATATCATCCAGGCGGTGACATTGCAGAAACTAATAAACCAGTAGATTATACGGGAATTGTGGTGAATGAAGTGGAGGTGAGTAGTCTATTGCATAACCTCAATGTCAATACATCTGTGGGATTGGATGGTATACCAGCTCGTGTAGTACGAGAAGCAGCTAAAGAATTGTCAGTACCCTTGACCATTTTGTTTAATTTGAGTCTCGGGTCTGGGTTAGTCCCGAGCGGGTGGAAGGAGGGGAAAATAGTTCCACTGCATAAAGGTGGTTCCAAGACTGCTGTTGTAAATTACCGACCGATTAGCATATCAGGAATCATTGTCAAGGTCTTAGAGAAATTAGTCAAGAAAAGAATACAGGATTGGATAGATGAAAATGGGATATTGTATGGGGGACAACATGGTTTTGTGAAGGGTTGATCATGCCTCAGTAACTTGCTCACGTTTTATAACACAGTGACGGCTGAACTGGATAGGGGTAATGGGTTTACAGTGATACTACTGGACCTTGCCAAGGCCTTTGACAGGATACCACATGGAACCCTAATCAGTAAACTGGAGCAGATGGGGATAGATATAGGGTTGGTAAGATGGATAGGAGGTTGGTTGAAGGAGAGATACCAGAGAGTGGTTTATTCAGGAGTGGAGTCAAAAAGACGTCTTGTGACCAGTGGAGTGCTGCAGGGCTCTGTTCTTGGACCACTGCTTTTCAATTTGTTCATCGATGATATTGGAAAGGATTTTGAGAGGAAGTGTTCACTTGTTTGCTGATGATGCAAAGTTGGGTAGAGCAATTGTGAGTGCACAGGATGTCAAAATTTTACAGGATGATTTGGATAGTTTGGAGAACTGGGCTAGGAAAAAATGGATGTCAGTTTAATGTGGCAAAGTGTAAGGTTATGCACTTTGGGGTGAAAAGAATAGCAGCAGTATATCGCATTGGTGAAACCGTACTCCAGGAGATTGATGAGGCCAGGGATTTGGGAGTGCTGGTGGATAGGAAGTTGAAGTTTAGGGGGCACATTGCAAAAGTGACTAAAACAGCTCACCAAATCACTTGGCTTATGAAAAATACTTTAACATGCAGAGACAAACAAGTTGTTGTTCATCTGTATCGAGCCTTGATAAGACCCCATCTGGACTTCTGTGCCCAGTTATGGACACCTGGGTTTCTTCGTGATGGGGAGGAAGTGGAGAGGGTCCAGAGACGAGTGACCAAGATGATAGCAGGTCTGTGGAATGAACCTTATGAGAATAGGTTGAAGATTTGTGGGTTGCAGAAATTGGACGATAGGCGAAGGAGGGGTGATATGACTGAGACATTCAAATTACTGAAGGGTTTTTATAAGATTGATCCAGAAGATATTTTTGAAAATATGACTGGTGGTGGGAGGACTAGGGTCCATGCATGGAAGCTGGGCAAGAGCGTGGTTGACAAGGGTGTTAGAGCTAGGGTTTTTACTTGGAGAGTGGTGAATGAGTGGAATAAGCTTCCAGAGTCTGTTGTGGGTGCTACGACCGTGAATGAGTTCAAGGCAAGATATGATATATGCTGTGTGAATATTGAATAGTTGTTCCAGACATGATGTTAGGGCCTCCCTCGATGAGTCTGTCGACTTCTTGGAGTTTCCCGGAACAATAATAATAATAATAATAATAATAATAATATCACTCTTATGAAAGGTTGTACACTTATGGTACATTAATACATTGAGTGGTCAGAGGTTAGATTATTTGGGAATGCTCTCTGGAAACCAAATCTTACTTTTGTGTGCAAAGATGATATTTTTTCCTACCATACTTAGCTTATCTCTTTAGTATTCTTTTAAATGATTTTATTTTTTAAATTGTTTTATTATTTAAATTCTCATTGACAGCAGGACATCACAGAAGCATTTTACTTAGCTAAAAGTAAATTAATAAACAATAAATTAATTTCTGTTTTCAATGATTATTTATTTTAGTGAAGAAGCAAAGGAATTAGGTTTTTCTGTTGTGGTGGATATGAGAGGTGCTACATGGAATACAGTTAAGCCCATTTTGAAAGTATTACAGGTAAGTAGTTTTATTTGCATACTCATATTTTTCCAGAGTAAATTAGCAAATTAGACCAGTGAGCACTGGGCTAGTAATTGTTATAGGATACTTCAACTATGTGATCATAGATTGGAAGGTTGAAAGAAAGAGCACATGGACAGGCAGGAAGTAGAATTTATGTAGCTACTCAGAGATAATTACTTATAACAGCAATTATAAGTAATTGGTTTTGATAGTGCTTATTATGGTGATAACGTTTGAGGATTTCTCAGTTATTACCTAAGTAGCTACTGTATATCCAAATGGGGGAAATCTTATGCCATGGCATCACATATGATACTACATAAGTCAATATGCACTCTGAGAGATAGGGATAATTATAAGAAAGTGAAGCATTGTGTAAAACTAGCTAAACAAAAGTCATTGGAAGACTTTGATATGAACATAGAAAATAAATATCAGGAAGGTCGCAAAATATTCAGGAGACTATTGAAAAAACTTAGAAACAGAGGAAAGAAAAGATTATAGTGAAAGGAATCAGAAATGTTAGGTGACATGAAAAGTGAAATAAAAATATTCTGGATGCCTGGAGTAATTGCTTTACTCCATGCCTGGCTAAATGAAACATGCAGTAACAGCACAGTAACAGAAAACATTCAAGCGAAATGCAATCAAAATCCTGAAATGTGAAAAGGCAGTTGGAGTAGATGATATTTGACCAGAAATGCTCAAATATTCAGATATAAAACATTTTGCAGGAGTTAAATTGCATAATTCACACAAGTCGAATTCTAGATGAGCTGAATAGAGCTCTCATGGTACCAATTTATCTAAAGAGAAATACAACTGAATATGAGAATTAAAGAGGAATTTCCCTATTGAGTGTTTGGTAAGATTTATGCAAGTATACATCAGAAAGGGCTAAGAAAAATTATGGTAGGCAGCTTGGAGAAGAACAAACTGGGTTCAGTTCAAATAGAGGAATCCAATTTTCTCACATAACACAAATAATTGAGAAATGATGGGAATACTGGATATCTTGTATGACAAAAGTCTAAGTTTTGTAGATCTGGGAAAGGCATATGACAAGGTGCCAAGAGAAAAGCTGTTCAAAGTGCTGAAGTTAACGATACACACTAACTACACTGTTATTCAGTATATGAATCATATTATAAAAGAAAGTAGCATCATCACCAAATTCTTGCCATGTATCCTCAAGGGGTGTACAGGATATGATAGTAGCCACTGTAAGACTTTTATACCAACATACTTCAGCATTTCTGGTCGAATATCATCTACTCCTGCTGCCTTTGATGGCTTTTTCTATTTCAAGTATGGATATGTATTCCTGACTGTATACCTGTTGAGTGTTTTTTACCACTCTGCTATCACTGCTTGTTTCATTTAGCAATTTTTTGAAGTAATTACTCCATACTTCAAGGATATCTTTTTCTCCAGTTTTCATGTCATCTTTATCATCTCTAATTCCTTCTTTTACAGCACTCTTTCTTCAGTTTCTTCAACAACCTCCAGAATATCTTGCCACCTTCTTGATATTTATTTTCTATGTTCTTACCAAAGTCTTCCCATGACTTTTGTTTAGTTAGTTTTACACAGCGTTTATCTTTCTTACATTTATCTCTGTATTCTCTAAGAGCACAAGCTGATTTATTTGCAGGAACTTTTGATATGCTTTCTTCTTTTCCTTCACTGCCTCCTTAACTTCCTGTGTCCACCATGGAGTTCTGGTTTTTCTATACTTGCAGACAACCTCATCACATGCCTCTCTGGCTGAATCAATCAATATTTCCTTCAGAGCTTGTCCCTGAATCTCCAAGGTTTGGTTCCTGTTCTCTGTTTCATTTTTTCTTCAATAATCGTTGTGTATTTTAGTCTACAGTTCACATCTGAGAGCTGCTCAACTTTTATTCGCTTTAAAACTTTCTTACATGTTATTCTTTTCAATATGAAACTCAATTTTATCCTGCTCAAGACTAAATAGTCTTGAGCAGGATAAAATTGAGTTTCATGACTTCCAATTTCAAATCACTTCCAATTTCAAATCCTCTGTACACTCTGGTGTCCTACACCAGGGAGAAACACATCACTGCCAACAATAACATAGTCGATGAGACATTTCTTATTCCTTGCCTCTTCTCTCCTTTGAATTTGTGCACATTTTTATGTTGGAACATTGTGTTAGTAATAACCAGTCCATGTCCTGAGCAGAAATCCAACAGGTATTTGTCATTATTATTAGCTTTGCTCTTTTCTCCGAATTTTCCCAAACTATTTTTGTATGTCTGACAATCATTTCCCACTCTGCTATTTAGATCCCCAACAAGGACCAACTTTTCTTTTTTCATTGTGTCGGTTGCTTTCTCTAACACTGTAAAAAAATTCCTCGACTTCTACCTTAGTAGAACCTTCTGTGGGACCATAGGCACAAATCTCATTGTCCAGTTCCCCAATGTGATATTTTCCCACATCACTCTACTTGAGACTTCCTGCCATTCAAGAAGATTAGTCTTGTATTTAGTGTTGATATAGTGGCTACTCCTTCTTTTCCTTGATTGTCATTGCCTGAATATAACATTTTGTATTTATTGCTCAGAAAGATCTCACCAGTTTTTGTCTTTTTTGTTTCAGTCACCACTATTATGCTGATCTGGTACTTATCTAATTCCTTAACTAGCTCCATTTTTTTCCATTCAGGCTTCTTATTGATAATACTGATCTTTAACTCTGGTGATGATGAGTTGGAGTATGTTTTCAGATTTGTTCCAGTAGCTGACTTTTCGCTGTTTGCCCTGGTTCCCTGGTGAAAACGACAGGGGCTTGTTTAACCGGGCGACGCCCTAGCCAGCATGAAATTTTGTCATGTTGTACCATCATTTAGTATTGTGGTTTAAGCTAATAAGAATACAATTTGGTTGGCTAAATCCCAAATTAAGTTTTAAAAGAGGTAAACCGTGAGTAGATATATCGGTACACAATAAATAACGGAAAAAACTCACATAGAAAGATTATTTAAAAAATAATCTTAAAAAATTATTTAGAAAATAATCTTTCTACGTGAGTTTTTTCCGTTATTTATTGTGTACCTAAATCCCAAATTGCCAGCCCATCTTTGTTTGTTCAGTATCCAGGTGGATATCCAACTGGGTGCACCACGAGATGGTGAGGATTTGACATTAGGTCAGTAGCCCTGGTTGGTTCTCCGCATTCCTTTAAAGGCTATGTAGAGGTCTCCTCTCAGTTATACAGTTTTGACTCTTAAGCACCACAAGAAAGTGGCATTAAACTTGCTATCATAATTGGAGATACTAATCTCAGCACTTTACTATATGTAGACGATGTTATACTCCTAAATAAATCCAGTACAAGAGTGCAGAATTCTTACGAAATTGAGTGACTGCTGTAATAATTTGATGCTAAAATCAGCAAAAACACAAAGAGAATGAAAATAGGCAGAAGCATGAAACATATCAACTGCATCCTGAATTGAGACCTATAGAATATATAATACATTTCGGCTAAAGTCATTTTTTAGCGAAGATGGCACAAAATAAATATGGAAATAGAAATTAACAAAGCAGATAATGGAAAGTCAACTGATTACATTTATATGGAATAAAAGAGATATTAGATGAAAAAATTAAATCATTTTATACAAGGCAGTGTTCAAACTGATTTCAACGAATGGATCTGAGAACTGGATTAGAAATAAAGCATTTAATCAAAGACTGTGGAGACCACTCTGTGGTGTCCAATCTTTGATTTATGAATGCTGAGAAATATTAGGGAATGAACAGATAACATAATTAGCAGTATCGTATTAAAAAGGAGTATATATTAGGAAAGAACTTGACAGTCTAAAGTAATGCACTTTGGTGTGGTGAGGTTTCCAGCAGCATATTATATTATATTATAGGTAGGATTATGCTGTAAAGAAGCTGAGGCTAGATAGAGATCTTGGAGTTATGGTGGATAGGAAATTGAAGTTCAAAGTCAGATGGCAAATACAACTTTGAGAATAATTGGTATGTTGAATGAACATTGACATGTAATGATAAGGAAGTCAGTTTTGTCTCTTTTACAAGGCTTTGATAAAACTGCATCTGTTCTACTATTTACAGATTTTGTCTCCTGGGTTTGGATGACCAATTGGATAAAGGATTAAACCAAGAATATAATTTCTTGGCATCTTTAATTTATTTGAAGAAATTTTTCTTTATGCTCAAATATGGAAATTGAGGTTGCCTGTGTTTAAAAAAGGGATGAGTGCTAGATTTTTTTTCTCTCAGAGCAGTGAGTGAGTGGAACAGTTTGGCAGTTGAAATAGTGAGTGCATCCAGTGTGAACGAGTTTAAGAGAAGGTATTAACAGCTGGTATCGGTGATGTATGACTCCGTGGAGTCTCAGATAAATAATAATCATATTACAATAATGTACCATTTATCTGACTACACTGGGAAGGCAATTTGCCATTCTGATCACTGAAGGATCAGATAATTGAGGTACAGGGTTTGGTAATTGAAGGTTGGATAAATAGTAGATTACTATAATAATAATAAGAAGAATATCCTTTCCTGAGGTGGGATCACATCAGGAATTTGATAATGAACAGTACAAAGTTCTGGCCAGAAGGTTGACTAACATTGTTTTCATCTGTTCCTCATATATAACTTTAACAGGTGTATAGTACACTATAATAGTTATTTTTGATTTTTATGGTGCAAAGACATCAAAAGTATACTGTGCCAGGACAAAAGCTACAGCAGTATATATGCTGAACCTGACATCTCTTGGCTGGAGAGCAGATACGCTAACCACTTGGCCAACCAGGCTGGCCACTATAATAGTACCTCCATAATTAAATGTACTTTATAAGCTTTCTATCGATCATGATTCTTCCAAATTAATTTCTTATTCTTCAATATTATCATGTTTACTCCCATAACTTATTTTTCAGAACTGTTGAATCTATGCTATCTTTGTTATTTCTAATCACACTCTGAGGCCCATAAGAAATTGGATTGAATATCGTCTTGTGTTCCAACCAATTTCTGATTTCTCTCTAATATAAATTTATTCAGCTGGCTTGCCAGCATACCAGATTTGCTTATTTTATTATAAGTTTCCATATTTAATTTGATAACTTCACTAAAAATTTTGCCTAAATAGCTGAAATGTTATTTGTTCAATAGGTTCTCTGTTGAGAGTTCACTTGAAATTTTCCATGATCTTGTCTGTTTTCATAGTTTTGGTGTTTTTTTATTTTGCTGATTTTCATTTGTTACTGCAGTTATTCTGTTTAGTTCAAGAGAGTTCTGAAGACTATATTTTTAGTTGTGGATTTATTGTTAGAGCTCTATTTTTGAGAATCTTAATGACAGGTAGTTATTTTTTGTGTGTGCGTGCGTGCGTGTGCTTGCATGTGCATGTGCACGGATGCTAGGGAGAATCTTTGTGTATGCATTGGCCTGTGTGTGTGGATTTTTCATAAATGCCGAAGGAAAGACAGCCTGAGAGAATTTTGTGACAAGTATATCCAGAAAAGTGAGTTATTGTTTTAAATCAAAATAGTGAATTGGATGCATCTGTGTTTTTGTTCGAATGGCTTAGTATTATGGTGTTTAAGGTTTAGCTGCTACCGTGGGACCAAATGGTGAATATATCATCAACATATCTAAGTCAGACCTTTGTATTTAGTATCATTGAATCCACAGCTCAAAATCTTCCATGTGAAAAGTTAGCTACGAGGGAAGGGGTGGGGGTGCCTGTGGCTGTACTTTCTTTTTGTAAGTAGTAGTTATCTTGCCACATAAAATAACCAGAGCAAAGTATGTAGGCAAATAGGGCCATGCTATTGTGCAAAAATTCGATCTGTAAGAGAAGAACTGTGTCAGACATTGAGACATTCACAATAAGGGCAGTTAACCTCAAAGCTGATTGAGCAGCTCATTTAGAAAGAAATAAACCTGTTGGTATCAAGCAACAACACATACTAATTGGCACATATTTTGTTGGATCATACCAAAAGTATGATCCAACAAAATAACAAGAAAATAACAGAATTACTTAAAT
Source organism: Typopeltis vanoorti (assembly GCF_054136105.1). Taxonomy (NCBI): domain Eukaryota; kingdom Metazoa; phylum Arthropoda; class Arachnida; order Uropygi; family Thelyphonidae; genus Typopeltis; species Typopeltis vanoorti. The sequence continues at coordinate 179,179,798 of NC_143550.1, read as the reverse complement.
CAATTACCGTGGCCAGTAGAAACCATTAAAGCTGTTATTGCATTATGCCTGCATCTCTAAAATTTATGGTCTTGCAAAAATGCACAAAAATAACTTGCCAATGCAGCCAGTAGTAGAAGGATTCAATAGCTTAATTATCACCAAGAAACTAACATCGGTACTCAAGGAGTTGGTAGGTCATTCTCCTTTCTATTAAAAAAAAGGCTTCATAAACAAAATTATAAATCACTCTCAACAGCAAAGATATATTTGATGCAACTGCCACTTTCATGAATGTACCAATCACCGATGCAGTTTTTCTCTTCCCATAGCTAACTTTTATGTGCAAGAATTTGAGCAACAACTCAAGATTCACCATTTGGTCCCCATGGCTTTCAAATTTAAATACTGTCCGAAGTCCCTTTGACATATAACACAGACACATTCCATTCATCACCGAGATTGAAAACAATAACTCACTTTCTTTTCTGAAGACACTTGTTACACATCTTTGTTCAAGCTGTGTTTCCTTCATTGTCTTCCAAAAACTGACATGCCTGGACCAAGCCAGTATATATACAAAGACTTGTACCATCATTCATGGCAAAAACTAGGTGTTACCCTTAAAAATAAGGTCTCTAACACTATGTTCTAGTAAGCAGATTTTGGAAAATGAGTTTCAGATAATAGAAATGGCTACAACAAGAAAAAGAACAGAATCCTTTACAAGAAAATGCAACCAAAAAATAAAAAAGATTGCAGTAAGGCCAAAGCCATTACTTACATTTGATAGAAATATCTGAGAAAATAGTACACTGCAGAAATAAAATATTAAGGCTACATTCAAACCACTCACAAAATTAAAAAGTTTACTTAGCCCCCTGTAAGGATCCCTTGCCTGTGCTGGGGTATACTAGATTAAGTGCACCTGTAACATATTCTACATTGAGGAAATGGAATGTACGATCCCAGTATGGAAAATCAGGCTTTTCTACTCATGCACTCTAAATGTGTCACAGAAATGACTGGAAAGCCACCCTGTCCTGATGTCATACCAATCAAAATTGGTATGAAAGAAAATTCAAAGGAGCCTTTGAAATGATAATTCGTTATCCAGTCTCAACAGGAATGATAGCTTAACAGTCCCAGTGGTTTTTATGGATCACCTACAATCCATGTAGTATCTAGGAATAGGATAACAGAAAAAACATGACTGAAGGACAAAATACCAGGAAGAACAGTTGAATAGTCTAACATGTTGGTAGTTTGTCTCCATAATTCTATACAATGAATGAAGAACTTTTTCAGTTTTCTTTTTTTCAGTTATTCTCTCTAATGACTTGAAAAATTATTTGTATACTTATAAAAAGGTTTAGGTGTTCTTGAATATTCATAATGCTTTACAGTATAAACAACACTATAACTGTGCTTTTTACAGTTATAATTTGTGTTCTAATAATGCTGTATAGAAAACCAGTAAAATATTAGTAAGTTCAATAAATAAAAATAAATTCATTTATTTTTTTCATCTCTTGGTGTTGTTTTATACCATGAAGCACTAATATGAATGGAAAGATTAAGTTTATACTAGAATTTTTTCTGATTAATCTAAATTTCTAAGCTTGCCTTTTGCAGTCATAATTAAGATGTAATTCTCATTAAAAGAGAAGAGGATTATCACCATAAACAGAATAAAAAACTAGCATACTAATATTTACTATATTATTATTATTTTTTTTTATAATCCAAGTGAGGGGTTGTATTGAAACTTTTTGTCTAAAAAATAAGTAATTTTTTTTACATTTGCACTTAGTATGAGATACCTTGCTTCATTGAGACTGACTATCAATAATTAAGCTTATTTATGCATGAGATAAAGTGCCTGCTCTTTGATGATTATCTGCTGCATGATGAAACTGCATTATTAGACTGGTTGGTCGAGCAGTTAGCATATCCACTCTCCAGCCAAAAGGCTGCGGGTTCGAATCCCACCATGGCCATGAATGCTTGTGATTGTTTGTGGAAATATTAGTGACGGTAGATGGTGTAGTTGCAGTTATTTGTAGTTGGTGGATTGAGTGATGGAGACAGAGAGTTGTAGAGTAAGTGTCCTCCCTTGATGAGTCTATGGACTTCCTGGAGGTGTCATGTAATAATAATAATAATTTTTTTTTTTGTGAATATGCTAGTTTCAGGAATTGGTAGACTGTGAGAAAACTATGGCAAGATTTGATTTACTTGTAATTTTCATGCATTACTCAGAAAATTCATTGTTGATAGAAAGCTAGTAATAATGTTAACTTGGATGAGTAGTACTCTCTCATACCATTCTTTAGACCCTTTAAAGTTACATATTGGAAATTTGATGATACCATGTTATTTTAAAGAAGGGGATGAGTGAAGATGAGTAAAAGTTCATTATTACTTATTTATTTATTGTAATCGTATTCAGAAAAGGTACTATAATACATTAGTATTGTGAATTTGTAAAAAATTGAAGAAACTTGTTAACATTTAATTCGATGACCTACAGATTGTAATTTTTAGGAAATACATAATAGTAGAGATTTTCAGAGAATAGCAGTAGAAGGAAGGAATAACAAGGAAGAAAAAAAATTTTCAGTGAGTTTGGTGTAACTATCTGGGAGTGAGAAGTGTTGTATAACTGCTGCATGTATTTTAATAGATACTAGGTTTTTTGAGAGGTGGATGAGGAGGTTTCAGGAGATTAGAGATCTTGTATACCTGTGGTATCCACTACACTGACAGACAGGTAGGTCAGGAGAAGTACACCAATCTGAACATATGGATGTAGAGAATGAAAGGAAATACAAATCAGGAATGGCAGCATATACAACTGAAGCTAAACATTAAGTATTATAATATCAAACCAAAAATGCTCTACATAGATTACAATTTTTACTCAAGAGCATTCAAGAAATCTGCTGAAATGATCAAACATTCTCAATAGTACAGCTTAAAACAAGGGATTTCTACATTGTCTGGTCTTCTGTAATTCAACCTGACACATAGACAAACACGGTTAACAGTAGTTTGCAGCAGGCCATGAACCAGCAGACAACTTCGTGGCAAGTGAGTGCTTTCCATTGTTATTCCTGTTTTCAAATATTTTTTTATATATGTTACCTGTTATGACCATTTTTTTGGTTTATCCATTTATTTCTCCTGATGACACGAAACACAAAAACTTTCACAAAACTATAATAAATTTAGTCCTGAAGATATTTTCAGACGCAAACTTTGTTTGCTCACACTTGGGTAAAGGATTAAACTAAATTTATTATAGTCTAACCAAGTGCAAAATAAACTTTCGACATCTTTCTCTAAATCCAGAGGAATTTAATAATAAGGTGGCACACCTTTTGGCAACTCCTATAGGTAAAGATGACCTCTCCATTGCTTCTGCCTTGGTATCTCCACCTCTGGACCTGGCTCCCACTGACGAGACCTCAATAAAGGTCGAAACTGGTCTGGGTAGTGGCCCTTCCCTTAATGCATAACATTATACATATCTGCAAGGAGATGTGTTTTGCATTATGGGAGATACCGAGATAGGAGTAATGATAGCTTGTTTCACCTTTGCTCCGAGTTGCCTGGTGTTGCACTACCTTTCCTCAGTCCTGAAGATATTTTCAGGTGCAAACTTTGTTTGCTCACACTTGGATAAAGGATTAAACTAAATTTATTATAGTCTAACCAAGTGCAAAATAAACCTTCAACATCTTTCACAAAATTAGTTGAGTCGTCAGTAAATTATTATTATCATTATGTGACACCTCCAGGGAGTTCAAGTACTCTTTGCAGGAGGGCACTCTACTTTGCTAAATACATCTCCACCTCTCCACTACTACTTAATTCTCCTAATACGACACTATTATCATCAATGCTCTCTACCGCCAATCATTACCAACAACAGTATTTTTTGTCTCTAATTGCATGTGTTCTGAAGGCCAATTTGTCTGTATGTGGGATGAAAAACCCGAGTTTCTGGGAGAAAAAACCCTGCAACCCCTATGAGATCGGCTAACTCACCTTTAACTGAAAAATTCCATATAAGAATTCCCCTCATCATGACGACAATCAACCCTAGGTCTTTTCCAATTGAAGGGCACAATGTTACATCGTTCTTCCGATTGCGCTATGGAGGTGCTAAATTATACTATCCCATCTGTTTCTTTCATGTGGAAGAATACAGACAAAACATTTCTACTATGTCCTCACTCTACAGAAGCCGTTGCATCTACAAGGTTTGCCAAATGAAAAGGTGGAATGGAGTGTACTCTCATCACCGAAGTTGAAAATAACATTTCAAATCTATGAAAGCAGATCATCAGGACCCAATGTCTTTTTTATGTTTGGGTTATTAAGAATTCTTTGGATTTCTTTCTGACAGAAGACTATGGGTGGTATGGAGTGAGCAGTTCATGGTAAAGTGCAACAACTTTGCCCTTGTCATCTATGCAGGAATTGAAAGAGAAGAGTGATATGATGCTAGTAAGTTAGTTTTGGTTTTGAGTGAACTGACTATGGTACCATATGGGTGTGAGGGTAGTGGAAACATGGATGAACCAAAATTTTGTCCAACAGTCGCCTTGGCAAGGGATGAGAAGGTTTTTACTGCCATTCACAAAGGAGGTAAGTTTGCACCATTCCTGTTTCTAGATCTGATTTGGACTTACTGATCATTCTTTTACAGCTGTTGTAAGATGTGATATAGGCAAAGTGACAGCTAGAGTTTGGGTCTTGGAGCCACTTGTTGTATGCTGAATTTTTTTTCTTGTACTGCATTGGCACACTTTTTTTGAGAACCAAAGTTTGGATGGTGGAATGGAATTTTTGGTGGAATGAAAGACGTAAGCCTTTATTCCGCAGTAGGTGCTTAGATCAAGAGAACTGAAACAGTAGTCAGACCTTTGATAGATTTCAGTAATGCCTTTGATAATGTGAAACATTATCAAAGGCTTTGCTAAAATCTATATAAATACATTATTATGTGTATACTGCTTCATCTCCATTATTGATATTGATAATGTTCTTTAGTTGAAAAGATCTGGACTAAAATCCTCTTGGATGTGAAGAATCTTTATAGGAACTTTTAAACTGAAGGTGAGTTAGCTGGTCTTATATGGAGGCAGAAGAGTTCCTGTCCTGGAAACTCAGGTTTTATCATCCTACAAAAATGGCTAAACTGACCAGAAGAACATGCACACATGCATACACATAGTTCACCTCTATAATACACTGGCTTTATAGCTTTGGTTCTCTGGCTGTAAATCCAAACAACAGCACCAGCAGGAGCTTTGTATCCAGTTGAGTGGTTAAAACAAATAATTAAAATCTGATGTGCATGTGCGTGCGTGCGCGTGCACACACGCAGGATGAGTAACAGAAACTTCATTGTTAGGTTGAGCAGAATTAAGAATTTGATCAGATAGTGCACTGGCTCTAGTTCTGCTATATATGATGTCTATGAATATATATATTTGATGAAACGATTTACCCAACTGGACATAATTAAATAAATGTAATGACTAGAAGCCAAGAGATACCAAAATATAGTGCACAACTGGTTTAATCTTTTTGGATGACTTCATCCGGTGCATAACATGAAAAGAGAAATACACAAGTAAATGTTATTAACTGTAAACTAACCAAGCAAATGTAAAGACTCTGCGCTTTTGTTACTCCTCTAATCAAACTCCATTCTGTACTTGGTACACCTAAACCAAAACATGACAGCCCAAAGTATTCCGGAGTTTACCATTTTTGGTGTAACTACAGTGTGCCCTATTTGGTCCGATGAAGAAATCCATTGAATTGTACATGGAAGAACATATGAGAGACATCACATATAGCAGGACTAGAGCCAATGCACTATCTAATCACATTCTTAATTCTGCTCAACCTAATGATGAAGATTCTGTCACTCATCCAGTGATCTGCAATAGATCCCAAAACATTTTTAGATGCTGCAATGAATTAGAGAGAGAGAAGAATTGTGAAATCCAAAGAAGTCCTCCATCTGGTCCATCTAAAATAGGTTACAGCTAAAGTTAGTATTAATCCATCTGATTGTCACTCTTCAGCTATCCAGCTTTGGCATATGAGATCATACCTGTGTGAAACATGTCAATACTATGGCATCCAGAATGCCTTCAAATGTTAGCAATACATTTGTAAGTTAATTTGTAGCTGTTGTTCTCTTGTAACGTATATTTTTGTATTTCTCTTTTCATATTATGCATCTAGTGAAATCTTCTAAGAAAGAAAATGAACCTAGCTGTGCACTGAAATAATTGGTATTCATATATATATAAATTTCATGCTCGGTTCTTTGAAAAAAATATTCTAATGTTTTCTAATTATTTCACCATATAATTCTGTCCTAAGTAGAATTATTCTTTTAATTTTCATTATAGGAAAGTTTTCCAGCAAAAATACACACAGCATATATCATAAAGCCAGAAAATTTCTGGCAAAAACAAAGGACCAGTTTAGGAAGTGCCAAGTACAAGTTTGAGGTATTAAAATATTTATTTTGTTTGGATTTCATGAGCTTTTTTGTAGCTTATAAATGTTATGCAAATAATTCTGGTTTATCAAGTTGCTAAATGAAGAGTTTTGTTATTCAAACGTATTTTATTCTTTCCAAAGTATATGGTTAAATATTGTTTTCAAAGCATAACAGTCTTGTGACAGAAAAGAAATAATTTGCTGTTATCATATGTACATTAGTTTAGGCCAATACTCTGTGCTGTTATTCGACAGTGTATGCTTAAATCATTTGATCTGCTCACTAAGTTCAAGTTTTCCCACGATTATATCATTTTTATGCAGTATGTTTTTTTTATTCCATGGCATTATATTGATCATGAAATGGTTAGCAGTATAGTGATGGCTTATTTCAAGACAACCCTTAACTGTAATGTCCAGGACTCAAACTGAATATTGCCAATTTGCAATTTGATTTTAAAAAAAATCAAGTTATATAAAATCATATTATAGTTCTATCAAATATAAGTTAAAAATGAAAAAAAAAAAAATCAAATATAACTAATTTCCAGGAATCAAACTGGATATTTCATTTTATTTTATTTTCCAAATCTCATATGCTTGTCCCTGCCTCCATAACGTATTTGGAAGAATAATGGAGCATTATACTCTTTGACTGCAAAAAAACATGAGTTTGATTCTTGTCACAACTAAAGGAATCTTATATGAGCTTTTCACTTGAAGGTGAGTTAACTCATCTAATATGGAGATAGCAAAGTTTTTTCTCTCAGAAATTCAAACTTTTCATCCTGCAGATTGGCTACAGAACACTCACAATTAACAGACGACAATACTATTAGTGAGCAACGGTTGGCATATTGCTTAGGTGGAGGATTAAGTAATGTAGATGATGAGTTGTGCTGGAGAGTGCCTTTCTGCAATGAAGATGTTAGTAAGAAACTTGACACCATTAGCATTCAAGATTGTGTGAGCAGGATTAATCTAAGGTGGTATGGTCACTTAAACAGAGTGATACAGGAAATATATTAGAATGTTTTTTTCTTGTTTTATTCCACATAAAAGAAACAGACAGGATAGAATGATTTTTTTTTTATTTAGGGAACACGACCTAAAATTAGGCTCAGATATGTTGATGACATATTCATCGTTCAGCTTGGTTCTCTTACCAATTGAGAAGAATTTTAATATTAACATCCACAGAATTTTATTAATAATAATACCTTAATAATATCCTCTCTCAGATTAAATTTAGTCTTCAACTGGCTGCACTACATAGTTCAGAAGGCCTGGACAGAAGGACGAATTCCTGATAATTGGAGTAGAGCTCTCATGATACTCATATATATAAAAAAAAAGGGAAATAAAACTGAATGTGAGAATTACAGAGATATTTCCCTACTGAGTGTTCTTGGTAAGATTTATGCAAGTATACTTGAGAAATGGTTGAGAAGGATTGTGGAAGAGAAGCTTGGTGAAGAACAAGCAGGATTCAGGCCAAATAGTGGCTGTCAGGATCAGATATTCACTTTATGACAAATAGTTGAAAAGTCATGGGAATATAACAAAGATCTGTATTTAAGTTTTCTATATCTGGAAAAAGCATATGACAAGGTGCCAAGAGAGAAGCTATTCAAAACGCTACAGTTGTATGGTGTCAGTGGATCATTATATCAAGTACTTAGTCTTTATTTGAGTTGTAAGTCAGCAGTTAGGACTGAAGGAAGTACAGGAAGATGGAGATGGTTTAATGTTAAATCTGGTGTCAGACAAGGATGTACATTATCACCTCTGTTATTCATTATCTATATGGATTATATTATGAAGGAAAGTGTTATTAAACCTGATATCAAAATTGGAGATATTAATATCATCTCCTTGCTTTATGTGGATGATGTTGCGCTTCTAAATAAATCTGCTACAAATCTGCAAAATTCCATGACTAAATTGAATACGTGTTGTGATAGATATGGTACGAAGGTCAGCAATAACAAGACAAAGATAATGAAAATAGGCAGAAGCATTGAAAATATCAGCTGCACATTGTGAATGGCATACCTATAGAACAAGTGAAACATTTCAGCTACTTAGGCACGATTTTTAGGGAAGATGGTAGATTAAATATGGAAATAGACAACAGAATCAAGAAAGCTGGTATGGTAGGAAGTCAACTGAATAAATTTATATGGAATAAGAGAGAAATTAGTCAAAACACTAAATTAGCTGTATACAAGACAGTGTTCAAACCAATTTTAACTTATGGATCTGAGAGCTGGGTCAGAAGTAGAACACTTGACCAAAGACTAGAGACTGCAGATATGAGAGTCTTGAGAAAGATTAGGGGCATGAACAGATGGCATCAATGACAATATCATATTAAAAACGAGGATATTAGGAAAGAAGTTGACATTGTCAGCATCCAGGAATTCGTTAGCAGAGCTAATCTCAGGTGGTATGATCACTTAAACAGAATGGGCGAGGAAAAATTAGCCAAACAAGTGTTCTCTGCCAGGTTGGCAGGAAAAAGACCCAGAGGAAGACCAAGATGTAGCTGGATTGATACAGTACAAATTGCCTTAGAAGATAGATATATAAATATAAGATCTGACGATGTTGTAGCTTTGACAGGTAACAGATTGATTTGTCAGAAAATTGTAGGTAGGAAGTTAGTAATGATGTAAATTTTTCATGTAGTACTATCATATCGTGCACACCCGTTGAGGGTAAATGTCAGGAATTTGATGATGATGATGATGACATACACAAACACAGTTAACGGTAGTTTGCAGCAGGCCATGAACCAGCAAACAACTTCATAATAAATACACACTTTCCACTGTTATTTCTGTTTTTTAAATATTTCAGTATGTATGTTACCTGTTTTTTGGTTTATTCAGTTTATCCCAGTGATGTGAAACATGAATTTTCATGAAACTAGATGAGTGGTGAATAAATCATTCTATCCCATCAGTTTCTTTCATCTTGAAGAATATTGGCAAAAACATTTCTAATATGTCCTTACTCCAGTTGAGGTCTTCTGTATGTAGGTAAAGATATGGTCGAGGAAAGGTTAGCAAAAAACGGTTGTTTGATGTGAAGTTGGCAGGAAAAGACCAAGAAGACTTATGCGGATTGATTCAGTCAGAAGTACCTTAGAAGACTGTAATGTTAGATCTGATAATATTAGAGTCTTGACAGGTAACAGGTTAATTTGGGGGAAAATTGTTGATAGGAAATTATTAATCATGTCAATTTAATCATACAGAACTGTGTTGTAGTAGACTGTATACCCATTGAGGATGCATATGTGGATGTTGATAATGATAATGAAATTAATATATTTTATATTATATATATATATATATATACGAGAGCCTGTGTAGCTCAGTGGATGTGGCGTTTGCACGCCACCGCGCTTGGCCGCACGAAGGAAGTCTTGGTTTCGAGTCTAGTCGGCGACTAGAGGAAATTTTTCGAAGCCTTTTTTCGACCGGTTCCCGAGTTAGTCGATCTCTGGCACGGGCAAGCAGGTTTTTCCTCCCGGAAACTCGGGTTTTTCGTCCTGTAAACTCAAGAAAATCGACCGTAGAACCCACATTATTTCAGACATTAAATATATTGTGTTAGGGTTAGGAACCACGAGATGGCGGCACATTTGAGCCGTCTCTCTTTACTGCGTACCGCTTAATTAGTGATAGCCTTGGGCCATCTTTCTCTGATTGGGTACCAGTGGAGATTGAACTGCCGACTCAGTCTCCAAAAGTTAGATAGGGCTAAATGGCCTCGCCTACTCCCGTATATATGGGAATAAAAAGGCGTTAGCTGATTTTTTTTTATATATATATATATATATATATATATATGACAGAATGATCATTGACTCGGTTAACATACATAGTTTTATGAAAAAATTGAATGACTAGAACCGAGATTTAAGTAAAAAGGTTTTAATATAAACACACTACTAGTTTCGGCCTGTAACAGCCTTCAGGTGGTGACATTATAAAAGAAAAAACACTAAACATTGAGGGTTAAAAGACTATGAACAACATAGACAGTCTTTATACATAATTAGCATGAAAACGTTGTAGTTGTATTTGAAGCTGTTCTTTCATTTGGTGCATTGTTGGGAGAGTGCGTGCTTGCTGCATCACGTGAACGCCAGTACATGATTACAGCTGAATGACTATCTGGGAGGTTGTAGCTTAAGTTGTTATTTCGATGAACAGGATTGAAGATGATTTCTCTAGATTCCACAATTTTTCTCTCTATTTCATCACTGCAACGGAAGATGTTAGTAGATTTTTCCCAGCAGACTTTGTGACTTTGGTTATCGTCATCATTAGGATTAGCCGAGAAAAGGATATGACTTGATAATGCACTCACTCGCTGTCTCTTGTAAGTAATGTCTCTCATGTGTTCTTCCATACGCATTTCGACAGATTTGTTTGTCTGCCCAAAACAAGGAATATCGCAGTCACATAATATTTTATATACACCAGGGTATTTGAGTTGATGATGACAAGGTTTTGGGTGGCTAATTAAGGAACGGATCTTTGGAAGTGGAGTGAACAAGGTTCTGATATTGTATTTTCTTAGAACTTTTGCTAATTTATGTGAAACAGTACTTATGTAAGGAATAGATATATTGCTTTTGAATCTATTTGTTTCTTCTGAGTGATGTCTAGGAGGATTAAGAAGGAATTTGTCAATGATTTTCTTGGAATATCCATTAACTTCGAAAGAAGTTTTCAGATGGTTTATTTCTGTAAACAGTTCATTTGGATCATCAAGAAGAGAACAGCCTCTATGTCCCAAGGCGGAAATTATTCCAAGCTTATGAGGAGGGAAATGATGGGACTGACTGTGCAGATATCTGTTGGTATGTGTGGGCTTTCTATATATCGATATTTTTAGTTTACCAGAAGAGCGAGTCAGTTTGACATCAAGAAAAGACAAGGAATTATCCGTTTCAAGCTCAGCAGTAAACTTAATACTTTGATGTCGGCTATTGAGATGTTTGAGGAAAACCATAAGGGATTCATGTCCATGGCTCCAAACAATGAAGACATCATCCACATAACGTTTCCAAACTTTAGGTGTTAAAATAAGGGAAGAGATAGCCTTGGTTTCAAAATTTTCTAAGTAAATATTTGCAAGAACAGGAGATAAAGGATTACCCATAGCCAGTCCATGATTTTGTTTGTATATATTATCTTGAAATTTGAAGTAACCGGACCTGATGCAATGTGTAAGCAAGGCTAACATTTTTTTGGATAACTCGTCCATGAGTAATGTTAAGACTTCATCTGTTGGGACATTAGTGAACAAAGACGTTATGTCCAAGCTAGCTATGATGTCATTTTCATCAACTGTAATATCCTTGATGTATGTAACAAATTCTGTAGTGTTCTTGATAAAGGATGGTGACTTCCCTGAAAAACATTTGAGGTATTTGGCAAGATATTTTGAAAGATTGTATGTAGGAGAATCGATACCTTCTACAATTGGGCGTAATAGGGTGTTCTCTTTATGGATTTTAGGAACACCATATATGCGAGGAATTAACGGATGGAGAGAGCGTAGAGATAAACGAACGTTTCGGGATAATTCAGTTGTTGTTTTTAATACGTTGTTTGTACGATTTTGAAGTTCACGAGTTGGATCTCTCTCAAGTATTGAGTAGGTATCAGTATGTAGTAATTCAATCATTTTATTCTTGTAATCTTCAGAGTTCAGGGTGACTGTTGCATTTCCTTTATCCGCAGGGAGGATGATTATATCTCTGTTGTTTTTTAAACTTTTAATAGCTTTGCGTTCAGTTGAAGTAATGTTGTGTGCAGGTGGTTTTGCGTTATTGATAATAAAGATTGATTCAATACATAGAAGGTTTGCATCTTGTGGATTGAGAAAAGAAGCAGCTTTTTCTATTTTTGTAAGTAGTGTCTCCTTTGCTATTAATTTTGGGGAAGGAATGAAGTTTAGACCTTTACTAAGGATGCTTTGTTCTACATCTGAAAGTATATAATGCAACAAATGAAAGCACAGCTTGAAATACAACTACAACGTTTTCATGCTAATTATGTATAAAGACTGTCTATGTTGTTCATAGTCTTTTAACCCTCAATGTTTAGTGTTTTTTCTTTTATAATGTCACCTGAAGAAGGCTGTTACAGGCCAAAACTAGTAGTGTGTTTATATTAAAAACCTTTTTACTTAAATCTTGGTTCTAGTCATTCAATTTTTTCATAAAACTATGTATGTTAACCGAGTCAATGATCATTCTGTCATCTATAACCTTCATGACGAGGCTTCTATTATCAATAATAAAAGAAACTTCAAGACACTAAAGAGGATTGGACTAAACATCAACAGGTTGGTCTTCTTAAAACGTTGCAAATTCCATGCTGTCTTTCCTAAATTTATATGCTTTAAAGAAAACATAACAACTGAACGTGCGAAGAGAATCTATCTTAAAGCTAAATTAGACCCACTGTCTGAAAGAATATCGGATACTAAATGCACTCTCGCTTTTCTTTTTAATAAAAAAAGAACAATAGCTGAAATAGTGGAAGAATCTCTAGATAATGAAAGTTGGCATACCTTTAATACATACTGTGAATCTCAAGCAGCCAGAATACAATATAATAACAAAGTAAATCTTATAAGTAAATTTGAAACATTAAAGAGATTACAAAATAAATTCCTTCCCCAAAATTAATACCAAAGGAGACACCACCTCCAAGAAAAAAAAAAGTGCTTCTTTTCTCCCTCCACAAGATGCAAACCTTCTACATATTGAATCAATCTTTATTATCAATAACGCAAAACCACCTACACACAACATTACTTCAACTGAACGCAAAGCTATTAAAAGTTTAAAAAACAACAGAGATATAATCATCCTCCCTGTGGATAAAGGAAATGCAACAGTCACCCTGAACTCTGAAGATTACAAGAATAAAATGATTGAATTACTACATAATGATACCTACTCAATACTTGAGAGAGATCCAACCCGTGAACTTCAAAATCGTACAAACAACTTATTAAAAACAACAACTGAATTATCCTGAAACGTTCGTTTATCTCTACGCTCTCTCCATCCTTTAATTCCTCGCATATATGGTGTTCCTAAAATCCATAAAGAGAACACCCCATTACGCCCAATTGTAGAAGGTAGCGATTCTCCTACATACAATCTTTCAAAATATCTTGCCAAATACCTCAAAAGTTTTTCAGGGAAGTCACCATCCTTTATCAAGAACACTACAGAATTTGTTACATACATCAAGGATATTACAGTTGATGAAAATGACATCATGGCTAGCTTGGACATACATCTTTGTTCCCTAATGTCCCAACAGATGAAGTCTTAACATTACTCAAGGACAAGTTATCCAAAAAATGTTAGCCTTGCTTACACATTGCATCAGGTCCGGTTACTTCAAATTTCAAGATAATATATACAAACAAAATCATGGACTGGCTATGGGTAATCCTTTATCTCTTGTTCTTGCAAATATTTACTTAGAAGATTTTGAAACCAAGGCTATCTCTTCCTTTATTTTAACACCTAAAGTTTGGAAACGTTATGTGGATGATGTCTTCATTGTTTGGAGCCATGGACATGAATCCCTTATGGTTTTCCTCAAACATCTCAATAGCCGACATCAAAGTATTAAGTTTACTGCTGAGCTTGAAACGGATAATTCCTTGCCTTTTCTTGATGTCAAACTGACTCGCTCTTCTGGTAAACTGATAATATCGATATATAGAAATCTCACACATACCAACAGATATCTGCACAGTCAGTCCCATCATTTCCCTCCTCATAAGTTTGGAATAATTTCCACCTTGGGACATAGAGGCTGTTCTCTTCTTGATGATCCAAATGAACTGCTTACAGAAATAAACCATCTGAAAACTTCTTTCGAAGTTAATGGATATTCCAAGAAAATCATTGATAAATTCCTTCTTAATCCTCCTAGACATCACTCAGAAGAAACAAATAGATTCAAAAGCAATATATCTATTCCTTACATAAGTACTGTTTCACATAAATTAACGAAAGTTCTAAGAAAATACAATATCAGACCCTTTTTCACTCCACTTCCAAAGATCTGTTCCTTAATTAGCTACCCAAAACCTTGTCATCATCAACTCAAATACCCTGGTGTATATAAAATATTATGTGACTGCGATATTCCTTGTTTTCGGCAGACAGACAAATCTGTCGAAATGCGTATGGAAGAACACATGAGAGACATTACTTACAAGAGACAACGAGGGAGTGCATTATCAAGTCATATCCGTTTCTTGGCTAATCCTAATGATGACGATAACCAAAGTCACAAAGTCTGCTGGGAAAAATCTACTAACATCTTCCGTTGCAGTGACAAAATAGAGAGAAAAATTTTGGAATCTAGAGAAATCATCTTCAATCCTATTCATCTAAATAACAACTTAAGCTACAACCTCCCAGATAGTCATTCAGCTGTAATCATGTACTGGCGTTCACGTGATGCAGCAAACACGCACCCTCCCAACAATGCAACAAATGAAAGAACAGCTTCAAATACAACTACAACGTTTTCATGCTAATTATGTATAAAGACTGTCTATGTTGTTCATAGTCTTTTAACCCTCAATGTTTAGTGTTTTTTCTTTTATAATGTCACCACCTGAAGGCTGTTACAGGCCGAAACTAGTAGTGTGTTTATATTAAAACCCTTTTACTTAAATCTTGGTTCTAGTCATTGAATTTTTTCATAAAAAAAAATATGTATATATATCATTTATGACAGAATTGTGATTGACTCGGTTAACATACATAGGTTTATAAAGAATTAAATGACTAGAACCGAGATTTAAGTAAAACGGTTTTAATATAAACACACTACTAGTTTCGGCCTTTAACAGCCTTCTTAAGGTGACATTATGAAAGAAGAAAAAACACTAAACAATGAGGGTTAAAAGACTATGAATAACATAGATGCTAATTATGTATAAAGACTGTCTATGTTGTTCATAGTCATAGAAGAAAAAACAGTAAACAATCAGGGTTAAAAGACTATGAACAACATAGATGCTAATTATGTATAAACACTGTCTATGTTGTTCATAGTCTTTTAACCCTCAATGTTTATTGTTTTTTCTTTTTTTATAATGTCACCTGAAGAAGACTGTTACAGGCCGAAACTAGTAGTGTGTTTATATTAAAACCTTTTTACTTAAATCTCGGTTCTAGTCATTTAATTCTTTATAAAACTATATATATTTATATATATATCTTATATTATTATATATAAAGTAAAATTATTTTTTATTTATTTTTTACAGACAAGCATGATATCAGTTGAAACCCTTTCAAAGTACATTGATCCATCACAGCTTACCAGTGACCTTGATGGAACTCTTTCCTATGATCACAGTCTCTGGATAGAACTTAGGCTGGTATGTTAACATTTCAATTACTTTCTCTTGAAGGTATTTTTTTAAGGTTCAGGGACAATTCATCGCAGTGTGGAAAATTTTACGCTTGGAAAATTCATCGTGGAAAATTTTATGCTTGGAAAATTCATCGTGGAAAAAATTCTTGAAATCATTATTCACTAGAAAATTGAAATGATATTGCATTGATACTGATATATGAAAAGCAAATGCGGTGCAAGATAAATTTTACAAAATATAGTTATGTATTATTTGTTTAGATTTTAATTAGATTTTCATAATATTTTTATTCTTATACAGTGAAAGAAATATATTATTGTTTCATCTTAAAAAGTTGTAAATATATTTCATTACTTAAATACTGCAGGTTTTGCTGATTAAATATTAATATTTACAAAACTGGAATAGGTATAGGGAGAAAGGGCATCACATTTAAGAATACTTATTCTGTGAACCGTTCAGACACCCATCCAGATGTGATACTCACATATATACGAGGGTGGTCTGAAAAGTTCTCTGCCTAACAATGAAAAAACGAATTTATAATTTCTACATTATTTTATTTTTCAACATAATCTCTCTTAAGACTAATACATTTATTCCAGCGATGCTCCAACGCTATTATCCCGTCCCTGTAGTAGTTCTCAGTAAGATCTGCAAAATACCCCCTCTACAGCCACAATCATCTCTTGATTCGTAGAAAAACGCTGACCAGCAAGGAAGAATTTTAGTTTTGGGAAGAGATAGTTGGGAGGTGCATTGTCCTGATGAAAGATGATATTTTTCTTCTGCAAATCAGGTTTTTCTCACGAATTTTTTCGTCTAGTGTGGTTAAAAGATTGGAATAATATTCCCCAGTTATGTTTTACCCTTTTCAAAATAATTAATAAACAAAATGCCTTTAGCATCCCAAAACACCAATGCCATGACCTTTCCTGCTTAGTTAGAACCGACTTGGTCTTCTTTGGCGCTGAACAACTGGCTTCTGTCCACTGTTTTGGATTCTGTTATGTAATGGTGAATCCAAGTCTCATCCATAGCTTTGCGCAAACTTTTTCATTTGCAATTCTTCATGCAAAATATATCATACACGTTCTTTTGGAAATCCTTATAGTCTGCAATTTCACACACTTTGACTTGACGGTCATTCAATACCATATAGTGCACTTGATCAATGATTTCTGGTGTTGTTACACTTCTTGGATGTACTTCACATATATCATCTTCAAGGCTGGCATAGCCATGTTTAAACTCAGCAACTCATTTCTTAATTGTCAAAAACAAAGGAGAAGAGTGCCAATAAACTTTTATGAACGTTGAATTAATTCCTTTTGGTATTTAAACCTTCTTTTACAAAGAATTTTATAGCCACAGGATTCTCAATTTTATCCATTTCAAGGGATACTGACAACACTTTTGCTTCAGACAGCTGTATAAAACAAACTACTGCTTGATAGAGTGACTTGCAATTTCACATGGATGCTTATGACAGATGTAACAACTTATCATCAAATTCCTGCCAATTACCCTCAAGGGGTGTACAGGATATGATAGTACTACATGAAAAATTTACGTCATTACTAACTTCCTATCTACAATATTCCTCTAAATCAGTCTGTTATTTGTCAAGTCTCCAACATTATCAGATCTTATATTTCTATCATCTAAGGCAGTGCTTCCCAAACTTATGAATGCCAAGGCCCCCTTTGGAAAAATTTAAATATTTCACGGCCCCCATCAAAAAAAAATCGTAAAATAGACATATATTATTATAATATGTATTGTATTTATATTCAATACAATTTATATTCGAGATTTTACGTTTGTAATCTTTTTTTGTGCTTATTAATACCTTTGAAATGAAACTTATGTGAATAAGCATATATTTACTAATATTCATTAATCGCCAAAATATGCCAGAAGCAAAATTTGTGAACCAACACCAATGTGTGATTTTTTCCATTAAAATATAAAAAAGAACAAAAAAGAAATAATAAATAATAAAAATTAAATACATTTCTTTTAAGATTAAAAAAATCTACTTAGTCTTAAAACATTTTAAATTTGTTTTCATTATTTCACGGCCCCCTCAACAAAACTTACTGCCCCCCCAAGGGGGCTGTGGCCCACAGTTTGGGAAGCACTGGTCTAAGGCACTTTGTACCGTATCAATCCACCTATATCTTGGTCTTCCTTTGGGTCGTTTTCCTGCCAACCTGGCAGAGAATACTTGTTTTGCTAATATTTCCTCGCCCATTCTGTTCAAGTGACCATACCACCTGAGATTAGCTCTGCTAATGCATTCCTGGATGCTGACAATGTCAAGTTCTTTCCAAATATCCTTGTTTTTCATACGATATTGCCATTGATGCCATCTGTTCACACCTCTAATCTTTCTCAGAACCCTCATATCTGCAGTCTCTAGTCTTTGGCTAAGTGCTTTACTTCTGACCTAGCTCTCAGATCCATAAGTTAAAACTGGTTTTGCTTTTGATGGCTTTTTCTACTTCAAGTATGAATATATGTTCCTGACTGTATGCCTGTTGAGTGTTTTTTACCACTGTGGTATCAGTGGTTGTTTCATTTAGCAATTTTTCAAAGTAATTACTCAATACTTCAAGGATATCTTTTTCTCCTGTTTTCATGTCACCTTTATCATCTCTAATTCCTTTTACGGCACTCTTTCCTCCTGTTCTGAGCTTCTTCAACAACCTCCAGAATATTTTGTCACCTTCTTGATATTTATTTTCTATGTTCTTGCCAAAGTCCTCCCATGACTTTTGTTTAGCTAATTTTACACAGTGTTTAGCTTTCTTACATTTGTCTCTGTATTCTCTAAGGGCACAAGCCGACTTATTTTCCAGGAACTTTTGATTTACTTTCTTCTTTTCCTTCACTGCCTCTTTTACTTCCTGTGTCCACCATGGAGTTCTGATTTTTCTATCCTTGTAGACAACCTCACCACATGGGTGCCGTAGGCACTAGGGGCGAAGCCCCCCTAGTAATAATAATAATAGCCCAATACACCAACATGCTACTGATGATCCAGAGTGTTTTTAGCATGTTGAAAACAACAGTTAGCTTTATTCCAACCTTATGAAGTGCTGTTATAGTTACCTGGTTCTCATAAGCTGCTCACTGCATATTAACTCATACAGCTAGACAACTCTCTCTCTCTCTCTCTACTGATAAGCGCACGAATGTTGGCTGCCACTAACCGAACTGTGCTCTTGCAATTCTGTAGGCAGTGAGCAGGTGTGTGGAAGTTGTAACATTAATTATGGTAAGACTGTGTATAAACATCAGACTTACTTAATCCTATCCATCTGGTTAGGTCAGGTTGGATCTTTTATAAATTGAACTTCTCCATTTTTTATTGTTTACTTTCTCATGTACTGCTGACATAGATTATGGACCTGATAACTTTCTGATTTGTTTTTCCAAATTTTTTGGAAATTTTCTCTTTTACTTCCATTTTTCATATTGTTGTGCATACCATAAATCATGATGTTTTTTTTTTTTGCATATGTATCATTTTTTCTGTGTTGAATTCACAGTTCTCCATTATATTTTTAATGTAAAAGCTGTGTGAATATATGATTGTCCTTTTTGGAAACCATTTTTTTTCTTCAAAAAGTTTGTCTACATATGATTTAAGTTTTGAAGTTAATATTCATGAATATAACTTATAACCAGTACTGATGAGGCTTATTCCTCTATAGTTTTCACGTTTGCATTTATCACCTTTACTTGGAATGATTTAGCCTCAACGGTGCAAAGTTTTTTTGAAAGTATTCAGTGTGTTTGGTCTATTTAAGGGTCAATATAATGGTCCAGGTATTAAACTTGTAATGGGTAAAGTTTTAGAAGAATTAATTTAATAATAAAATTAAAATTTAATTTTTAGAATCTGCAGTGGCACTCAGAAATCAACTGAATTTAACGGTTGCATAAAACTTTCCAAAATTTGGGTAACATTAATTATAATTAATGTTTCTGATAATTATCAGAGATCCCACATTACATCCTAGGCCACCTACAAATGCCTATAGAGAGTGCACATATGCACTCTCAATGGGAATTTGAAATGTACATGCAGTCACCCATGTGTTTCACTTAGTATTGTATTGTATTTGAGTGTGTTGTTACAAAAGTTATTTGTAATTCCTGAAGATGTCTCAGTGACTGAGACAAAATAGTGGAGTCATTAAAATTAGTTTTAATCCTTTCTCAGTGCTGAAAATATCCCATTAAACCTCCAACAACAATAGTAATCAACATTAAACATGAAGATAAATTTCTTGGATGGCATCAAACCTGTTAAGTACAGTGAAGAGTTTATGAAAATTTGAAGTAAGCTGACAGTGAAACTTATTTTTGTTACGGTTCTTTAAGAGATTTGGTTACGAAAGAAGTAGTGGAATTTTTCTACCCCCTGAAAGGGCATCTGATATTAAAAAAAAAAAAGGAAAAGCAGGTTCTTATTTAGACTTAAACAGCAGAACAGGAAATGAATGTATACTATAGAAATGTTTTAAAAAAATTTGGAGAAGACAGCATGCTAATAATAATGGTAAGTTCCTGCTGGATTTCTTCAGGACGTGGACTATTAATTACTAATACAATGTTTGATATTATCTAATCTGAAACCAAACCCCAACTCAACATCAACAGAGTTCGGTACTATCAACATAAGTGGCAAAGAAATGGAGCTAGCTGAGGAATTGGATAAGTGCCACATCAACATATTAGGGGTCACTGAAACAGAAAAGACAAAAACTGGTGAGATCTTTCTGAGCAATAAATACAAAATGTTATATTCAGGCAATGACAATCAAGGAAAAGAAGGAGTAGCCATAGTATTCAACACAAAATACGAGGCTAATCTTCTTGAATGGCAGTCAGTCTGAAGTAGAGTAATGTGGGCAAATATGAGAATGGGGAACTGGACAATGAGACTTATTTGTGCCTATGGTCCCACAGAAGGTTCTACCAAGGTAGAAGTGGAGGAATTTTTTGACGCTTTAGAAAAAGCAACTGACACAATGAAAAAGGAAAAGTTGGTCCTTGTTGGGGATCTAAATAGCAGAGTAGGAAATGATTGTGAGACATGCAAAAATATTTTGGGAAAATTTGGAGAAAAGAGCAAAGCTGATAATAATGGCAAATATCTGTTGGATTTCTGCTCAGGACATGGATTGGTTATTACTAACATCATGTTCCAACATAAAAATGTGCACAAATTCGCATGGAGAGAAGAGGCAAGGAATAAGAAAAGTCTCATTTACTATGTTATTGTTAATAGTGATGTTTTCTCCCTGGTGCAGGACACCAGAGTGTATAGAGGATTTGAAATTGGAAGTGATCACTATTTAGTCTTGAGCAGGATAAAATTGAATTTCATATTGAAAAGAATAACATGTAAGAAAGTTTTAAAGCGAATAAAAGTTGAGCAGCTCTCAGATGTGAACTGTAGACTAAAATACACAAATATTATTGAAGAAAAAATGAAAGAGTTTGAGAACAGAAATCAAACCTTGGAGATTCAGTGGCAAACTCTGAAGAAAACATTGATTGATTCTGCCAGTGAGGCATGTAGTGAGGTTATCTGCAAAGATAAAAAAAATCTGAACTCCCTGGTGGACACAGAAAGTTAAAGAGGCAGTGAAGGAAAAGAAGAAAACATATCAAAAGTTCCTGTCAGATAAGTCAGCTTGTGCTCTTAGGGAATACAGAGACAAATGCAAGAATGCTAAACACTGTGCAAAACTAGCTAAACAAAAGTCATGGGAAGACTTTGGCAAGAATATAGAAAATAAATATCAAGAAGGTGGCAAAATATTCTGGAGGTTGTTGAATAAGCTTAAGAATGGAGGAAAGAGTGCTGTAAAAGGAATTAGAGATGATAAAGGTGACATGAAAACGGGAGAAAAAGATATCCTTGAAGTATGGAGTAATTACTTTGAAAAACTGCTAAATGAAACAAGCAGTGATGACAGCACAGTGGTAAAAAACTGAGTGTTCCTGGCAAGATCTATTCAAGTATACTTGAGAAACGGTTGAGAAGAATCGTGGAAGAAAAGCTTGATGAAGAACAAGCTGGATTCCACCAAATAGAGGCTGTCAGGATCAGATCTTCACTTTACGACAAATAGTTGAGAAAGCCTGGGAATATAACAAAGATCTGTATTTAAGTTTTGTCAATTTGGAAAAGGCATATGACAAGGTGCCAAGAGAGAAGCTATTCAATACGCTACAGTTATATGGCGTCAATGGGGCATTATATCAAGCAATACTTAGTCTTTATTTGAGTTGTAAGTCAGCCGTTAGAATTGAAGGAAGTACAGGAAGATGGTTTAATGTTAAATCTGGTGTCAGACAAGGATGTACATTATCCCCTCTGTTATTCATTATCTATATGGATCACATTATGAAAGAAAGTGGTATTAAACCTGATATCAAAATTGGAGATGTTAATGTCAGCTCTTTGCTTTATGCGGATGATGTTATACTTCTAAATAAATCTGCTACAAGTCTGCAAAATTCCCTGACTAAATTGAATAAGTGTTGTGATAGATATGGTATGAAGGTCAGCAATAACAAGACAAAGATAATAGGCAGAAGCATTGAAAATATCAGCTGCATTAAGTAAAACATTTCAGCTACTTAGGCACGATTTTTAGGGAAGTTGGTAAATTAAATATGGAAATAGACAACAGAATCAAGAAAGCTGGTATGGTAGGAAGTCAACTGAATAAATTTATATGGAATAAGAGAGAAATTAGTCAAAACACTAAATTAGCTGTATACAAGACAGTGTTCAAACCAATTTTAACTTATGGATCTGAGAGCTGGGTCAGAAGTAGAACACTTTACCAAAGACTAGAGACTGCAGATATGAGAGTCTTGAGAAAGATTAGGGGTGTGAACAGATGACATCAATGGCAATATCCT
This sequence comes from Typopeltis vanoorti, assembly GCF_054136105.1. Taxonomy (NCBI): domain Eukaryota; kingdom Metazoa; phylum Arthropoda; class Arachnida; order Uropygi; family Thelyphonidae; genus Typopeltis; species Typopeltis vanoorti. Next base: position 179,156,881 of record NC_143550.1, on the reverse strand, counting down.
ATTAAAAAAGACGATATTAGGAAAGAACTTTACATTGTCAGCATCCAGGAATGCATTAGCAGAGGTAATCTCAGGTGGTATGGTCACTTAAACAGAATGGGCGAAGAAAGATTAGCAAAACAAGTGTTCTCTGCCAGGTTGGCAGCAAAACGATCCAGAGGAAGACCATGATATACGTGGATTGATACGGTACAAAGTGCCTTAGACGATAGAAATATAAGATCTGATAATGTTGGAGTTTTGACAGTAACAGACTGATTTGGAGGAAAATTGTAGATAGGAAGTTAGTAATGTAATTTTTTTCATGTAGTACTATCATATCCTGTACACCCCTTGAAGGTACATGGCAGGAATTTGATAATGATGATAATGTTTGATATTAAGATGTATAAATTTACATGGACAGAGAAGAGCATACAAGAAAGACATTTTCTCTTTGGTGATATCCTCACCCTGGGCCAGAATCAGATTTATATTGGATTTAAAATAGGAAGTAATCTCCATTTAGTTTTGAACTGGATAAAAATGAGAATCACTTTGAAAAGAAAAATGTGTATGACTGAATCAAAGTAGAGTAGCTTTTAGAAGTGAAGTCTATAATTCATCATCATCATGCATATCAAGGATTTAGGCTTAGTATGGCCTGTTACGGCCTTAGAAGTCATTATTGAATCGTTTAAGAGGACGTCCTAGTTTTCTTTTTCCTAATGGCTTGTACTTTAAGGCTTGCTTTGGTAATCTTTCTGTTTTCAGAAAGATTACCGAAGATGGAACATGTTGAACATCTTTCAACATGTTCCATCCATTTATGTTTATGTTTTTTAATTTTTTCTATTACTGATTCTTGGTTTAATTCTTTCATAATTTCTTCATTTCTTTTGTGATCAAATAGAGTATACTTTGCAGTTTTTCTCATAAACTTCATTTCTGCTGTTATTAATCTTTGTTTGTCTTTTTGTTTTATTGTCCAGATTTCACTTCCATACAATAAGACTGGTAGGGCTAATGTATTGTATACTTCTAGTCTGGTTTGTTTTTGAACTAGGTTTGGTTTAAATATGGAGTTAATTACACCTGTTATTTTTAAATATTTTGCAATTTTTATGTTTATATCTTTTTTCATTTTCATATGTGATCATGCATCCTAGGTAGTTAAATGAATTCGCCTGTTCTAAGATCTTGTTATCTATTACTATTTTAGTTCTTGCTGGATCTTGTCCTTTAAAGGCCATAGTTTTTTATTTTTCTGTTGATATTATCATACCATAATCTTTGGCTATCTGATTTAGATCTGAAATAGCTTTCTGTTTTAAATATTGGAGAATATTTTCATTTTACAATATCTTCAGAATTGTAATTATTATTATTTGGTCGTCGGCAAAAAGGAGAGTGTTTAAGTTCACAGTAGGAGAAAGTTTAATACCTTGATGGAAATTTTTATTCCATTTTATTATTATTTCATTTAGGTAAATATTAATAATTTTGCCAATAAATAATAAATGGTAAGCTATATGTAATTTTCAAACTTTCATTTCATTAACCGAAGATTTCATTAATCCAGCCCTCACATGATGTTGCCGATAACGAAAAAAAAAAATAAAAGGAAAGCCGTTTCCTTGGATATAAAAATTCAAATTTTAGATCGTCTTCAAACTGGGGAAGGTGCGACAGCTGTGTGTAAGCATTTTGGAGTCTATGAATCAACTGTCAGATCTATAAAGAAAAATGAAGAGGCTATTAGAAAAGCGGTATGTTCTGGTACAAAATCGAGTGTGAAATTATCATCATATACAAGAGATGTTCTAGAAAAGACTGAAAAAGCTTTAGTGATATGGATAGAAGATAATGTACAAAAAAGAATGCCAGTTGACGGAAATTCCATCAAGCAATCAGCATTGAGCTTTTATGAACAGATTAAAAAACTGCAGCCAGATACTTCATCTCAAATGAGGAAGAAATATGAATTTCATGGCTGGCTTCTGTTGATGAAAGCATTTCCACAAAAACTTGCTAAAATAATTGAAGATGGAGGTTATTACACTCATGAACAGTTTGGAATATGGATGAAACCGGCCTTTTCTGGAAAAAAATGCCAAACAGAACTTACGTATTAAAAATGCAAAAAACTGTTGGTGGGTTCAAAGCAGCAAAGGATTGCATAACACTCCTATTTTGTTCGAACGCTTTAGGAGATCGGATGTTAAAACCACTCCTCATAAATTGATCATTAAGACCACAGCCAATGACAGACATAGATTTTCAAAAATTGCCAGTTCATTGGATGGCCAACAAAAAAGTTTGGGTGACACTGATATTTTCACTGAGTGGTTCCACAAACATTTTGTGCCAGAAGTTAGATGCTATTTGAATGACAGGAGTCTCGAATTTAAAGTGCTTTTGATTCTTGATGATGCACCCAATCATCCTGCCATAGAACACCCAAATGTGCAATTTTCTTTTCTGCCGCCCAATACCACATCATTGCTACAACCTCTAGATCAGGATATAATTGCGACTTTTAAAACATATTTCAGACGAACATTTCAGTATGTTTTGAACAAGCTAAATGATGACGAAACACTGTCAGTTATGGATGTGTGGAAAAAATTTTCATTTATGGATTGCATTGATCAGGTTTGATTATCGTTATCTGAATTGAGACCAGAAACTATGAATGCATGCTGGAAAGCTATTTGACCTGCATGTGTTTAAGAGAATGCTCCTGTCCCTTCAATCATACTGCAGAATTCCCCAATATAATAAGTTTGGCATGTGAAATTGGCGGAGAAGGATTCGATGAGCTTACGTCTGCAGATATCGAAGAATTGTTAATTGATAAACCTCTTAGTGAAGACGAAATAGTGGAGATTGTTTCTGAGACTCCTGAAAGCGAAGAAGATAATGATCAAGATAATCCTTTAAATGCTGATATAATTAAAGAAGGTCTTAAACTAGCCAGTAATTTAGGCAATTATTTTGCCCGACATTATCCAAATGAAGAACATGCTCGCAGAGGCATAGCTAGGGGGGGTGCGGAGGGGCGGTCCGCCCTGGGCGGCACTTTGAACTTTTTTTAACTTTTGCAGTTAATTCTAAAATACAGTCTCGAGAACTCATTTCCAAATATTGTAATACTACTGCGAATTTTCCTCACAATTGCTGTATCTGTTGCTAGTTGTGAGAGGAGTTTTTCTAAATAAAATTGATTAAGAATTACATACATTACTATGAAATAGACTTCGCCAATGTCATCGACGATTTTGCTACAGAAAAGAAAGAAAAATAACATTTTAGAATGTTGAAATTAAAGTTTCTCTTGAGTTCATAAGATAGCAAGAATATCTATGTTCAGAAAAGCTTTTACAAATATCCATGTCTTACATGGTATTCTAACCTATAGCTTCAATAAATGAGCAATGGCTTAAACTGACACACATGTGGAGATTTCACTGGGTTTGGTGATTACTAGAGCAGGACAGTTAATCCTGTCTCAGTAGTCTGTTATTTTTGTTTTGGCTAGATTGTTGTTTTGTGGGAAGAAATCCCTTCTAATTATGTATGAGGATGACTTGCTTTCATTTCAAAAGCCATTATAAGAAATGTTAATGTTCTTAAATTGGATTCAGATTTAGATGTTTCCAGCCAAAGGACATGTCTGCATGGCAACGGTGCTTAAAAATTTGTTTTTCTTTAAAATTTTTGCCATTGCTTTGTATGGACATTTTTGAGACATTTTCCTTTTACTTTTTGAGTTAACTGTGGTTATATGAGTTAACTTTAGCACTTTTTAGTAACACGATTGTTGTTTTTCCTCTTTGATGAAGGGCTTACAAATTTAGCAATCAGTATTATTGCCTTTGGTGCAGAGTAGACTAGATTGCATTTCTATATTTGTAGACATATGTTACATTTTTTTTTTGACTGTTTTGCTGTTTCTAACTGTTTTAGTTTTTTATGCTTTTGCATTAGGCACTTGAAAATTTTTTGTGGAAAGCTACTGACCTGTTAGATAGGATGGAGGGCATGAAAGAAGAACTGACAAGAAATGAATTTGCTGATGATGTATCTGGGGCCAAAGTTATGATTGATGAACATGTTAGCATGAAAAAAAAGGTAATGCAAGCTCCTGTAGAAGACACAGATTTGGAAGGACAGCAAGTCTTGCATAGGTAAGAAATGTTGGTTATTCTTTAAGTAATTGAAATCTAACTTAGTGAGCTTTCAAGAGTGTGAATTTTTTTTTAAGCATTGCTGAGCTGTTACAAATGAAATTTAGATATCAATTATGCTCTAACCTCTCACATTGAATTGATGACTCACCAAATCCCATTCTAACACTACCTTGGTATAGGGAACAGCCTTCCCCTTGAAGTATTCCTAAAGTATTCTCTGTTGTTGTTATGTGCCATTCAGTCATTTTCACTCTTGGTGCTTAAGGAGTTCTTAAGGGTCAAAGCTGTATAACTGAGAGGAGACCTCCACATAGCCTTTAAAGGAAAGCAGAGAACCGACCAGGGATTCTGACCTGATGTCCAATCTTTACCTTCTCATAGTGCATCCTGTTAGGTATCTACCTGGATACTGAAGGAACAAGAATGGGCTGGCAATTTGGGATTTAGCTGACCAAATTGTATTCATATGGCTTAAACCACAATGTAAAATGATAGTACAATACAACATGACAGAATTTCATGCTGGCTGGGGCATTGCCCAGTTAAACAAGGCTCTCATTGTTTTTTCAGGAAACCAAGTGAACAGCGAAAAGTTAGCTACTGACTTTTCGCCAGTTTGTCTGTTCTGAAGGACAAAAAAAAAAAACAGAGTTTCTAGGTGAAAAAACCCTCTGCCTCCATATGAGATCGGCTAACTCACTTTCATTTGAAAGAGACCAAATAAAGGTTCCTCACATCATGCACGGGAATCAAACCCAGGTCTTTCTGACCAAAGGCTTTTGTCTATAAAGATACAGCTAAATCTTTCTAATCAATAAATACAAATGCTATATTCAGGCCATAACAATCAGGGAAAATGAGATATTCAAGATAATTCTATATTCAAGATAATCTTCTTGAATGGCAATCAATATCAAGTAGAGTGATGTGGGCAAATATAAGAATGGGGAAACTGGACAGTGAGACTTATTTGTGCCTATGGTCCCACAGAAGGTTCTACTAAGAGGAAGAATTTTTGAGGATTTTGAAAAAGCAACTGACACAATGAAAAAGGAAAAGTTGTACTTGTTGGGGAACAGAGTAGGAAATGATTGTCAGACATACAAAAATATTTTGGGAAAATTTGAAGAAAAGCGTAACGCTAATAATAATGGCAAATACCTGTTCGATTTCTACTCAGGATATGGACTGGTTATTACTAACACTATGTTCAAACATAAAAATGTGCACAAATTCCCATGGAGAGTAAGAGCAAGGAATTAGAAAAGTCTCATTGACTATGTTATTGTTGATAGTGATGTTTTCTCACAGGTGCAGGACACAGAGTGTATACAGAGGATTTGAAATTGGAAGTGATTACCATTTAGTCTTGAGCAGGATAATATTGAATTTCATATTGAAAAGAAGAACATGTAAGAAAGTTTTAAAGCGAATAAAAGTTGAGCAACTCTCAGATGTGAACTGTAAACTAAAATACACAAACATTAAATTAAAGATACCAAGAAATTATATACTTGGTTTAATCCTTTATCCAAGTGTAAGCAAACAAAGCTTGCGCCTGAAATATCTTCGAGACTGGGGCAACTCGTGGTAAAGGTGGTATGACTTCACATCACTTGCCTTAGTATCCCATAATGCAAAGCATATAGCCTTGTGGACATGTATAATGCTGTGCATTATGGGAAGGGTCACTACCCCAACTGGTTTCAACCTTTATTGAAATTGTAGTAATCCTTATTCAATGTGGTACTTATACAACGCGGTTTTGATAAAAACACAGGCTGGAAATTGTAGTAACCCTTTATCTTTTCATATATTTTTCACCGCGTTACTTAAAAATCAAATTTTATCTTCTGGAAAGACTTTTAATGGGATTATATTGATCAAGTGCATATAATAAACAACTATGTTATACCAACTAGTTTCACCAACTAAGGCTGTTGGCATCTTCGTGGTACATAACTGATGTAAGGCACTAAAAAGTAAAAAACTGTTACAAACTATAATCAACTGATTCCAATTATATTAAACAAAGAACAGAGCGCGTAATATACATGCATAGAGTGTGCATGATATCACTTGTTGTTATTTAGGAACGTTCTATAATTGGCACTATAATTCAGTTCTGGCAAGTTGAAGGATCTGATAAGGGTCTTCCAGATCACAGGCAAGATTAGTCCTTGGTTCCTATTAAGATTTTGTATACAGCAGGCAACTGTTGTGGCCTCCTTAAAAATTCAGGAGCGGAAGTCCTCCTCCATGTAAAGAATTGTACTTCTATCCCACTCTATGGTATGGTTCGTTCTTGAGAAATGAAAAGCTAACCCCGATTTTTCTTCTCTGTTATTATTGATGTCACCTATGTGTTCTTTTTGCCTAATTTCAAGGCTCCTTGAAGTTTGGCCGATGTAATTCAAGCTGCACGAGCAGGGTATGTTATAAACTCCAGCATATTTGGAGAAAGGATGGCTATCTTTTGGAGATCTTAAGAATTGTCTAATCATTTCTGTGGGTTTAAAGGCCACTCTTATTTTATGTGGTCTAAGGAGTCTAGCAATCTTATTGGATACTGTCCCTAAGTATGGAATGTCGATAGTAGAAATATAACGTATATCATCTTGTTGTCTTTGTCGGAGTTCAGAGAAAAGTATCTTGTGGACAAGTCTTCGAGGAAATTCATTCATGGTAAGGTTGGTGGATATCAGGGATAGTTCTTCCTGGAGGTCTTGTTGATCTGTTGTAAGGAGAGAGGCACGGTTCTTCAACATGTGTACAATACTAAATTTCTGAGAAATGTGGTGGCAGGAAGAGAATGTAAATAACGTCCTATATTGGTAGGTTTGCGGTAAACTGAGAGATTGATACCACCATTCGGAAGCTTCTTAATTAAAGTGTCCAGAAATGATAATTGGTTATCTTTTTCAAGTTCTAGAGTGAATTTGATTGTGTGGTGTAGAGAGTTGATTTTGTTAAGAAAGTCGAACAGGTCCTTTTATCCAATTATCATTTCTGTACACTTTAATTAAGAAGCTTCCGAATGGTGGTATCAACCTCTCAGTTTACCACAAACCTAATGTATAACGTTAGGTTTGCGGTAAACTGAGTATAACGCAGTATTTCTATGGAACCTATCATCCGCTTTATATGAGGGTTACCTGTATATAATTTCCTAGTATCTTTAATTTATAGCATAACCAAGTGAAAAACTTACAACAATACACAAACATTATTCAAGAAAAAATGAAAGAGTGTGAAAACAGGAACAAAACCTTGGAGATTCAGGGTTAACCCCCCCAAAAAAATATTGATTGATTCAGCTGGGGAGGCATGTGGTGAGGTTCTCTGCAAGGATAGAAAAATCAGAACTCCATGGTGGACACAGGAAGTTAAAAAGGCAGTGAAGGAAAAGAAGAAGGCATATTGAAAGTTCCTGGTGAATAAATCAGCTTCTGCTCATAGAGAATACAGAGACAAATGTAAGAAAGCTAAACACTGTGTAAAACTAGCTAAACAAACGTTATTATTATTATTATTGTTGTTCCGGGCAACTCCAAGGAGTCGACAGACTCATCGAGGGAGGCCCTAACATCATGTCAAGAACAACTATTCAACATTCACACAGTATCTATCATACCTTGCCTTGAACTCATTCATGGTCGTAGCACCCACAACAGACTCTGGAAGCTTATTCCACTCATTCACTACTCTCCAAGTAAAAAACCTAGCTCTAACACCTTTGTCAACCACGCTCTTGCCCAGCTTCCATTCATGGCCCTTAGTCCTCCCACCACCAGTCATATTTTCAAAAATATCTTCTGGATCAATCATATAGAAACCCTTCAGTAATTTGAATGTCTCAATCATATCACCCCTCCTTTGCCTATCGACCAATTTCTGCAACCCACAAATCTTCAACCTATTCTCATAAGGTTTCTTCCACAGACCTGCTATCATCTTGGTCACTCGTCTCTGGATCCTCTCCACTTCCTCCCCATCACGAAGAAACCCTGGTGCCCATAACTGGTCACAGTAGTCCAGATGGGGTCTTATCAAGGCTCGATACAGAGGAACAACAACTTGTTTGTCTCTGCATGTTAAAGTATTTTTCAGAAGCCAAGTGATTTGGTGAGCTGTTTTAGTCACTTTTGCAATGTGCCCCCTAAACTTCAATTCCCTATCCACAAACGTTAGGAAGACTTTGGTAAGAACATAGAAAATATATATCAGGAAGGTGGCAAAATATTCTGGAGGCTGTTGAAAGAGTGCCATTAAAGGAATTAGAGATGTTAAAGGTAACATGAAAAAGATATCCTTGATGTATGGAGTAATTACTTTGAAAAATTGCTAAATGAACAAGCAGTGACATCACAGTGGTAAAAAACACTCAACAGGCATGCAATCAGGAATATATATCCATGCTTGAAGTAGAAAAAGCCATCAAAAAGTCTGAAATGTGGAAAGGCGGCAGGAGTAGATGATATTTGACCAGAAATGCTCAACTATGGAGGTATAATATTCTTGCACTGAATAGTTCAGAAGACCTGGAGAGAGGGACAAATTCCAGATGATTGGAGTAGGGCTTTCATAGTACTCGTATACAAAAAGGGAAATAAAACTGAATGTGAGAATTATAGAGGTATTTCCCTACTGAGTGTTCGTGGTAAAATTTATGCAAGTATACTTGAGAAACGGTTGAGAAGGATTGTGGAATGGAAGCTTGGTAAAGAACAAGATGAATTCAGGCCATATAGATGCTGTCAGGATCAGATTTTCACTTTATGACAAATAGTTGAAAATTCATGGGAATATAACAAAGATCTGTATTAAGTTTTGTAGACCTGCAATGGACATATGACAAGGTGTCAAGAGAAAAGCTGTTCAACACACTACATTTTATGGTGTCAATGAGGCATTATATCACGCAATACTTAGTCTTTATTTGAGTTGTAAGTCACAGTTGGAATTGAAGGAAGTACATGGAGATGGTTTGAACTAAGATTACGTGTGTGACAAGGGTGCACATTATCTCCACTGTTATTCATTATTTATATGGATCACATTATGAAGGAAAGTAGTATTAAACCTTATATCAATAAGGTTTAATAAACTTATATGTTGGAGAAATTCTGTCATGTGCCAGTATGGTATAAGTGAACTTAATAAATTTATATGAAATAAGGTAGAAATTAGTCAAAACACTAAATTAGCTATATACAAGATTGTGTTCAAACCAGTTTTAACTTATGGATCCAAAAGCTTGGTTAGAAATAAAGCACTTGACCAAAGACTAGGGACCACAGATATGAGAGTCCCGAGAAAGATTAGAGGTGTGAATAGAGGGATCATTGTCAATATCATACTAAAAATGAGGATTTTAGGAAAAAACATTGTTAGTATCCAGGAATGTGTTAGCAGAGCTAATCTCATATGGTGTGGTCACTTAAACAGAATCGGAGAGGAAAGATTAGCAAAACAAGTGTTCTTTGCCAGGTTGGCAGGAAAAAAAAAGACTCAGTGGAAAACCAAGATATATAGATATAGTAAAAAGTGCCTTAGAAGACAGAAATATAAGATCTGATAATGTTTGCGTTTTGATAGGAAACAGATTGATTTGGAGGAAGTTATTAATGATGTAAGTTTTTGATGTTGTACTATCATATCCTGTACACTCCTTGAGGGTACATATCAGGAATTTGATGATGAGAGATGATGATGAGGAAGTTAGTAATGATGTAAGTTTTTCAGTACTGTCATAACGTCCTGTATACCCATTGAGTGTACATTAGGAATTTGATGATGAACTTCCTTTTCCATTGATTCATCTGTGTTAAACTGTGAATGAAATTGTTTTGTATATTTTTATTCTTCATTCACATTTAACATAATCTACCATATACTAAGCAGGACTTGTTTAAATATTATTTGTTAGTCCCTTGCTTAAGATTTATTGTTCATATCATCCTTGAATTTTATCAGCTATTATTTAATTATATAATTTTAATGTATATTATACTATTGAAAGGACTGTAGTAAATAACACTTATCTTATTACTTTATTCCTTCAATAATATTATGAGGAATTCTATGTATGTAACTTTTATGTGCCTTATATAAACTGTAACATATATTTTATTATTATTATTTGTAAATGAAATGAAAGAGAAATTAAATAACTATAATATTTTTATTATTTTTTTCATTACTCAGTGTAAAGGTATAACCTTATGTAATGCTAATGCTTATGTTCACGTTCTGTTTTGATCGTTGCTATGGAGATAGAAATAAAATAGAACGTCTGAGCATAGGGCGTGAGCTTCGATAATTGGGCGAAGAGAAATTAATGAGTTGGACCGAGTGAACAAGTTTTAGGTGGGAAGAAGGAAGGGATATAAGTGGGAGGTAAAAGTAAACAAGAAGACTGAAGGGCAGGAAATTCAAGGGAGTAGCATTCAGAAGTGTACGGAGACGAGGAGAAAACTTATAGACAGCTGAGAGTAAAGTCAATGGTGCAGTAATAGGAATTTAGTGCCATAATAAGATAACTAAAAGACCGGAAGATTAATAGAAGATTCAGAATAAATCCACTAAGTTTTGGAATTACTACGTATTCCGATATCGCTTTAAAGAAAGATTGTACAAGGACAATTAGTTATACAGTAGTAAACATGGAATAATTATTCTCCCTATAGTAAGCCCGTCAAGAATTGTGTAGCGCGATAAATAATAATTCAGTTATCTCCTTGAAGAATTCTTTTGAATAGTGTTCCATCGAAGTAATAAGTGAATATAGTTTGAAATGTGCTCAGTTTGAATCTGATGTGCTGAGGATTAATCCCGGTAAGAACATTCCTATTATATTTTATTTCAGTGTGAAGGTTTAAGTGATAGTTCCGTCTCGAATATCCTAACTTTTACTGTGCCGTTTCACTGAATTTAGCTGAAGTTAGGAGTTGAAAGTAATTCCCCTTGAAGCAATAACTGCCCGCGATTAATAATGTTATAAGTGCTTGCTAAGTGCTAAATATAGAGTGTAACTGAGTGATACCAGCAAATTTATTTAGCAAGAAATTCTGTAGTATTGATCAGCGTGAACAATTTTTGTGATCGAGAGAACTGTGAATTTTGTATCTGAAGGTTTGAAGTCTAATTTAATACGAATGTTTTGACCTGAAGAACTAAGTTAATTGTATTATCTTATTTTCGGAGTTAAATTTATGTATTTGTCATATAACCTTATATTAAATGTTTTGTTTTGTTGATTTCAATATTGTGTGTGCCTGATTCTTTTTCGTTGCACCGTTCATAAAAAGTTCGAACCTTGCAGGAGCCCTGAGTGAAAAATACTAAATTCGGCCTGTATGAATAAGGAGACTGCTAAATTAATTGAAGATTGATTCTACTATTTTACATAGACTAATCTAAATATAGGGTGGCTCAGTATAAATATAAATTTCCCTACATTTTGATTAGTAATCAATCAGCAATTGATTGATTTTATTAAGAACAACATTACAACAAGATGGCGAACCATAGAGCCAAGAAGAACGTTCCAACATCTGCATGCATAATATGCCCGAAGTACATCAACTTCTGTTTCGTGATCATTGCTTCCAAAAATCATTCTGTTTTTATACTCTCAAAAAGCTTTTTATTTGTTATTCTTTGCAGTCTATGGGATTCTTAATGCAAGCTCATATTTCAGATGAATCAATTTACTTTCTTTCTTCTTAATGATCCAGCTTTCACCTCCATACATTACTATTATAATTACCAGTGCTTTAACAGTTCCAACCTTCATGGCTTTACTAATTCCTCTACCTTCATGGCTTTACTAATTCCTCTAACTTTCATAATTTTTGTCAGGTTTAAGATAGCTTTTTTTTCCTTGTAGCTATCCTTCTTTTAATTTCATCTTCACATTTGCCATCATTTCTTAATCTTCACTCTAGTAAAATGTAACTTTCAATGACCTCTATTTTATCTCTCTCAAGTCATAATTTCATCTAAATTCCAGAAGCCATCACTTTGGTTTTGCTGATGTTTAAATTAAGACTGGTTTTGTTGCTTTCTCTCTTAACCAATAGAATGAATTGCTTGAGATCTTCCTTAATTTCTGCTATGAGGGTTGTATTATCTGCCTATCTTAAGTTAGTTATTTTTCTGCCATCAATTTTAATTCCTGCTCAGTCTTTGCCTAAGTTAGCTATTCTTATTATATTAATTGTGAAGAATTTATGGAGACAAAAACACACATGTTGGAGTAATTGCTTTACTTATAATTATGAAAATAATACTCGATGTTTTGACCTCTGTATCGAGGTCATCATCAGGAAAACATACATATACAGGACATAAGCTATATGACTCTACAGAAAAGTAAAATAAATCTAAATGACTTGCTAATTGTTTACCCTAGCCTGAGCTCCAGTGAAGGAAAAAAAACAAACATAATAATTAAGTATAATTTCTGGGAAATTCCCATGCTACTCCTCTAAAACACTATTAATATAATTAACGGCTATATTTTAGCCTGTTTTTGTTTAGGAGTGTCCCTTATATTTAATACATTGGCTAACATAACTCAAAAGGGGTATATATATATATATAATTTAGGACATTACGGGTGAGTGTAGAAGGCAATTATGGCAGAATAAAAAATGTTGAAAAATTATGTACATACCTTGATTTTGGTTTAAAGATGCCTTCTAAATCCAAGCTGTTGTGGAAGGGGGGGGGGAAGAGAGGGAAAGAACATGGGATGTACTTGGGACACGGGAAATAAGTTTGGGAACCTGGGTTACAATTAATAATATATATATAAATATATATATATATATTATTTTGTTGTGGGGAGAGGGGAGGGGGAAGGAAGGGGAAGGGTATCTTTATGTGGAAACTGGGGTAAGGGTTTACGAGGTGTGGACTGTTTCGGTCATCGTCTGACCATCGTCGGAACTTTGTGGGAATGACTGTAGGGCTATGTCAAGGCTGCAAGATGTATCTGCCAAATTTGGGCATTTGCTGTCGCTAAATGGCCGGAGACGTGGCTTAATTTGTAAGTTTTGGAACGTCCAACATTCGGAAATTAGGTAGGGGCGGTGGACGTTGATAGAATTACCATCACATTTTATGGCAATAGTTTTGGATATTCTAAGCATCATTTCGTTTTCTTGTTTGTCAATGATTATGGCTTTGTCAATTTGGGGAATGTGTTTTAGTTCAAGGGCGTGAGCTGCAATTTCAGTCTTCCCTGTATTCTGTGGTTTGTTTTTCTTTTTGATGTTGTGATGTTTTTTCGTGTTCAGATATTCCGGAATGGGAATATTGCAATCCCTGAAGTGCTCTTGTAGTCTAGTCCATAACGACCTAATTGTAGAGCCCGTGTAGGTGACGTCACAGTCTTTTTGACAAGGAAATTTGTAGACTATGTTGTGGTGTTCGAATAATTCTTTATGAGTGAGAGATTTAGTAGGTTTTAGGAGAGTTCCTAATTTATGGTTTGTGGTGAATACTAGCTTATAGTTCGTGTTTTTGAAAATGTATTTGTAAGCCTTGTATGTGTTTTGGATGTATGGCAATTTGATGACCATGCGTGTCGGGAAGTCTGCTTTTGTTGTATTATTGTTAAGACGGCATTTAGCCGTAAAGTTCGCGTAATTTATTAGATACGTGGGGTAGTTTCGATTTTTGAAAACCTGTGTTAAATACTTGAGTTCAGTGTTAGCCATTAATTATATTAACAAACATAATAATAAATAAAAAAGTTATACACAAATATAAATAAATTAATTAATCAACAGAATAAAACACATTTTTTACACGTATAATAAGTATAATAATATACAGATGATAAAAAAAAAGTTTTATAGTGAAACTGCATTAATCACATCTACAGTCCTCTTATATTAAGGTTGTCTTGTGGTGGGGTTCTGTCATGTTTTAGATGCTATATCAGGCCTGCACAACTTGATTGAGGGCCAAACCCAACTTGGACTACCTGACCAAGGGCCAGATCACTTCAGACCTTGAATCTTAGACTAGTCCGTTGCAGCTAAACTGAAATAAATTTGTTAGTAGATCTACAGTATATACTAATTAATATGTATTAAATTTTTTAGAGAGTTACAATTAAAATTATAATCAAAATTATTTACAAACAGATATAGCTGCAAAATTTCTCAATAAAAACCACTTAAACATAAACACAAAGTTTACTAATAATTTCACTGAGAATATCATACTTATTCTCAGTTAAATATCAGTGACTGAATGTCACAATGGGATGCATTGCATTTCTTTGTTGCCACTATTTTATCAAAGTTTGGTGTCATGTTTGAAGTGGCCGTTCTTAATATGACCTCTAAATTGATATCACTTAAAGATGAATGCGGTTTGGTTTTGTTCAAGTTCATGACTGAAAATGTTTGTTCACAAGTATATCTGCTTCCAAACATACAAAATACCTGATAGGCAGTATCCAACAAACTTTTAAATTTATCCTGGTCCAGAATACAATAAAACTCTTGTAAAGTACTCTCCGTTTTTGCTTGACCCAATAGTTTTCAGAACATTTTAGATCAATAACTTCCATCTGGATTTCGACAGGTAGATTTCCTGCTTCGACAGAAAATGGATCCTCAATCACTTTCATGCTGACTTTGTCTTCATTACTCAATGGCATTCTTTTCTGAAACTCCTCACTTAGAAGTGATATGTGCTTCTTATATTTTCCACCCACCATTGAATGATATTCTGATGGAATATTCTGTCGACAAGTTAAGAAATGTGATATATCCCCCTTAGCAAGTTGATTTTCAAACAAACTTAATTTCATTTTGAATGCCTTAATAAGAGACTTTAACTGAAAAACAAGCTTATTTTTCCCTTGAAGCTGTAAGTTAAGGTCATTCAAGTGACCCAAAATGTCACACAAGAAAAATAAATCTTGATTCCATTCTTCATCCATTATTTCTGTGAATTTTTCAATATCTTCTTGAGATTCCAAAAATTCAACTAGTTCATTTTTTAGCGCGCCAAAGCGGCACAAAACTTTACTGCTGCTCAACCAGTGTACATCAGTGTGGTGTGGTAGATCCCCTTACTCGGCATCATTTTCTTCTAGAAATGCCTGAAACATTCTGTGTTTCAAACCCCGTTTGAATATAGTTGACCAGAGCAAATACTACTTTAATCACATGATCAAACTGCAAAACCTTTGAATGTAACACCTGAAGAATTAGGTGGTGAAATTTTGTCAATGGTTTACCTGCATACTGTTCAATAATTGTTACAGCACCAACATTTTTTCACACATAGATGGGGCACCACAGTGCAAGCTGCTACTCTTGAAATTTAAAGATAGTTTTTTGGTTACAGACATCTTTACGTTTTCTACACTCTCCTTTCTTGTTGGTCTTCCTTTCATTGAACACAAACCAGCAAGCTCCTCTGTCACCTCAAAATTCTTATTAACGCCTCTTACATATATTAAAAGCTGTGCAGTATCTTTCACGAAAGTACTTTCATCCATAGCAAGCGAATAATAGACAAATTCACTAGCCGATTTTTGCAGGTTATCTTTAAGATCCTCGGCAATATCAGCCACCCTGCGCTGAACAGTCATACGAGACAAACTGATATTTTCAAAATTATTTTTCTTATCATGACACGATTCGGAAAGGGCAATCATCAGATACTTTTTTATCAATTCTCCCTCAGTAAATGATTTGCCATCACAAACTATTTTTTTTGTGATATTTTTAAGCTTACCTTTGTGGCAACTTCATTTGCAGATGTCACTTTTTTAAAGGCTTGTTGCTCACTGCTAAGGACTTTCAATAACTTTGCTGCTTTTATTTGCTTTTCACTTGCATCCAACTTGCCAAGGTTAGGATGTTTCAATTCAAGATGATGTCTTAGATTTTACTCTTTCAGCACAGTGATAGATTCCCAGCAAACAATGCACTCTATTTTGTCCTTAAACAATGTAAAATATATTTGTTTGTCCACTCAGGGTTAAATGCTTGATGTTCCGAATCTATTTTATGCTTTTTACTTAAGCTCATTGTGTTCAGATTGACAATATTAATTACAAAAAACTAATGATGAAAAACTCACAATAATGCAGGTTATGATAACAGTTATGTAAAGTATTGCTCCTGCTACAACAAACCACTACACTGCTAAAGCCAGTCAAGGCATGGGCAACTTTGTATAATACGATTCGTTCTTGTTTGTAGACATCAAGTCGCTATCACAGAGATGTAACTTTGAATTTCCCCGCAACGACACTAGTGCTAACAAAACCTTGAAGCAATTGTAATAATTTGTTATTAAATACGACAGTGGGAATAACTCCAAATGCAATTTATTGTCGAGTTGAAAGAAACATGATTGTGACATTAATCGCATCAACGTAAAACTCACATGCAGATTCTTAGTAAAAATTTAATTCAACTGGGAAAAAATCGTCTAATTTCATATTCCCCTGTATGATAAATAATTCAATCAAGCAGACGGGCCAGAATAAATCACATTGCAGGCCGCATGCGGCCCATATGTTGTGCAGGCCTGGCCTATACTGACAGTCTATTTAAATCATCCTGTAAGCTCTCCACATCACCTTGATTAACTATTTTCGTATTCAACTTTGCATCATCAGCAAACACATGAATATCTCCCTTCAGATTATTTCCTATATCATTTACGTATAAATTAAGCAGCAGTGATCCAAGCTCAGAGCCCTGCTGTACATCACTAGTCACCTACCTTCTCCTGTATTCTACTCCTCCATATACTACGTTTTGGTATCTGTCCATCACCATCCTTTTATCCATATCACCAGTTTCATATCCATCCTCATTTGTTTCAGTTTACATAACAGAGTTCCATATGAGATCTTGCCAAACACCTTTGCAAAATCCAGTGGTGTCATCATCATGTAGCCATTTACTTCATCCAACTCAACTGTCACTCTATAAATTAAAAAAAAAAAAAAAAAAAAAAAAAAAAAAAAAAAAAAAAAAAAAATCAGCTAACGCCTTTTATTCCTGTATAAAATTCCTGTGGCCATTTTTAGCCCTATCTAACTTTTGGAGACTGAGTGGGCAGTTCAATCTCCACTGGTACCCAATCAGAGATAGCTGGCCCAAGGCTATCACTAATTAAGCGGCCACCAGTGAAAAGAGACGGCTCAACAAGTGCCGCCATCACATGGTCCCTAACACAATATATCTGAAACAGTATTGGTTCTACGGTCAATTTCCTTGAGTTTATGGGACGAAAAACCCGACTTTCCGGGGGAAAAAACCCAATTGCCCATGCCAGAGATCGGCTAACTCTGGAACCGGTCGAAAAAAAGCTTAGAAAAATTTCTTCTAGTCACTGACTAGATTCGAAACCAAGACGTCTTCCTTCGTGCGGTCAAGCACTGTAATGTGCAAACGCCACATCCACTGAGCTACACAGGCTACTATAAATAAAATAAATCATCTAATGCCTTTTATTCCATTATAGGGAGTAGGCGAGGCCTTTATACCCTATCTAGCTTTTGGAAACTGAGTGGGCAGTTCAATCTCCACCAGTAGCCAATCAGAGATAGCTGGCCCATGTCTCTCACTAATTACAGTGGCCACCAATCAAGAGGCTGGCAAACAAGTGCTGCCATTTCTTGGTACCTAACCCTCACAAGATATGTTACTGTCTGAAATAATGTGGGTACTCGGTCGATTTTTTTGAGTTTATGGGATAAAAAAAAACCAAGTTTCTGGGAGGAAAAACCCGCTTGTCCATGCCAGTAGATTACTAAGATGTGACCAGTCCTTCACAAAGTCATGCTGCCCCCTCATAAAGTATCCTGATCCTGTGGCCTCCTCTCTTTGAGAGGGTTGCAACTAATTACTAGGAAGATATGATGCAAAGTGGTTTCCTGTTACCTTCCTTGCCATAAGCATTTGTGACTAGCCTTGTGTGTTCATGGGACCGGTTTGCCTATTTAGAAGGACAAAAAACCTTTGTTACTGGAAGAAAAAACCCTCCATCTCTCTGTGAGACTAGTTAACTTACCTTTAATCAAAAGAGGCCAGATAATGGTTCCTCACCTCATGGATGGGAATTGAACCCAGGTCTTTCTGACCAAAGGGCTTTATCTATACTGACTAAGCTACAGAGGCTCTCATAAAGCATATGCCCTCCTATTCTTATTCCCCCCATTCCCGAATTTGCTTTTTGACTCAACTTTTTCAGTACTTTTACCACCATTCCTGAGATACTGATTTGATCCATCAATTGCCTCCACAGACTTAGATCCTCCTTTATGCAAATGAATTATTTTGCTTTCCTTCCACTCTCTTGGGACTTTGTTAGAGCTGAGAATTAAGTTAAACAGCCTAGTCAAAGGCATCTGCATTTCCTCTGTGCATTCTCTCAAGACACGAGCCGATATCCCATCCAATCCCACAGCCGTATTTGCATTCAGATTTTGCTGTATTCTAAGTATCTCCAATTTATCAACCTCTATTTTCACATCAGTACCCATCATCTCTGGCATAACAGTATCATCACTTGATATCCTTGCAAAATAGTCACTCAGTAGTTCAACAATGTGGCTGTCTAATGGATATCAGAAAAGTGGCTGTGTGATAGGTATGTTGTATTGATGTGCTGAATATAAGAGGAGGATAATCATTGCTGTACCTCAGATTTCTTATTTGGATGATTATTGTTTAACTTTTATATTAATGAAATGGGGAATGATCTACAAAGTAATATCCAGTTATTTGATAGTGTTTATAACAAGATGCAATGTTAGGGATGGTGATAAGGGATATAGTTGATTCAGAATCTCTGCAGACTGATTTAAACAGATGATATGGTACAATGGAGGGATAATGAATATCAGTGTTAACTGTCACTCATTATGAGGGTATCCATTTTAGGCTGAGGACATTGCAGGCAGAGCATTGTACTAATGGGAATTTGCTACAAGAGTGGTCAATGAATATGGAGGATAGAGCATTATAACTTAGGGCCACATTGCTAAGGTGATTAAGTCATCACACCAGATAACACTAACATTGATTAGAACACTAACTGTAACTTGTAGAAATAAGGAAGTGCTTTTTCTACTTTACAAGGGTTTGATAAGACTACATCTTGACTACTCATCATCATTATCAGATTCCTAACATGTACTCTCTCAGGGTGTGTACACTATATTATATTACCACATGAAAAAGTCACATCATACCCAACCTCCAAATGACAATATTTCTCCAAATTAATCTGTTATCTGTCAAGACTTCAACATTATCAGGTCTTATATTTTTTGTCTTCTAAGACACTGTTTATTGTATCAAACCAACTACATCTTGATCTTCACCCGAGTCTTTTTCCTGCAACCTGGCAAAGATCACTTGCTTTGCTAATCATTCTTCTCTCATTCTGTTTATGTGACTATACCATCTGCTATCACATTTCTGAATGCTAACAATGTCAAGTTATTTCCTAATATCCTCATTTTTAATGTGATAGTGTCATTGATGCCATCTGTTCACTTCCCCTGATCTTTCATAGAACTCTCATATCTGTGGTCTCCAGTCTTTGATCAAGTTTTATTTCTATCCTGGCTCTCAGATCCATAAATTAAGATTGATTTGAAGACAGTCTATCTTGTATACAGGTGATTTAGTGTTTTGACTGATGTCTCTCTTTTTCCATATAAATTTATTCAGTTGACTTCTTACCATACCAGCTTTGTTGATTCTGTTGTCTATTTCCATATTTAATTTACCATCTTCACTAAAAATTGTGTCAAAATAGCTGAAATGTTTTACTTCTATAGGTTCTCTATTTAGGATGCAATTCATGTTTTCAATGTTTCTGCCTATTTTCATTGACTAAATCAACAATAAAATCAGAGTGACCGTCTGAAGAATAAAACTTAATACAAGAGTTATTCAATTTCCTCAGGAAATCTTGCAGACTTGTATTGGATTTATTTTGAAGTATAACATCATCTGCATAAAGTAAAGAGTTAAGATTAACATATCCAATTTTGATATCTGGTTTATTACCACTTTCTTTTATAATGTGATGAATGTAGATGATGAATAACAGTGGAGAAAATGTGCACCCCTTTTTTCACACTTGATTTAACAACAAACCTGTAATTTAACATCTGCCTGTAACTCCTGTAACTGCCTGTAGCTGATGACTTTCAACTTAAATATAGATTATGCCTTGCCCTATATAATGTTCCATTTACCTTATATAACTGTAGTGTTATGAAAAGCTTTTCCCAGGACATCTTATATGCCTTTGCCAGATTTATAAAAATTAAATACAGATCCTTGTCATATTTCCCTGATTTCTCAGATGTTTGTTGTAAAGTGAAAATCTGAATCTGACAACCTCTATTTGACTTGAATCCAGTTTGTTCTTTACCAGACTTCCCTTTCACAATTTTTCTTAGTTATTTCTCAGGTATACTTGCATAAATCTTAGCAGGAACACTCAGCAGGGAAATACCTCTGTAATTTTCACATTCTATTTTATTTTCATTTTGTACTGATGTGCTATGAAAGCTTTATTCCAATCATTCGAAATTCAACCCTCTGACCAGACCTTCTGAATTATGTAGTGCAGTTACTGTAAAACCTTTATACCTCCATATTTGAGCATTTCTAGAAGAATCTCATCTACTCCAATTGCCTTTTCATATTTCAGATTTTTGATGACTTTTTCTACTTCAGATATGGATATGTATTCATGATTGTATTCCTGTTGAGTGTTTTCTATCACTTGTGCCAACACTGCTTGTTTCATTTAGCAATCTTTTAAAGTAATTACTCCATATATGTAGATTATCTTTATCTTCAGTTTTCATGTCATCTTTATAATCTCTGATTCCTTTTGTAGTACTGTTTCCTCCATTTCTATGCTTCTTTTTTTTTTTTTATCTCCTCTAGAATATTTTGCTGCCTTCCTGATATTCAATTTATGTGTTCTTACCAAAGGCTTTCCATGACTTATCTTTAGCTAGTTTTACACAGTGCTTCCCTTTCTTACATTTTCCCCTGTATTCTCTAAGAGAGCTCAAGCGGATTTACTTGCCAGGAACTTTCCATATGCTTTCTTCTTTTCCTTGACTTCCTCTTTAACTTCTTGAGTCCACCATGGAGTTCTGATTTTTTTATTCTTACAGACAACTTCACCACATGCCTTTCTGGCTGAATCAGTCAATGTTTTCTTCAGGATTTGCCACTGAAACTCCAAAGTTTGGTTCTTGTTTTCAAACTCTTGACCACTATGCTCTTCCTGACTACCATATTCATAAATATGGTCAGTTGGATGTTGGAGACAGTTGAAATGATTTAATTTCATCTGAATCTTTTGTGCTTCTAGAATTGTGCATACAATTCCAGAAGCACAGACAAATTAAGGATATGTGGCTTCGTGTTTGAAAAATAGACCAAAGAAGGAAGATGTGATAGAAATGGATAAGTTGATGAGAGAATTTTATAGTGTAGATACAAGTGAGATTTTGCCAGTTGTTACTTGTGTGTGTGTGTGTAGAGGGAGAATGAAGAACTCTGAGTTGTTTCCTGGAAACTGGGTAAGGGCATGGTTAAAGAGCATGCTGGGGTCCAGATACTTGTCACAGCATGTGAAATGGCCCACTGTTGGTTATTATGAGTGTATCTACAATGAACACGTTGTGATAAGCATTTATCTATTGAGTGACTGAATTAGGGACTACCTGGAGTATTGTGCATAATAATAATAATAAATTGCATTGTAATATAACTAAATGTTAATGAAGGTATAGAAAGCAGGTTAGTTTCATTGAAGAGGATTTACAAGAAACTTTTATATGGATGATGGGCTGCAAGGTTCAGATTCTTGAACTCATAAAATTTTTCTGCAGGCAAGACTTTCAAGTGAGATACAATAATAGCTAAATGAGTTAAAATTGTGCTGGCAGAGAATGATTCTTTAAACAGTAGGTAGAAGATCTGCTTTGGTGAATTTCTTTTAAATGAGCATTAATGATGTAACCACACTCTTATAGTGAGTTTATTATAATATTGGTTGTTGTAGTGAGAGCTGATTTTGTTGGTTGACTCTAGTCTGACTGTAGACCAGTATGTAGTGAATGGTCTGGTTTATAGATTGTTCCACTACAGTAAACAGTTATGATAATAGTTGGTAGTTATTGGATATCACATAAATAATAAGTGATATGTTAATGTTAAAAAAAACACGATGAAAAAGATTCGCTGTTAATTTTTTTTACTGTCAATAAAGATTTACTTTAATAGACATCATGACTTTTAAACTGACAAAACTATTCATGTCATTTATTGTTATGATCTACACAAAGAAAGAAAAAAACATTAGAAGAATAATGTGGCTTTCATTTGATAGGTTTAGCAAAATCTACAAGCACAAAGTACAGTATCTTCCAAATTGTCTTGTTTAGTAATATATTGTATTTATCCTATTCTCCTTATCTACATGACAGATAATTCATATGCTTCTATGCCACCATTTCTGTGAAGCAAGATATATATTCATCAAACTGATGCTCCATTTATTATAATCATCAAACCCATGGTTTCTCAAACTTTTCCCGTATGGAACACTTCACAAATCCTGAAATTTTAACGGAACACCTTGGTTAGAGTCGAGTATCATCAGTCTCGTATTCAATGTAAAGCTAAGCGCACACTATCGCCATAGCAGGCTGTATCACATCGCAAATATGCAACAGTGCACACTACAAGCATGCTAGGCTGCAGTGCATTGCATTGACCTTGCTTGTGACCGCACGTTTCCTAGAATAGATACCTCCATACTTCACTCACGCTCGGAGGTCGACAACCGCAGACAGCTGAGTCAGGGCCAGCGCGTGCTGACCTTAATAGCACAATCCACATGCAAAGTGAGGAGCACTTAATTTTCAAACATGTTTGAACTTGTCACAGCATTTAAAACCATTCCAAGCTCATATTAATTTTGATAATTTTTCATGGATTACTTATTCACTTTCCGTGGAATATAGTTTGGGAAATGCTGATCTAACCTATTACTCCCACCATCCCCATGCATCTTCCTCTCACTTTTGTCAGCAACCACAGCAAACTTATTCTGTCTCCATTTATTGAAATTTGGATGAATTCTAAGAAAGTTTTTAAGAATTTCTAAATATAAAGTTTTACGTTTTCTCTTTCTTAAATCTTGATAACTAAAGTGTGTGTGTGTGTGTGTATGATCGTCTATAGTTCATTTCTTCTTGTATGATTTAAAATATGAGAATTATTTTTACCTAATTTTTTTATAGTTTTGTACATTATAATGAACATTTCTTTGAAATGTAGGTTAAGCTTTGCTGCTGGAGGGAGTAGTGCAGGTTCCTGTGATTCTGGTTATTCCAGTAGGGATAGTGCTCCTGCTGGAATGGCAGGAAATGCCGATTTTCAAAGTGCAGTACCGCAAGTCATGAGGATATTAGAAAATGTACATGTAGCCCGGCAGCATCTCTTACAACTCTGGCATGTTCGTAAAGTGAAACTAGACCAGTGTCTTCAACTTCGTCTCTATGAGCAAGACGCACAAAAGGTTACATTTATAAAATTTCTGAAATCTGTTATTATTTATTGGCAGTTGATTTAATTTTAAACCAATCTACTGGTTTCTGCTTATTTATATTTTGCTTAACAAGCAACCTTTGCTTACAACTTATTTTTTCTTCTGCTTTATGTATTAAAACAACACTGATATTTTAACTAGAACTAGTAATTTTATCTCTTATGATATGTCACTGTAGGTTGTGCTTAAAAGGTTTTAAGAATGCTATCAATTCAAAAATCTAATAACGGAATAACTCACGTAAAAGATTATTTAATAGTATAATTTTTGCCTAAATTTTACTATTAAATAATATTTTACGTGAGTTATTATATTTTTGAATTCATATGTGTGCTCACAGTATTTCCTTATTGAAAGAATGCTATCGTTATTCATTTCTAGACATGGAACTTCTGTAACTCAGTTGCTAATAGCATTAACAACTGAGTTACAGAGTTAATAGTTAATATTAATAGATAATAGTTGCTGTTGTGATCACCATGCTGATTACCATGTAACACTAAATAAAGGAAAGGACTCAATTTCTAATGTTTTTCACTAACTTCAAACATTTTGCTACTATGGATATGATGGATAGATCCCACCTTCTAAGTTTCAAATTTTGATTAAAAATACATTTCTTCGGGGGGCGAGATGTCCAATAGAGCATACATTGCAGCATAAACATATGCTTAAAATTGAAAGATCATTTAATATTCATGTTGGGATTGAATGTCTCTTGAGACTTTAAAATGAAGTCATTTGTTAATATCTCAAGAAGCATTTTATCCTGAGAGGATTGAAGAATGCGACAACCCATGAAATAGTTAAAGATTTAAAATTTTTAAAGATTAGTTTGCAAATTATTTTATACCAGTAGTGGAATGATATCTTTAGACTAAGATCTTGGTGAAGAATGCACATCTTGTTTGTCGATATTACTTCAACTCATAATTTAGACCTTTTGTGTTTAATCCATTGGATGAATTGCTGAATTTCATCAATTCATCCAATAGATTAGCATGTCATGAAACTTTAAATGCATATGCTCATGTTTGAACATGTTTTGTGGTGAGTGAAGAATAATGGATGCTAATATTAAAAGAATCCTGGAAGAGTTCTAGCATCAGAGGTGTAATAGATAATATTGTTGAAGTATAGGAAATAGTATGTTGAAACACAAGCCAGAAATCATTGTGAATGGCATGCACAAATTTGTGTCCTGATTTATATCAGTCTTAATGGGTTGGAATCAGAACAAATAAACTGGAGAAATTGATCAAATACTCAATATTTGGAGTAAATCTTGCCTTATTATCTTCATATGAAGAAAATAGACTTCAATCTAACTCCAGAACATTCAAACATTCAAGACTTGTTTAAGAATTGATTCTCATATTGAGTCTTATGTAATTATCCTGAATGAGATAGAATGGATTCTTTCTTTCTTTAGGCAGAACATGATTTACCCTTCACACTTTAGAAGAATGTCAAAAATCTATCCCTTGTCCAAGAATTTGCTCAATTATTCAGTCAAATTTAAAAAAAAAATTAACATAATGATGAATGACAATTTAATACCAAAAGGAATTATACTGGATCAAGAAGTGGAGAGGATAAATTGATACGTTTATCTGGGAAACATCAGAAATATTAAAGATGGACAAATAGAAGAAATAAAACAAAGGATATAACTAGGTTGGATGGTTTTTGGAGGATGAAAGATATCTTCATATATGATATTCCCATTAGACTGAAGAGGAAAGCTTTCTATTAGCATTTCTTATCTGTAATTATAGCATTTAAACCTGGAATTTCCACGTTTTACTGCCATATGTGTTTTCATTGATGGATGGGAAAAGCTGAAAATAGAATGTAGAAAATTGGGGGAGTCCTTCCTTATGCAGTGAACTGATCCAGGTTGAAGAAGAAAGAAGAAAATTGCAAAATGCTGACCAGCTTAGGACTTTTTTATGGTTTATAACGATGAGAATCTGAAGGAACTGGATGATCTAATGCTGACACTTTCTTTCTGGAAAGAAATCGGAATTGTGTCCCAAGAAGATTCTAATACTAATATAACTTTAGTATGTGAGTATTAGCACCGTGGGTGGAATAAGGACTATATAATTCAGAAGCCCTGCTCTAAAGATCAAACACAGAACTTTTCAGGACACAGTCTGTTTGTTTATTGGAAAGTGGATATGCTTCACATTCTGCCAATCAGGTAGACGTGATTGGCTGAGTATATTTCTGTGTATTCTTATTATTGACATATTCAGAATTAAATTGTAATGACTTTTCAAGATTTAAGGCTAAAACCTTAAACTTGCCTATTTACTGAAATTCAGCAATCCATCCAATGGATTAAACACAAAAGGTCTAAATTATGAGTTCAAGTAATATTGACAAACAGGATGTGATGGCCAGAACTCTCTTAACACGAATTACTTGAACATTTTAAAAATTTTGTTTGCCAATTCATGATATTATGTCATTAAGTCATAATATCACTAGAAATCATCCAACTTTCTATGCTCAGCTGTGTAGCTGTTTAGCCACATCAGTTTGAGCTTCATGTTTCCATGTTTTGTTTTGTTTTTTCTTGTATAGCTGTAATAAACTTTGCTTAATGTTATTTTTCAAAGAATTTTACAGCAGTGCAGTTGGGGGGGGGGGTATTGTCACATGAGTATTTTTGTTGTATTAAATCTTTTGTGGGAGTGCATATTTAATATTTATGCTGGTGTGCCCAAAGTACAAACATTAACTGGCACCTGTGCCAGTTAATGTTTGTACTTTGTTTGTATTTTAATGTGACATGGTTCTGTCAGTTATTGCTCTTAATATTTATTAGTCTCTGAAGTGGATAATATCTCTGTTTTGGACCTACAGGCTGTGAGTTCAAAGATACCACTTTGGCATAGCTGTTTGTGAATGTCTAGGTAGGATGATTTTCATATTCCAGTGAGATCCTACCTATTTACTGAAGACATGAAATTGCTTAAAAAAAAGTACATTTAGTCTGTAGAGTATGATTCACAGATTATTTGGCTTTTAGCTCACCTATTATAATAATGTATTATAGGTTTGCATTTCATGGGTGATGCTGTCATTTAAAAAAAACAAAAAAATCATTTATAAATTCTTAGTGCAATACACCAGTGTACATATGTACATATTTAAAATATATAAACCAAATCTAGGTAACTTGAGGAGACCTCCACACAAGCTTTAAGGAATGCACAGAAAAACCAACTTGGGCTTCTGATATAATGTCTAATCCTTGACTCTGCATGTTGCATCTATTTTAGTAGGGATCAACTGAATATACTGAATGAACAAACATAGACTGAAAATTTTGGTCTTAGCTGACAAAATTATATCCTGTATTTGCTTAAACCAGAAACAAACATGATGATTCAACACAATGAACACAGTGAATTATCATGCTGGTTGGAATTGTCACTGTTGAACAAGATCCAGCACTGTTTTCATCAGAGGAACTTGGGTGAACAGCAACATATGAAAAAGAAGTCAAATTGGCTTTCAGTGCACTGTTGAGAAATTGGTTTTACTGCTTTTTGATTATTATGAAAAATATTTTTAGTTAATTGATGTCCATTGCTCGTTACATATTGTAATTAATCTTTTCTGTTATCTTTTGATTTTATAGATGTTTGACTGGATCTATCATAATCGGGATCTTTTTCTAGTCAATTATGTAGAAATCGGCAGATCTTACCAAGAAGCTAAAGATCTTCAAGATGAACATAACCACTTCACAATGGCTTCCATGGTAAACATAATAATCTTATGTATTTTGTATGTTATTCTTAACAATAAAGTAATGAAGACAGACACTTCTGTATACAGTTGATTTTATGTTATCATTTTTCCAATAGACACAAACCACACAGAAGAAGTTTACAAACCTATGGTATATTAGTACTGTGGGCAGGCTGAGGATTATATAATCCAAAGTCATCGTCCAGTAGCATCCTCTAGCGAGAGGGTTGCAGCAGATGAGCATCTCTTTTGCTGCTCATCCAAACTAGGGAAAAGTAGAAGCATATGGTTTCCCATTGCCTTCTATGCATGAAGAAATGAAAAAAGTAGAAACATAGAAAGATTCACCCCTAGCCGTCGATTACTCTAATAGCATTGGGGGGGGGGTGGAACAAGAAAGAAGAAAAAGAAAGAAAGAAATAAGAGTAGGGAGAATCCTATAGATATTATAACAGATGTATATTACCTGAAATAAGGTATGGTCCAGCATCAGGTACCTCGGGTTCGCCACTTCCGTACTCACTACAGTGAGCTCTTGAGGAATATAATCCAAAGAGGATTATATAATTCAAACACCCTGTTCTAGAGTCCAAGCACAGAACTTCAGGCCCCCAGTACAAGTGATGGTTTTCATTTCATCATCTGATAAATTCCTTGTGGGCCTAAAGTGGCTTGCAAAAAAGCACCACAACCACTTTTGATGAAAAGAAAGACTCATAAATTGCCTTGTTATTTTATAGTTCATATTAGGCATATGCAGTGCACCAGAAATCCACTCGCCTAATCCCCACAGATGAATTATCAGACACAAGTGGCAAGTAAATTTTCAGCTTCATTCTAAATGCATTCAAAATATATTATTGAATTTCATTTTTTGCATAATTTAATCTTTTCTTTTCAGTTTAAAGCATCACTCATTCCCTGTCAAGTTATTTAATTATAGGTGGCTGCTAGGGAAATTATTAGACAAATTTTATTCCCAACTTTTTAGATATCAAATCATTAGATTTGATTTAGATTACAAATCCTAAAACTTACGGCAACTCAACATCACCAGAGTTCAAGATTGGTACTATCAACATAAGAAGCTGGAATGGCAAAGAAATGCAGCTAGCTGAGGAATTGGATAAGTACCAGATCGATATAATAGGGGTGACTTAAATAAAAAAGACAAAAACTGTTGAGATCTTTCTAAGCAATAAATACAAAATGTTATATTCAGGCAATGACAATCAGGAAAAGAAGGAGTAGCTATAGTATTCAATACTAAATACGAGGCTAATCTTCTTGAATGGCAGTCAGTCTCAAGTAGAGTGATGTGGACAAATATGAGAATGGGGAACTGGACAATGAGACTTATTTGTGCCTATGGTCCCACAGAAAGTTCTACTAAGGTAGAAGTGGAGGAATTTTTTGATGCTTTAGAGAAAGCAACTGACACACTGAAAAAGGAAAAGTTGGTCCTTGTTGGGAATCTAAATACTAGAGTAGGAAATGATTGTCAGACATACAAAAATATTTTGGGAAGATTTGGAGAAAAGAGCAAAGCTAATAATAATGGCAAATACCTGTTGGATTTCTTCTCAGGACATGGACTGGTATTGTTTATATTGATGTTTTCGCACTGGTGCAGGACACCAGACTGAACAGAGGATTTGAAATTGGAAGTGGACTCTATTTAGTCTTGAGCAGAATAAAATTGAATTTTATATTGAAAAGAATAACATATAAGAAAGTTTTAAAGTGAATAAAAGTTGAGTAGCTCTCAGATGTAAACTGTGGACTAAAATACACAAATATTATTCAAGAAAAAAATGAAAGAGTTTGAGAGCAGGTGGGTGGGGGGGGGGGGGGGTGGGGGGGGGGGGGGGTGGGGGGGGGGGGGGGTGGGGGGGGGGGGGGGTGGGGGGGGGGGGGGGTGGGGGGGGGGGGGGGTGGGGGGGGGGGGGGGTGGGGGGGGGGGGGGGTGGGGGGGGGGGGGGGTGGGGGGGGGGGGGGGTGGGGGGGGGGGGGGGTGGGGGGGGGGGGGGGTGGGGGGGGGGGGGGGTGGGGGGGGGGGGGGGTGGGGGGGGGGGGGGGTGGGGGGGGGGGGGGGTGGGGGGGGGGGGGGGTGGGGGGGGGGGGGGGTGGGGGGGGGGGGGGGTGGGGGGGGGGGGGGGTGGGGGGGGGGGGGGGTGGGGGGGGGGGGGGGTGGGGGGGGGGGGGGGTGGGGGGGGGGGGGGGTGGGGGGGGGGGGGGGTGGGGGGGGGGGGGGGTGGGGGGGGGGGGGGGTGGGGGGGGGGGGGGGTGGGGGGGGGGGGGGGTGGGGGGGGGGGGGGGTGGGGGGGGGGGGGGGAAAAGACAAAAACTGGTGAGATCTTTCTGAGCAATAAATACAAAATGTTATATTCAGGCAATGACAATCAAGGAAAAGAAGTAGCAGCAATAGTATTCAACACAAAATATGAGGCTAATCTTCTTGAATGGCAGTCAGTCCCAAGTAGAGTAATGTGGGCAAATATGAGAATGGGGAACTGGACAATGAGACTTAATTGTGCCTATGGTCCCACAGAAGGTTCGACTATGGTAGAAGTGGAGGAATTTTTTGAGGCTTTAGAAAAAGCAACTGACACAATGAAAAAGGAAAAGTTGGTCCTTGTTGGGGATCTAAATAGCAGAGTAGGAAATGATTGTGAGACATACAAAAATATTTTGGGAAAATTTGGAGAAAAGAGCAAAGCTAATAATAATGGCAAATATCTGTTGGATTTCTGCGCAGGACATGGACTGGTTATTGCTAACACCATGTTCCAACATAAAAATGTGCACAAATTCACATGGATAGAAGAGGCAAGGAATAAGAAAAGTCTCATTGACTATGTGTATTGTTGATAGTGATATTTTCTCTCTGGTGCAGGACACCATAGTGTACAGAGGATTTGAAATTGGAAGTGATCACTATTTAGTCTTGAGCAGGATAAAATTGAATTTCATATTGAAAAGAATAACATGTAAGAAAGTTTTAAAGCAAATAAAAGTTGAGCAGCTCTCAGATGTGAACTGTAGACTAAAATACAGAAAGATTATTGAAAAGAAAATGAAAGAGTTGGAGAACAGGAATCAAACCTTGGAGATTCAGTGGCAAACTCTGAAAAAAACATTGATTGATTCTGGCAGAGAGGCATGTGGTGAGGTTGTGTGCAAGGATAAAAAAATCAGAACTCCCTGGTGGACACAGGAAGTTAAAGAGGCAGTGAAGGAAAAGAAGAAAGCATATCAAAAGTTGCTGGCAAATAAGTCAGCTTTTACTCTTACAGAATACAGTGACAAATGTAAGAAAGCTAAATAGAGTGTAAAACTAGCTAAACAAAAGTCATGGGAGGACTTTGGGAAGAATATAGAAAATAAATATCAAGAAGGTGGCAAAATATTCTCGAGGTTGTTGAAGAAGCTTAGGAATGGAGGAAAGAGTGCTGTAAAAGGAGTTAGAGATGATAAAGGTGACATGAAAACGGTAGAAAAAGATATCCTTGAAGTATGGAGTAATTACTTTGAAAAACTGCTAAATGAAACAAGCAGTGATGACAGCACAGTGGTAAAAAACACTGACCAGGCATGCAGTCAGGAATACATATCCATACTTGAAGTAGAAAAAGCAATCAAAGGCTTGAAATGTGGAAAGGCAGCAGGAGTAGATGATATTCGACCATAAATCCTGAAGTATGGTGGTATAAAAGTCTTACAGTGGCTGCACTGCATAGTTCAGAGAGCCTGGACAGAGGGACGAATTCCCGATAATTGGAGTAGAGTTCTCATAGTACCCATATATAAAAAAGGGAAATAAAACTGAATGTGAGAATTACAGAGGTATTTCCCTATTGAGTGTTCCTGGCAAGATCTATGCAAGTATACTTGAGAAACGGTTGAGAAGAATTGTGGAAGAAAAGCTTGGTGAAGAACAAGCTGGATTCAGGCCAAATAGAGGCTGTCAGGATCAGATCTTCACTTTACGACAAATAGTTGAGAAAGCATGGAAATATAACAAAGATCTGTATTTAAGTTTTGTTGATTTGTAAAAGGCATATGATAAGGTGACAAGAGAGAAGCTATTCAATACGCTGCAGTTATATGGTGTCAATGGGGCATTATATCAAGCAATACTTTGTCTTTATTTGAATTGTAAGTCAGCAGTTAGAATTAAAGGAAGTACAGGAAGATGGTTTAATGTTAAATCTGGTGTGAGACAAGGATGTACATTATCCCCTCTGTTATTCATTATCTATATGGATCACATTATGAAGGAAAGTGGTATTAAACATGATATCAAAATTGGAGATGTTAATGTCAGCTCTTTGCTTTATGCAGATGATGTTATACTTCTAAATAAATCCGCTACAAGTCTGCAAGATTCTCTGACTAAATTGAATAGCTGTTGTAATAGATATGGTGTGAAGGTCAGCAATAAAAGGACAAAGACAATGAAAATAGGCAGAATCATTGAAAATGTCAACTGTGTTGTGAATGGAGAACCTGTGGAATTTTTACTGAAGATGGTAAATTAAATATAGATATAGACAACAGAAACAGCAAAGCTGGTATGGTAGGAAGTTAATTGAATAAATTCATGTGGAATAAGAAAGAAATTAGTCGGACACTAAATTAGCTGTATACAAGACAGTGTTCAAACCAGTTTTAATGTATGGATCTGAGAGCTGAGTCAGAAGTCAAACACTTGACCAAAGACTAGAGTCTGCAGATATGAGAGTCCTGAGAAAGATTATAGGTGTGAACAGATGGCATCAATGGCAATATCATATTAAAAACGAGGATATTAGGAAAGAAGTTGACATTGTCAGCATCCAGCAATTCGTTAGCAGAGCTAATCTCAGGTGGTATGGTCACTTAAATAGAATGGGAGAGGAAAGATTAGCAAAACAAGTGTTCTCTGCCAGGTTTGCAGCAAAATGACCTAGAGAAAGACAGAGATATAATCGGATTGATACGGTACAAAGTGCCTTGAACAATAGAAATATAAGATCTGATAATGTTGGAGTCTTGACAAGTAACAGACTGATTTGGAGGAAAATTGTAGATAGGAAGTTGGTAATGATGTAATTTTTTTCATGTAGTACTATCATATCCTGTCATAACTATCATATACTATCATAACACCCCTTGCGGGTACATGGCAGGAATTTGATGATGATGATGATGAAAAAATTCGTGAGAAAGATCCGGTTTGCAGGAGGAAAAAATCATCTTTCATCAGGACAATGCACTTAATTTGGTAATGGGAAAATTAAGGAATCTGCACTATGAATTGCTGGAACATCTATTCTATTCCCCAGATTTGGCTCCATCTGACTTCTATCTTTTCCCAAACCTAAACTCTTCCTTGCTTGTCAGCATTTTTATTTGAATCGAGAGGTGATTGCAGCTGAAGAGAGGTATTTTGCAGATCTTACTGAAGACCACTACAGGACAGGATAATGGCGCTGGCGCATCGCTGGAATAAATGTATTAGTCTTAAGGGAGATTATGTTGAAAAATAAAAATTATTTTGAAATTATAAATACTTTTTTTTTATTGTTAGGCCAAGAACTTTTCAGACCACCCTTGTATATGCTGTTTCCAGGGATGAACTATCATTTTCATTACCTGTTATCTTGTGCAGAATTCTCCTGTATCTGTTTGGTAGGCCTCTTACCATCTGTATATATATATATCTCTCAGTCATGTCATTTTTTCTATCTACCAAGCTTTGCATATCACATTCGCTTTGCTTCTGCACTTTGCCTTATGTTTCCTTATTGCCCACATCACCAGGTGATCAGATCTGTGTACAGAAATCAAAATGTTGCATGATTAGTGTCTTATACACTGGAGTATCTCCTACTTATCCCTACTACTTACCAGTGTTCTTTGCATCATATTAGTAGTTTTCTTTACCTTCACAACTTTTGTGATGTGTCCCCTATCCATGAAAATCATGAGATCCCTCAACCTTTCCACCTTCTGGAGCACATTTCCTTCAATATGATAAACATCATTCTATTTTCTCTGTCTATAGTGAATGATTTAATACTTGTTAACATTGAAGTGATATCTCTATTCCTCAGCCGAAATCACCAACCTATTCGAATCCTTTTGGATCATCATCACATCAGAACTTCCTGACATTGCTCTTCCTAATTTAGCATCATCAACAAACAATTGAATATCTTCTCTTACACCTTGAACTATATCAGAGCCTCTGCTACTAATGGCTCAGTTAAGTAAGTTTGAGCGCGGTTAGTAGTTGGAAGGGGGCCAATCGTTCGATGCTGTTGGCACACTCTCCCTCGATGAGTCTTGGACTCCCTGGAGGTGTCAAATAATAATAATAATAATAATAATAATAATAAAATTAAACAACAAAGGTCCTAGAACAGAAACGCCCTTCTCTATCATTTCATATATACCAACATTCAACGATCTCTGTGATTTTTCATTAGAAAGATCATAAGCATCATATCCAAAGTGGATGACAAAAGGTCTAATAGTCCTGATGACATTTCTCAACTATACTCAAGATTTGTGCTCCACAGTTGATTTTGTTCTATGCGGTCTTTATATTCCCCCCCCCCCCTAAAAAAAAAATTATCTGTATCCATCCCGTGGTCTGAAAATTAGTCCGTGTTCAATCTATTCTTAAGAGAAAGATAAGAAATCTTTTCTATCTAATTACAATCTGATTTCACTCCATTAAAAAAAAAAATAATAAATAAATAAATAAATAAAATAAAACCATTAATGCCCATCTTGAGTCATCAACTAATAAATTATTGCCAGTGTAGTTCCTGCTACTGTCAGTAAACAGGTCATCTTGCTTTTGTTATGCACCTTTGGACATATGCATGAGGTGACATTACACTACCTGCACTTCCCACCTTTGGAGATGGGAAGAATTTATGAAAGGTATGACTGGTATGGGTGATATGTAGCTTCCCTCAATGAGTACTTGACTCCGTGGAGGTATCTGAAGATAATAATAATATCAGGTAGTTGCTCTTGATATCTAAGGCCTGTTAAGTAAGCTTCCATCATATATCTATCTTCTGCAACTGGTTGCTATCTTGAAACAAGCTTTAACCTCAGGATGCATGTTATATCCTCTGAAACTTTGTAACTAATTGGTGTTTCACAAAGCAACTATGCAACAAATGCAATCAAACTTTGCAACTAATGCTGGTGTTCTTTCATCTACTCTCTTTCTTTTATAGGAAGTGATATATATATATCTACGATTTTCCTTTCAAACTCATCTTCACAGCGAAAAATATTTTTTGATCTATTCCAGCATACAGAGTGGCTTTGTTGGTCATCATTAGGATTATTTGAAAAAAGAACATGACTGGATAACGCAGTTGCATGAGATCTTTTAGAATCAAGGGAAATCCTACTGAACCCGGTCCACTTAAATAATAATTTAAGTTATAACATCCCAGATAGCCATGCTGCAGTTATTCAATATTGGCGTTCACGTGAACTTGCACGCACAATTGCAACAAACAATGGCACGCCAGTTGGAACAACTTGAAAAATACAATGTTTTTATGTATCGATTATGTGAGGCAATTTGTACCTGTAATTTCAAGTTTGTTTAAATAATTCAATGTTTATTAGTATTCCTTTCCTTTATAAATACCTGAAGAAGGCTGCTATATGCCGAAACTAGTAGTATTTATCATTAAAATGTTTATATGTTATCTCGGTCTTGGAGTCATTAAATCTATTTTTTCAAATGTATAACAACCGAGTAAAAGCTGATCGCCACACACACACACACATATATATATATATATATATATCACTGACTGCTTTAATCTTGTTAATTTCAATGCTAATGAAATCAATCCTGCTTTTTTTTCCTTTTTTTTTTTGTGGGGGAGGACATCAAATCTAGTCAAGATGAGATTTCTCTTCTTGAGATTACTCTAACCTCTAATCTCATGGCATAAACATTACAAATATCTTCTCTTCTACATTCAAAAAAATCCAAAACATTAAGTTTTCTCTTTCATTTAAGATGTTACTTTAGCTTAGAACAAGTGCTGATTCCATACGAATCAATTCAATCTGTCGAGTACTTTACTCATATATCAGGTTTTGTCTTAACAGCTCCCAAAAAGTACTTGAATTAGTACAAAGAGCAATTAGTTTTTTTTTTAATTACTATATTTCACCAATTCAATCAACTCTTTCACACAGATGTTCTGATGTTCTGTTTCTACTCCTTTTTTTTTTTTTTTTTCTTCAAATATTTCCATAGAAACTGTACATCAGAATTGGCATTGATCATTCCCCACTCTCTTCTGAATCTTTTGAAACGGAGTGCACCAGCTGTTCAGTATCCTTTCATAGTACAAATTCAAAATTACAGAACAAATTTTAATTCCTCTTGATTCTTCTTTTTTTTTTTTCCCGTTTTCCCTCTTATGTATTTCCTAAAGCTCACAATCTATAAGACTACAATATACAAATCTAATGTTAACAAGTTTCTTCTTTCTCCTCACCTCACCTTTCTCTCATTC
This sequence comes from Typopeltis vanoorti, assembly GCF_054136105.1. Lineage (NCBI taxonomy): Eukaryota > Metazoa > Arthropoda > Arachnida > Uropygi > Thelyphonidae > Typopeltis > Typopeltis vanoorti. The sequence continues at coordinate 179,120,739 of NC_143550.1, read as the reverse complement.
ACAGTACTAAGGTAGCATAGCTTGAACAGCATCTCATGGATGGAATTATTATAAAAAAATAAATTAAGTAAAGATGTTTCCAGTTATAGAGCATGTATATCTGTGTTCATGGGGATTGGGGGAGAGAGAGAGAGAGAATAGAATTCAATTGATAACATGAGTTTCTCAATTATAGCCATCTTGAGTTTATGAAGGGCAAGTTGTGCTTTATGTACCTGCTTTCATTTTTTTTTTTTCACTTATTTTGAAAAAGTGAAAATTATAATTAAGGGAATATTCATACACAGTGATATTTTTAGATTTTGAAACCATTTGACTGATTTCTACATGGTAAGGTGGTGTCCAAGTAAGAGAGGTGTAATAAATAATAGATCAGTCAGATAGATAGGAGACTGGTTTTCTGAAAGATACTAGCAAGTGGTGTATGTAGTGGGGCAGTGTCTCAGAAAAGAAAGGCAACCAGTGACGCATCACAAGTGTTCCAGTTCTAGATTAGTACTGTTCATCTTATTTGTTAATAATCTTTCATGAGGATAGTCATCTACTGGTGATGATGCAACTGAGGAAATGTATTTGGTTCAAGGCTGGTAGTTGCATTGTTATTTCTGCATTCTGCAGTTAAAATTTAACTACTTTGGACTATTACGGTATCATGTACATCTTAGAGTACATACTATGAACTGATGAAGCTTATAATTTTGATTTACTCTGAGAGCATAGTCCTGTCTTGATAGTGTTAAACATATGACATGTATTTTTGCCATAGTCATCTGTGAGGTTAAAGATAACACAGATATTGGATTATTAATACCAATGTAATTTATACACATGAGGAACTGACTGTACACATACTTTATGTAAAGAAAAGTAAAGTATTTAATATAAAACATCTATACTTCATGTTGAGTGTCTCATCACATCATCAGAGTGAACATGCAAAAAGAACAGATAGTTGCATGAAGTGTGAACTGAATGACAACAAATGTTTCGTTTACAGACTACTTCCATTCTACTACTCTCTCTCTCTGGCCAGTCCCATTATATCAATAGACCCTTTGGGTATACTATTAGAACCTTTGGGAAACTATAAACATAGTGATTACCACAGAAATAAACAGACTTAGCCAATGGGTAAAGGAGCACACAGCTTTGTACAGATATATAAAAATATGGAGTCAGTTTAAAAAGAAGAATTTAGTAATTTAAGAATAAAATACAATTAGTAATTATATTATAGTGTTTGCATAAAAACTGAAAATATAGAGTATATAAGCAGTTAATAGATTATTCAGTAAAGTGAATATAAAATGTGCATGTAAAAAAAAGGATGATTTACTAAATCAGCCTATCAGTATTTTTTTTGTATTAAACTTGATGAAATATAAATTTTAAAATTTTAAACACACACACAATGGAAAACTGGTAAATGATTACTGAATGACAGAGGATCAGTCTTTTTGATAACAGAGGAAACATTGCATTTCAAGATCATTTTTGGCCGTCTTTCAGTTACATGAAGTATATTGTCATGGGCAGTCCAGTAAAGGGTACCAGTTGGGTCCACTCTCTGATGAATTGCCTACAGTTCATTGTTTCTAGGTAGTAGTGATTTTCTAAGAAGAGCCTGGTATGTTATTTCCTGTGTGAGTTCCACCAGGCCAAGACAGTAATTGATGGGCTGATGAATACATGTTTATGTGTGTGTGTGTGTGTGTGTGTGTGTATGTGTGTGTGTGTGTGTATTCGTATTTTTTATATACTGACTGAGATCCGAGAATTAGAACAAACAAATTTATTAAATACGCAACATGTTTCATCAGAGTGGCTGACTTCTTCAGGCGTGAGAAAACTCAGAAAGCTAATAAAAACACTACAAAGAAACATTGAGTCACTATAAAACTATAAAATTCGACTATAAACCACAGTTAACTTTGAACTGGAGCTACAGTCCGTGTTAAAGTTCGATTGTTAGGCACGTTTGCGCATCTGGCTTTATGAGTACGCCAATATCTGACAGCAGAGCTGAATAAGTCCGGTAAATTGTAACTGAGGTTACTATTTATATGAAGAGGGTCCATGACAATTTCTTTAGACTCGGTTATGCTGCATTCTACCTCATCGTGGCATATGTGAAGTTTGAAATTGTTGTCCAGTTTACTTCATGTTGGTGGCTTTTATTATTTGTGTTTACTGAAAACAGGACATGGCTTGAGAGTGCACTAGCTCTGGTTCTTTTGTAAGCAATGTCTCTTCGGTATTCTTCAAGACATAGGAGGATGGATTTTTCAGTCTGGCCATAGTATGGTTTTCCGCAATCACATGTGATTTTGTACACACCTGGGAACTGTAGATGGTTGTGATCTTGTTTGCATTTGCTTAAACTTGATCTTAGTTTGGGAAGAGTAGAGAAGCATGTTTTTATGTTAAACTTTCCCAAAATTCTTCTTAGTTTCTTGGAGAGCATGCTGATGTATTGCAAGGAGATATAACCTTTCTGCTCGTCCTGTGTTTCTACGTTGTTTTGTTGACGATGGTATAGTTGTTTATTGATAGTTTTTGAAGAGTAGCCATTGTTTTTGAAGGTTCCTTTAAGATGTTGTAGTTCATTTTTTAGCTCTTCTTCACCTGACAGTACAGACCTGGCATGATGCGCTAGAGTTGAGATGATACCCATCTTCTGTGCCGGATAGTGATATGAGGAGGCATACAGGTATCTGTCCATATGCGTAGATTTTCTAAAAATGGAAATTTTTATGTAGTCAGATGTCTTATTAAGTTTTACGTCCAGAAAAGGAAGAGATCTATTTTCTTCAACTTCCGTGGTTAATTTGATGTCTTGGTGGAAGTTGTTTAAGTGATTTAAAAAAATGTGAAGATAGTCAGTACCATGTTCCCAGATAGGGAATATGTCATCAACATATCTAAGCCAAATTTTTGGCTTAAATGTAGCAGAGGAGATTGCCTTTTGTTCGAAGTCCTCGAAAAAGATGTTGGCTACTATTGGAGAAAGGGGGATGCCCATTGCTAATCCTTTATTCTGTTTGTAAATTTTTCCTTCAAACTCAGTGTAGCCAGAGTGTACACAATGTGATAGCAGAGAAAACATTTTCTTTGAGATCTTCTTGCTTAAAATATGGAGAACCTCTTGTGTCAGAATGTTTGTGAAGAGAGCTACTATGTCAAAGCTCACCATGATGTCAGCAAAATTGAGTTTTATATTCTTCATTTTAGAGACAGATTTGTTCCAGTAGCTGACTTTTCATTGTTTGTCCTGGTTCGCCCCAACTCAACATCACCAGAGTTAAAGATCGGTATTATCAACATAAGAAGCCTGAATGGCAAAGAAATGGAGCTAGCTGAGGAATTGGATAAGTACCAGCTCGACATTATAGGGATGACTGAAACAAAAAAGACAAAAACTGGTGAGATCTTTCTGAGCAATAAATACAAAATGTTATATTCAGGCAATGACAATCAAGGAAAAGAAGGAGTAGCCATAGTATTAAACACAAAATACGAGGCAAATCTTCTTGAAAGGCAGTCAGTCTCAAGTAGAGTAATGTGGACAAATATGAGAATGGGGAACTGGACAATGAGACTTAATTGTGCCTATGGTCCCACAGAAGGTTCTACTAAGGTAGAAGTGGAGGAATTTTTTGACGCTTTAGAAAAAGCAACTGACACAATGAAAAAGGAAAAGTTGGTCCTTGTTTGGGATCTAAATAGCAGAGTAGGAAATGATTGTGAGACATACAAAAATATTTTGATAAAATTTGGAGAAAAGAGCAAAGCTAATAATAATGGCAAATATCTGTTGGATTTCTGCTCAGGATATGGACTGGTTATTACTAACACCATGTTCCAACATAAAAATGTACACAAATTCACATGGAGAGAGGAGGCAAGGAATAAGAAAAATCTCATTGACTATGTTATTGTTGATAGTGATTTTTCCCTGGTGCAGATCAGGGAAAAATTTGATGAGTTTCAAATCCTCTGGACACCATAATGTACAGAGGATTTGAAATTGGAAGTGATCACTATTTAGTCTTGAGCAGGATAAAATTGAATTTCATATTGAAAAAAATAACATGTAAGAAAGTTTTAAAGCGAATAAAAGTTGAGCAGCTCTCAGATGTGAACTGTAGACTAAAATACACAAATATTATTGAAGAAAAAATGAAACAGTTTGAGAACAGAAATCAAACCTTGGAGATTCAGTGGCAAACTCTGAAGAAAACATTGATTGATTCTGGCAGAGAGGCATGTGGTGAGGTTGTCTGCAAGGATAAAAAAAATCAGAACGCCCTGGTGGACACAGGAAGTTAAAGAGGCAGTGAAGGAAAAGAAGAAAGCAAATCAAAAGTTCCTGTCAAATAAGTCAGCTTGTGCTCTTAGAGAATATAGAGACAAATGCAAGAATGCTAAACATGTAAAACTAGCTAAATAAAAGTCATGGGAGGACTTTGGCAAGAATATAGAAAATAAATATCAAGAAGGTGGCAAAATATTCTGGAGGTTGTTGAAGAAGCTTAGGAATGGAGGGAAGAGTGCTGTAAAAGCAGTTAGAAATGATAAAGGTGACATGAAAACAGGAGAAAAAGATATTCTTGAAGTATGGAGTAATTACTTTGAAAAACTGCTAAATGAAACAAGCAGTGATGACAGCACAGTGGTAAAAAACACTGACCAGGCATGCAGTCAGGAATACATATCCATACTTGAAGTAGAAAAAGCCATCAAAGGCTTGAAATGTGGAAAGGCAGCAGCAGGAGTAGATGATATTCGACCAGAAATGCTGAAGTATGGTGGTATAAGAGTCTTACAGTGCAGCCAGCAGCAGGAGTAGATGATATTCGACCAGAAATGCTGAAGTATGGTGGTATAAGAGTCTTACAGTGGCTGCACTGTAAGACTCTTACAGTGCAGAAAGCCTGGACAGTGGGATGAATTCCCGATGATTGGAGTAGAGCTCTCATAGCACCCATATATAAAAAGGGAAATAAAACTCAGTGTGAGAATTACAGAGGTATTTTCCTACTGAGTGTTCCTGGCAAGATCTATGCAAGTATACTTGAGAAACGGTTGAGAAGAATTGTGGAAGAAAAGCTTGGTGAAGAACAAGCTGGATTCAGGCCAAATAGAGGTTGTCAGGATCGAATCTTCACATTACGACAAATAGTCGAGAAAGCATGGAAATATAACAAAGATCTGTATTTAAGTTTTGTCGGTTTGGAAAAGGCATATGACAAGGTGCCAAGAGAGAAGCTATTCAATATATATGCTACAGTTATATGGTGTCAATGGGGCATTATATCAAGCAATACTTAGTCTTTATTTGAGTTGTAAGTCAGCAGTTAGAATTAAAGGAAGCACAGGAAGATGGTTTAATGTTAAATCTGGTGTGAGACAAGGATGTACATTATCCCCTCTGTTATTGATTATCTATATGGATCACATTATGAAGGAAAGTGGTATTAAACATGATATCAAAATTGGAGATGTTAATGTCAGCTCTTTGCTTTATGCAGATGATGTTATACTTCTAAATAAATCCGCTACAAGTCTGCAAGATTCTCTGACTAAATTGAATAGCTGTTGTAATAGATATGGTGTGAAGGTCAGCAATAAAAAGACAAAGACAATGAAAATAGGCAGAATCATTGAAAATGTCAACTGTGTTGTGAATGGAGAACCTGTGAAACAAGTAAAACATTTCAGCTACTTAGGCACGATTTTTAGTGAAGATGGCAAATTAAATATGGAAATAGACCACAGAATCAGCAAAGCTGGTATGGTGGGAAGTCAATTGAATAAATTCATATGGAATAAGAGAGAAATTAGTCGGAACACTAAATTAGCTGTATACAAGACAGTGTTCAAACCAGTTTTAAATTATGGATCTGAGAGCTGGGTCAGAAGTAAAACACTTGACCAAAGACTAGAGACTGCAGATATGAGAGTCCTGAGAAAGATTATAGCCGTGAACCGATTGCATCATTGGCAATATCATATTAAAAACAAGGATATTAGGAAAAAACTTGACATTGTCAACATCCAGGAATGCGTTAGCAGAGCAAATCTCAGGTGGTATGGTCACTTAAACAGAATGGGCGAAGAAAGATTAGCAAAACAAGTGTTCTCTGCCAGGTTGGCAGGAAAACGACCCAGAGGAAGACCAAGATATAGGTCGATTGAAGTGGTACAAAGTGCCTTAGATTTTAGAGACAAAGTCTGTTGAGTTTTTTATATAAGAAGGGGATTTTCCTTCAAAACCTTTTAAGGATGATGCCAGATATTTTGATAACCGGTAGATGGGTCAGTCAATACTATCTACTATATGTCTCAATGGGCAGTTTTCTTTGTGTACCTTCGGTAGACCATATAACCTGGGAATGATTAGATGTAAAGAATGAATGGAAAGGCATATGTTTCGTGGATGTTCTGTATCCTTTTGTAGAAGGTTATTAGTTTTGTTATGTATCTCTTGTTGGATCCCTGTCAATTTCCAAGTATGTGTCCGACTCTAAGAATGTTAAAATTTTTTTCACAGTAGTCTGTTTTATTTAGGATTAAAGTTGCATTGCCCTTGTCAGCTTGTAGGATAACGATGTCCTTATTTTTCTTAAGATTTTTGATGGCAATCCTTTCACCAGGGGAGATATTATCAGATGAAGGTTTTGCATTATTGATCGCAAATATTGCTTCCATGCAAAATAAACTCGTGTCTGCGGTAGGAAGTAGTGATGTGACTTTCTCCATCTTAGTTAGAAATAGTTCTTTGGGAATGCTTTTAAGTGCAAGGATAAAATTGGGACCTTTTCTTTAGAATTTCTTCTTCGTTATGAGTTAGAATGTACGACGATTGGTTTATCACTAATTTATTAAGTCTTTCATGAAGTTTATTAGCAGTTGTCTGTGCTTGAGTGAGTTGACTTGAGTGAATTGAACTTTCTGATAAGTTTATATTTATTTAAGATTTGAGATCTTAATGTGCGGTATGTACTTATTTCTTTAACGTAATTCCATGACACTTGGTCTAAGGAAGCCGCTAATTAGTTTTCTAAATATGATTTTTCTGTAAAGAGAAAAGCTAAATTGCATTTGGTATCGCAAATTCTCTCCACTAAAAGTTCTAGTGTTGCTTTTGTGTAGATTCGTCGTTGCTCTTTCTGTAGTATTGACTTCCTTAAATTGTAGGAATTTCGGAATAGAAGAGAACTTACAACGCTTCAGGAAGATAAGTCTGTTGATAGCGAGTCCGATGCTTCTGAGTGTCTTCTGATAAGCTTTCATAAGTTGGAAATTACCCTTGTCAGAAGGGATATGATTATGATTTGTTGTATTAACTCGGAATTGGGATATGTTCATATTGGGAAAGTTTAACATAAAAATGTGCTTCTCTACTCTTCCCAAACTAAGATCAAGTTTAAGCAAATGCAAACAAGCTCACAACTATCTACAGTTCCCAGGTGTGTACAAAATCACATGTGACTGTGGAAATCCATACTATGGCCAGACTGAAAAATCCATCCTCCTATGTCTTGAAGAATACCAAAGAGACATTGCTTACAAAAGAACCAGAGCTAGTGCACTCTCAAGCCATGTCCTGTTTTCAGTAAACACAAATAATGAAAGCCGCCAACATGAAGTAAACTGGACAACAACTTCAAACCTTCACATATGCCACGATGAGGTAGAACGCAGCATAATCGAGTCTAAAGAAATTGTCATGGACCCTCTTCATATAAACAATAACCTCAGTTACAATTTATTGGACTTATTCAGCTCTGCTGTCAGATATTTGCCCACTCATGAAGCCAGTTGCGCATAGGTGCCTAACAATTGAACTTTAACACGGACTGTAGCTGCAGTTCAAAGTTAACTGTGGTTTATAGTTTTATAGTGACTCAATGTTTCTTTGTAGTGTTTTTATTAGCTTTCTGAGTTTTCTCATGCCTGAAGAAGTCGGCCACTCTGATGAAACATGTTGCGTATTTAATAAATTTAATTGTTTGTTCTTATTCTCGGATCTCAGTCAGTATATAAAAAATACGAACATATCCCAATTCCGAGTTAATACAACAAATCATCATATATATATATATATATATATATATATATGTAAAATACACACGCACGTGCATAGAGTTTGCATGTACACATTATGAATAAATGTTAGATTAATATTGAGAGTTCAAAGCCACTATTTCCCAGAATTTTGACAATTTTAGGCTATCATTATAGTTTAGATTAGGTTGATTGCTAAGAGCTTCATAGCATTCCTTGAAGTGTTGCTCATATTTGAAGGAACTTCTTTTGTGAAGAGTTTTTCATTATCCCATAGGGTTCTGTGACTAGTATAAACTCCATGCTGTGCAATACTAAATTTCTCATTTTGAAAAAAATTTAGTATTGTAGAAATTCAATCTGCAGAAACAATTTATCTGGTACACTTTTTGTTGAACTAAGGAAGGAAGTTTGTCTTACTGGAAAATAGGGTGGAAGAAATCTTGTTCACTGGCTTGAAAGTTGTCATGAAGTCAAATTTTTTAAAAACTTTTGGGATGTATTCAGAAATGCCTTTATATATGGGAATGGAAAATCCCTTGTTATTTGATAATGAACTAATAGCAGAAGAGCAATTATCTAAGATGTACACTAATACCTCTCTATACGGCCCCTCTTTATATGGCTTTTCATTATAACAGCCTTATGTATGGCTAAGTTTCGATTTACGGTCTACAATTTTTCAATATACTGCCAAAAAGTCGTGAAATCCCCTGTGTACATCTTTTGTCATGTGTTCTAGGCCGGCCGCTCTACGCAGGAACGCTACTTGGGTTGTCTTGTAGTCATGCAATCTTAGCGTAGCACATAATTCGTCCCTGCCTTCTGTAAACATGCTCATGAGTAGATGCATTTAGTAATCAGTTTAGTAAATTAGTTAAATCCTCAGTATCAAAAGTAGAAGTATTTGTTTCTTCTTGCATTCTGTTTTCAACTATAAACATTGTTGATAAGTACATAATGTGCATTTGTATGTAAATACATATTAAAGTGTTCAATAAATATGTATGTATTTGTATTGCTATAAAGTGTGTACATTATAACTGTTATTATTTTTTGTATTTTAACTAGAATCCAGTATGTATTTGGGAGAAACATGAGCCTGAAACATTCTTTAATTTTGGAGAGTGATGGAGTTAATAAAAGAAGCCGAAAACTGTCTCACTAGAGACTAAACTAGATGTTTTGCGTCATATTGAAGCTTCTGAAAAAATTGTTGATATATGTAAGGCATTAGGGCTTGCGAAATCTAAGGTTGAAACAATTCACACTAACAAAGAAAAAATTAATGCACATTCACAGTCAGCTGCACCTTTAAGTGTTTCAAAATTAACATGCCAAAAAAGTAGCAATATGGAAAGAATGAAAAAATTATTAAACATATGGATCGAAGACAATTCTGAAATTAGACAAAATATATTGAACCTAGCAAATGAACTTGGTTTTGAGGATGTGGAAGAATGTGATGTAATCGATTTGCTAGATGCTGATAGAGAACCAGTTTCTAACGAAGAGATAATACAGTTAGAAACAAACCGTACATTTGATGTGGAACAACAAGAGCCAGTTGTTTGCCAGCAATTAACCTCAAAGGATTTATCGAATATGTTTACTCATTTCGAACAAGGAATAAACATTCTACTTTAAAACGATCCTAATGAAGAACGCAGCACCAAAGTTTCTCGTGGCATTAACACAGTTATTATCTGCTGCAAAGAATTACAAAAAGAAAAGAAAAGGGACCCAATACAACAAGTGTTGGACAAATTTTTTAAACTGGGTCCTCAGACAACAACAGATGGTGACTCTAATGAAGTGACGTCGTGCAGTTCGTCATCAGACTGATTCAAAAATTAAAAAAACAACAACATTCATTTGTTATTTGTGGTTTATTTCATTTTATTTTATTAATATTATAGAATTATATTTTGTTTTTATTAATAACTAGTGTAAACAATATTTTAAACGAAATAAAAAATACATTTTCAACCAGAAACCCAATGATTTTCTATTTTTTTTTTTTTATAAAATTGGAATGGATCTTACCAAATTTATATGGCTTTATATGGAAATAAATGATTCGTTATACAGCATTTTCTTTTGCTGCTGACTTTCCACAAACATATCTCGGCCATATAGCGAGGTATGAGTGTATTTTAATTTGAATAGAAAGTAACCATTAAGTATAAGTTAATGGTGACTTTCTTAGTTTTTAATGCTTTGTAATTCTAGTCTAAGAGTGTCATCAGAAGAGCAGATGACGTGTCCTCTGGGCAAGAATCTTGGCAATTCTGAATTTTTGTGAAAGGTAATTCATAGAGTTCTGGAGAATGCACCTTTCTACAAACATTGGCTGCTTATTAACAAAACAAAGCTGATAGTTCCATCAGCTTCCTTCTTTACAAGCAAATCTAGGAAAGGGAGGACACTATTATTTTTTTCTTTTTCTAATGTAAATTTTACTGTATTGAATATGAATTAATTGGATAAGAGTGGTAACAAATCGAAACACATGAAGCAACCTACACATATTTGTAGAAATTTCCTTGCTAGGAAAAGTATACAAAGTGCACAGCAAAGTATATGTACATGGAAGTTGTTGGAGAGAGAAATGACATCAAAGCCCAGCAAATGTTAACATTGCAAAGGCATAGGTTTCTTTCACTTTTAGAGATGAAATTTGCATTAATCTTAATGTAGGAAGATGATTTCCCAGTTAGATCAGAGAGCAGGTTAGACAGAAATTTTGACAGTTTATAAGTAGGACAGTCAATGCATTCGACCACTGATCACAAAGAAATATTCATTTTATGCACATTTTGGCAGTCCATACAATCTAGACATCCATGTGTGAAAAATCTAACTTTTTGATGGTGTCAACATTCAACAAGTTGGGCTTGTAAGTAGAATGATCTTGAAAAAGATGATCTTGCTATTATATTCTGATGAATCCATGATAACTGTGCTATATGCCTTTTCCTTACTCATTAAAGAACAGCAATAATATTACAATTGTTTATTAATGCTTGCAGAGCTTTCAGCATTATTCTTAACAATATTCTTATTATTCATTTACAAAGCACAGTAAAGACATTAACTGCTCATCCACTGGTATACTCAATGTTTGTTGAGGCATGTTGGTTAATGATGGTGTAGCAGTATTTTCCTTTGGAATGGAAGGTGTGTGTTAGAGTAGGGGTGGGATTGAAGTAGTTATTTGTGCTTCTTTTATTATATTTTATTTATTATATTGGAACAGAGACTTGAGTAAAATGAATATTTTACTCAAGTCTCTGTTGATTATGAAATTCTGGCTTATGAAATTCTTATGAAATTCTGGCTCAGTTGATTTTTTTTATTCATATATAATGCATGTATTTTTTCATGTGTGGGTTTTCTTTTATGTATGTATACACACTTAATCCAATCTTAATTGTTCAACAGTTTACTTATCAAAATTATTAATAAAAAATATACTTCTTTAGTACATCAGTAATGTGCCATCATGGAGCCAGACATGTGAGGTATCTAGCATCCCAAGAGAAGTACCTGATTTAGAAGATGTAATTCACCAACATCAAACATTGTATGAAACCATGTGCCAAGCATATACAGAAGTAAGCATAATTTCAGTTGCAGTTCTTTATACAGTAATTTGGCAAAACTTATAAAGCAGCAATGTGTGTATAAAAGAATTTTATAAGTGATGCTTATAAAACAGATGAATAGTGCATGAAGAAACTGATATTTGAGTTTTTGTTAGGAAATATAACCATGGTTTGCCCTCCTCATCATCATCAAATTCCCAACATGTACCGTCAGGTGAACAGTAACAGGACATTATGATAGTACTACATGAAAAGTTGGTACATCATTACCAACTTTCTGTTGACAATTATCCTCCTAATTAATCTTATCTGTCATAATTTCAGTATCGTCGTTCTTATATTTCAGTCTTTTAAAGCACTGCTTATCTTGTCAGTCCACCAAGATTTTGGTCTTCTTTTGGATATTTTTGTTGCTATCCTTATATATATATATATATATATATATATAAACTTCTTTGTTACCCTGTCTTCTCCCATTCTGTTTGAATGACCATGACATTCATGTAGATTCACTCTGCTCACACATTCCTGAATGATTAATGTCAAGTTCCTTCCTAATGTCCTCCCATTGATACCATATGTTAATTTTCTTAATTTTTCTCAGAACTCTCATTTATGGTCCCCTGTTTTTGATTAAGACAGGGGATAAGGAGATTAAATATGATATAATTTATTTTTAACTCAGCTCTCAGATCCATAAGTGAAAGCTGGTTTAGTGTATACAGCTAGTTTAGTGTGTTTTGACTAATTCTCTCTCATTTCATATAAGCGTATTCATTTGACCAGTTTTGGTTATTCTGTTGTCTATTTTCTATTTCTATATTTACTTTTTGCCATCTTCACTAAGAATTTTGTCTAAATAGGTGAAATGTTTTACTTGTCCTCTATATTATCCATTCAGGATGCAGTTGATGCTTTCAGTGTTCCTGTCTGTTTTCATAGCTTTATTTATTTATTTATTTTTATTGCTGATTTTCATATGAATTTATTGCAGCTGTTTAGTTAAGGAATCCTTCAGACTGTGTACTGGATTTATATAGGTATATGATATCATCTGCATTAAGTAAAGAGCTGATATTAACATCTCCAATTTGACATCAGTCCTAATGCAGTTTTCTTCATAAGGTGATCCATAATATATAATGAATAAGTAGAAATAGTGTGCACTATTGCCTCATATCTGATTTTACATCAAACTACCTTCCTCTGCTCTCTTCAATTTTAACTTTTGACTTATAACTTAAATATCTTAAATAACTCAGAAAATATGTATGAAACTCAGATACAGATTTTGTTATATTCAATTTTACCTGCATTTATCTTGCCTGAAATGCTTTGTAAGTAAATTCCATTGATTTTATTTCCATTTGATGAATGGGTACTATAATAGCCCTACTCCGATCATCTGGAATTCGACTATATGATCAGGGAATCTGAATTATGCAGTATATCCACTGTAAAACTCTTATACCTCTATATTCAAGCATTTCTGATTGAATATCAGAAATGCTCATATATGCCTTTCCATGTTTTTCTTCATTCTTCTTGTTGTGTGTGTGTGTGTGTGTGTGTGTGTGTGTGTGTGTGTGTGTGTGTGTGTGTATAGACTACTACTATTAACTTGGGGTTGGGATATGTTAATTTTTAATATAAACTAACTAAAAACCCGAGAATTATAACAAATTGAGATTTATTTGAAAACGCAACATGTTTCGTCGAGATTGACTTCATCAGGCATTAAGAACATAGAAAGATATTAAAAGACACTCAAATAAACATTGAGACACTCTAAAGCTATACAATTATAAAGTTATGATATTCGACTGTAAATTACAGTTATTATGAACTTGAGCTATAGTCTGTGTTAAAGTTCTATTGTTGTACACTTGTGCGTGTGTGGAACCACGCGATCTCCAGTATCTGATAGTAGAGCTGAAAGAGTCAGGCAAATTATAGCTGAGATTATTGTTCATATGAAGAGGGTCCAAGGTGATTTCTTTTGACTCTACAATGCGGCGTTCTACCTCATCATGGCAAATGTGTAGGTTTGAAGTTGTCCAATTTACTTCATGTTGGCAGCTTTCGTTGTTCGTGTTTATTGAAAACAGGACATGGCCTGACAGGGCAGTTGCTCTGGTTCTCTTATAAGCATTGTCTCTCTGGTGCTCCTCGAGACGTAGGAGAATAGATTTCTTCGTTTGGCCATGGTAAGGTTTTCCGCACTCACATGTGACTTTGTATACACCTGGAAATTGTAGAAGTTTGAGATTGTTTATAGTTGTTGAAACTTGATCTTATTTTTGGAAGAGTCGAGAAGCACGTTTGTATGTTGAATTTCTTTAAGATTCTGCTCAGTTTTTTGGATAGTGTGCTGATAATTGCTGATAGCAAGGATATATAACCTTTGGAGTCGTTCTGTGTCTCTACATGCTATGTTGACGGCGGGATAACTGTTTGTTGATGCTTTTTAAAGAGTAGCCATTGCTTTTAAAGGTCCATTTAAGATGTTGTAGTTCTTTTTTTAGTTCTTCATCTGATAGTACAGATCTTGCACGATTCGCAAGAGTTGATATAATACCCAACTTTTGCACTGGATGTTGATGTGAGGACGCATGCAAATATCTGTCCGTGTGTGTTGGCTTTCTAAATATAGAGACTTTTATTGATTCAGGCGTCTTGGTGAGTTTAATATCAAGGAAACAGAGGGAACTATTTTCTTCAATCTCCATGGTCAATTTTATATCCTGATGGAGGTTGTTTAAATGGTTGAGAAACCTGTGAAGATTCTCAATACCATGCTCCCATATGAGGAATATATCGTCCACATATCTAAGCCAAATTCTTGGTTTTAAACTAAAAGAGGAGATTGCCTTTTGTTCAAAATCCTCGAAAAAAATGTTGGCTAATATAGGAGAGAGGGGGCTTCCCATAGCTAATCCTTTGACCTGTTTATATGGTTTACTTTCGAATTCAAAATAGCCAGAGTTTACACATTGAGAAAACATGTTGCGTTTTCAAATAAATCTCAATTTATTATAATTCTCGGGGTTTTAGTCAGTTTATATTAAAAATGAACATATATATATATATATATATATATATATATATATATATATATATATATATATAATAATTTTTTTTCCCCTATTATAGTATTGTTTTGTCCATTTCTAAGCACTTCAATAGCTTCCAGAACATTTTGCCACCTTTCTGATATTCTGATATTAGTAAAATTTTCCCACAACTTTTATTTAATTGTAAATAATAAATTGCATGATAACCACAGTAATTAACTTTAATGAAATAAAAGTACAAACATAACAGTTAGTGGATTACCAATTAAAAACTGTTGCCATGTGCTAGAAATGAATAGTAATAAAATATTATTAAATAATTCTTAAAAACTATTTCTTTGATGGTTACATAAGATAAGAATCTCCCAAATGTTTGGGGGAGAGAGAGAGAGACAATCATTTCTACTCAGATTTGGCCGATGTACAAGGGGGGCTTCACAACTTTCTTTGAAAAGGCATTCGTATTTAAACTTGCATCTATGGAGAAGACGAGCTTTATCCCACTGGATATTGTGTTTAGTGTCAATACTATGTCGTGTCAGACCAGACTTTTGAGGTTTCATGTATTCAATATAATATTGATGATCATTCATTCTTTTTTCCACAGAATGGCCTGTTTGTCCAAAGTATGTTAAATTACATTCAAATGACATCTGGTAAATACCAACTAATGATAGAGGTGTCAATTTTTTGAGAGGTGTGATGAGCAGACTTTTGATGAATGTATCTGCCAGTAAAGGTATGTTTTCGATAAACACTGATTGATAAATTACTGGAGGCTGTGCGTGCAAAAAGGATATCCAAGAATGGTAAACTACCAATCTTTTCTTTTTCCATGGTGAACTGAATGTGTGGATGAAGGCTATTGAT
Organism: Typopeltis vanoorti; assembly: GCF_054136105.1. Lineage (NCBI taxonomy): Eukaryota > Metazoa > Arthropoda > Arachnida > Uropygi > Thelyphonidae > Typopeltis > Typopeltis vanoorti. The sequence goes on along the minus strand of NC_143550.1, from coordinate 179,105,117 downwards.
CTGTTGTAGGAATGTAGTAAGTTCCTCTTCAGAATGCAACCAAATAACAAAGACATCATCAACATAACGAAACCAAAGAGAGGGTTGGGGATGAATGGATGAGAACAAGGTTTCTTCTAGATGGTTCAAAAAATAGTTTGCCAAAGGTGGAGACAGAGTCCATGACAGTACTTTCAACTTGTTTATAGATCTTGTTTTTCCACCTGAAATATCCTGACTGTATAACAAATTCAGAAATCTTTGCAATATCGGGAAGGTAATGATCATATAGTAAATTAACATTATCAGATAATGTGATATTGGTAAAGAGGGTCAGAGCTGACTAACAAGTCTGACTCTTCTATTTGAACATCTTTGATTTGTTCAAGAAAATGTGGAATTTTTGATGAAAGATCTGGATTGTCCAGATACCGTGTGATGTCATTTAACATACTTTGGACAAAAAGGCCGTTCTGTGGAAAGAAGAATGAATGAACATCAATATTATATCAAATACATGAAACCACAAAAGTCTGGTCTGGCACAACATAGTATTGACACCAAACACAATATCCAGTGGGATAAAGCTCGTCTTCTCTGTAGATGCAAGTTTAAATATGAACTCCTTTTCAAAGAAAGTTGTGAAGCCCCTTTTTACATCGGCCAAATCTGAGTCGAAATGATTCTCTCTCTCTCTCCCAAAAGTTTGGGAGATTCTTATCTTATGTAACCATCATAAGATAAGAATCAAAATTAAAAAGAAATAGTTTTTAAGAATTATTTAATAATATTTTATTAATATTAATTTCTAGCACACGGTGACAGTTTTTAATTGGTAATTCACCGGCTGTTATATATACTTTGAATTTCTAAAGTTAATTACTGTGGTTATCGTGTAATTTATTATTTATAGTTATGCCACAGGTACCTTTAAAGATTAGTTTTATTTAATTGATTTTGGTGGTCTACCTTTCATTTCATAATTTGGCTTTTTAATGCTGATTTTCTTAACAAATCTGCTTGCTGTTAATTATTTTGATAAATATAGCTTGAAAGCTGATAGATGATTCATTTAAGATCACATCATTGATATTTATTTTTTATATCAGTGCTGCTCATAAAAGTTTATAAACATGTAGTACATTTGATATTGTGGTGGGATAAGAGTTCAATAATCTATAGAACAAATATTTTCTAAAGCCACTTGAGGCTTTGAGTAAGCATCAAAATGATCTCTTACCGAAAATTGAAGTTCATCTACCATCTAAAGATATGAAGTAAGTTTCATGGTGGGATTCAAACTCACATACAGTTGGTTGGTGAGTAGATTTTCTCATTTCAGCCAACATAGAGTAAATAATTATATGTAATACCTCTTCATTGCTATATTATCAGTTTTCTTCGCAATATGCTCCATGCAGATATGTGCAAATAGTTTGCAACTTTGTCGTATACCTGATTTAAAGTCTAACCAGCTGTCCCAGTTTTCATTTCTAACTGCTGACTTATATCTCATTGGCTTTACATTTACATCACATAATTGTAATGTTTTGAACTATTTTTCCCTTGGTACTTTTATTATGTATCTTTTCACACTCTTCAAAAAAGAAGTTATATTTCTGTGATTTTCAGCTGTTTGTTTTATGGTAAAAATCTGTCCTGATAACAATTTATGTTTGACCTGAATGCTAGTTGTCTTATGGTGGCTCTCCACCTGAATCATCATTTAAATGATTTCTTGCTTGCATGTAATGATGTATTTTTGCTATAACAAAATGCCTTGTTCTCACTTGAGACATGAAATGGATAGCTACTCAAAAATGCCTGTTTTTATGCCACGGGTTATTTGTATATACCACTGATAGTGCCACTCATTTGTATGCGGTAACCAGACTCAGCATCACTTTTTACATGATGTAAAAATCCAGTAAATTGAAGTAAATATCGAGTTTTATTAATGATGCCAGCCTGGTTGGCAGAGTGGTTAGCATACTTGCTCTCCAACCAACAAGTCATGGGTTCTAATCCTGCTGCAGGCATGGATGTTTGCAAATATCTTACATTGTGTATTGCTATAACCTTTGATATGGTGCAGTATGACTTTTGCTGTCCTTGCATCATTAAAATCATCATCATAAGTGATTTGAATCTCACATTCTTTCTGCTATTAAATCATTAAAAATTTCAATATAGCTGATTTATGCTCTTGCATCCATGCTTTGCTGTGCAGATGTTCAAAATGAAATCTGACAGAATAGGGTGGTTAATTCTTCTTCCCAGTAGTGTCCAATATCTGTATATTGCATGTGTTCTTCTGGCCTGTTTTCAGAGGTGAAAAACCCTAATTTCTGGGAGAAAAAACTCTCCTCCGAATGAGACTGGCTAATTCAAAGTTCGATTGAAAACATCTGATAAGGGTTCCCCACATTAGAGACAGGATTCAGACCTTAGTCTTTTCGTCCAAAGGGCTCGTCTTAACCATCTGAGCTATGGAGGCTCTTTTTAACTTAATTAAAAAGTGTTTTGATCATAGCTCTATGATAGTTATGTGGGATTTCACCTGAAGTCTGATATGCACAATATGTTACATGTTCACAGATTGTGTTCTTACCTGAATTTAATATTTAAATATCTAAATAATTAAATATTATGTTCCCTTAGTTTTCCAAGACAGAAAGATCGACTTTAGTATTTTCAGTACAGTTCTTAAGATTAAACTCATTATTACAAATAAAATATGAAGTATTGTGTACTTTTCAGTTAAAAAGATGTATTTAAGTATTCATGTATTTTGATTCTTCTGCTCTTGTTTATGCAAATGTATCAGTTATCTAAAGATAATATTTTAAATTAAGTGTATATGTTTCTATAGTAGGATAATCAATATGTAAGTAAATATATGAATAATTATTTTGAACATTCTCTGATCACTTCTGCCTATTGTATTTCTTTCCTCTCAGATATGGTGATGGGCAACTGTCTGTCTTTATTTCTTTAGGTTCATAGCACCAGCAAAAAACTTTTATACCAACTAGATCACTTGGTTCAAGTCTGCCATCAGCCTAGGATGGATGTCAGTTCTCGCAAACATGTATGCTTATGCATCTGGAATATATTTTATTATTTTTAATTTCAAATTATGCAATAATTTACTCTCTTGCATGTTATTACTAGTAACCATTCTGGTTTAACTTTGCTTGGTGCATGCTTTTATTTCCTGCTTATATCAAATCTTATTTGAAAAGTGTATTTCGTTGTGGGGTTTTAATTTTACTAATTTTTTTTCTGATTAATTATTAAACTGGATACTTAACAGACTTCACTTACCATATATAGACACAGCTTCCATAGTGTTATTAGTAAAAATTCAATTTTTTCTAATTGAGTTTTTATTCAAAAATGATGAATTTTAAAAAATTCATCTTTTTTTTACAAAAATTGCAATTTTTACATAATAGTATGAAAGCAAGTTAAGAAGTCTATTGACTTTTTTAAATAGTCCAGTGTACCATTTTTTACCATTGGTTAATACATGTTTATTATGAAATTTTTGTTATGTAATTGTTATGCTTTTAATTATATATATATATATATATATATATATATATATATATATATATATTTCAATTTATAATGTTATGTGTTTATGTAATTGTTATGTTTTGTAATACATTTTTGTTATGAGAGATTATATTACTAATATTAGTATTACTAATATTGGTGACATTATAATGTTGGTGATCTTAGAAAAAATGTAATGTTTTTTTTTCTTATTATTATTATTAAGAGTGACCTCCAGGGAGTCAGAACTCATTGAGGGAGGCCATGTACTACACACGCCTGCTATCATACTTGTTCTTGAATTCATTCATACCGCTTCACACACACACACACACAACATCCAGTGGCAATCCAGGCAATCCATTCCAACACATATCACTGTATGTGAGAAAAATCTGACCTTCGCCGACTTCTTAGTGGCATTTATTCTCAGATTCCAAGGATGCCCTCTTGTCCTTTACCTACCCTCCATAACATGAAAAATTCCATCAACTGAAATCCTGTATGATACTTTCAGAAGTTTGTAAGTCTCAATCATATCACCCCTTTCTCCTGTTTGCTAGTGTCTGCAGTCTACAAATTCTCAATCTGTCTTCGTAATCAGTATTCCACGATCCTGATATCATTTTTAACACTCTCCTTTGCACTCTCTCTCCACTCTATCATAATCACAAAGGAGACCAGACCTGCACACATAAAATAAGAAGAGTTGACTGATAAGGCCTTATAGGAAAGCTTAAAGTAATTGGATCTTACTTAAAGCAGTAGAAGAAGAGGATAGATCCAGCTAGGTGAACCAGAGGAGTGCCACTTCCCCTAAAATCAAGATGATCACCCCTTATGGCTCTGCTGATCCACGAGTTCTTATTCAATATATTTGAACCAGCCCACCATATCTGGTGGGCTCCCCTATCCACCACCTAGGAGACATGCTCCATAGAGGTTACAGGATCCCCCGAGAGTACACATTATAATGTCTCATTTATACCATATAACTGTAGCCTTTTGAAGAGCTTTCCTCTTAGCCTTGTCGTATGTCTTTTCCAGATCTACAAAACTTAAATACGGATCCTTGTTATATTTTCATGATTTTTTAACTATTTGTCTTAAAGTAAAAATCTGATCTTGACAATCTGTTTGGCTTGAATTAAGGTTGTTCTTCATCAATCTTCATTATACAATTTTAGCTATTTTTCAAGTATATTGCATAAATCTCACCAGTAATACTCAGTAGGGAAGTACCTCTGTAATTCTCACGTTCAGTTTTATTTCTCTCTTTGTGGATGGGCACTATGAGAGATCTGTTCCACTCATTTGGAATTCAACCGTCTTACCAAGGCCTTTTGAATTATGCGGTGCAGCCACTGTAAAACTTTTACCTCTATATTTCAGCCTTTCTGGTGGAATATCATCTACTCTAGCTGCCTTTCCACATTTCAGGTTATTGAGGTCTTTTTCGTCTTCAAGTAGGTAAAAATATTCCTGACTATGCTCTTGTTGAATGTGTTTTCTACCAGCATGGTAATACCTAACAGGAGTGCAATTAGGTATACAAGGGTGGTCTGAAAGGTTCTTGGCCTAACAATGAAAAAAAAAAAAAAAAAAAAAAAAAATTATAATTTCAAAATTATTTTTATTTTTGAACATAATCTCCCTTAAGACTAATACATTTATTCTAGCGATGCTGCAGCGTCATTATCCTGTCTGTGTAGTGGTGCCCAGTAAGATCTGCAAAATACCCCTCTACAATTGCAATCACCTCTTGATTCGAAGAAAAACACTGACCAGCAAGGAAGAGTTTTAGTTTTGGGAAGAGATAGAAGTCAGAGTGAGCGGGAATAGACTGGATGTTCCAACAATTCATAGTGCAGATCCCTTAATTTTCTCATCGCCCAAACACCTTGTCGGCAGGCGCATTGTCCTGATGAAAGATGATTTTTTTCTCCTGCAATCCGAGTCTTTTCTCATGAATTTTTTCATCTAGTTTGAATAAAAGATTGGAATAATATTCCCAGTTATTATTTTACCCTTTTCAAGATAATTAATAAACAAAATGCCTTTAGCATCCCAAAACACCAATGCCATGACCTTTCCTGCTGATGGAATCCATTTTGTCTTCTTTGGCACTTAACAACTGGCTTCTGTCCACTGTTTTGGATTCTAGTGTGTAATGGTGAATCCAAGTCTCATCCATACTAATAAATCGATGGACAAAATCAATTGAATTCTTGTTGAAATGCTCCAAGCACTGTTCAGAGATTTTCATGCCAGTGCATTTTTGATCTGCTGTGAGCAAGTGCAGCACCCATCTTGCGCAAAGCTTTTTCATTTGCAATTCTTCATGCAAAATATACCTACACGTTCTTTTGAAATGCCTATGGTCTCACAATTTCACGCACTTTGACTCACCGGTCATCCAATACCATATCGTGCAATTGATCAATGATTTCTGGTGTTGTTACACTTTTTGGACATCCTTCATGTGGATCATCTTCAAGGCCGGGACGGCCACGTTTAAACTGGAAAGCCGATTTCTTTTTTGAAAACAAAGGAGAAGAGTGCCCGTAAACTTTTATGAGCTTTGAATGAATTTCTTTTGTCGTTAAACCTTCTTTTACAAAGAATTTTATAACCACACGATACTCAATTTCTTCTCTTTCAACGGATACAGACAACACTTTTGCTTCAGACAGCTGTATAAAATAAACTACTTGATAGAATGACTTACTGTTTCACATTGATGCTTATGACAGACGTACGAACTTAGAAAAAAATAATCTTGCTGATAGGTTGCCATCTATGATTGAGGCTGAGAACTTTTCAGACCACCGTCATACATATTTATACTTGAAAAATCCATCAAAAACCTGACATGTGAAAATGCATTTAGAGTACATATTTGATCAGAAATGCTCAAATATCAGAATAACCAGCACTGTACACAGTACTCCATATGAGGTGTTATCATGGCCTTGTAAAGAGACAAAATAACATCCTTATCTTTTCATGTCGTTCATTTCAGCACTGCAATTATCTTTTGAGTTGTATTTGCAATCTTTGCTACATGGTCCCCCTGAACTTCAACTTCCTATCTACTAACATTCCAAGAACCCTAGCCTCATCAGCTTCTTTTAGCATAATCCCACCAATATAATACAACATTGGATATCTAATCATGTTGAAGTGAATGATTCTACATTTACTGACATTGAACTGATATCCATTTTCGTATGCCCACAATTCCAGCCTATTTAAATCGTTCCACAAGTACTGTATATCAGCAACATTCCTGATTAGCATACCTATCTTTGCATCATCAGCAAATAACTGTATGTCACTTGTCAAATCTTTCTCAATAGCATTAATGTACAAATTGAATAATAGTGGGCCGATCCTTATGGTACACCACTAGTCAGCTTAAATCTTGCTGACTCATATCCCCTAACCCCACCCTGGCACCCAGGTCTGCACACAGTAGTCACGATGGGTCTTATCAAGGCTCAATAAAGAGGAACAGTAACCTGCTTGTTTCTGCTCTTTGAAGTATTCTTAAACTATCTTAACTTAAACTATTGTTTAGGGGGCACATAATATTTATATATTATGTGCCCCCTAAACTTTAACTCCCTATGCACTAACACTCCCCCCCCCCAAGTCTCTAGCTTCACCATTCTCCTGGAGTACAGTTCCACCAATGTGGTATACAGCTGGTAATCTTTTTACCCCCAAATGCATATACTTTGTCACATTAGACTGACATCCATTCTCCTTTGCCCAGTCTGCTATTCTATCCAAATCATCCTGCAAAATTTTGACATCATCTGTATTAACTATTGTTCTACCAACTTTGCATCACCGGAAAATAACTGAATAGTTCCTCTCAGATGCTTTCCTATATCATTAATGAATAAATTAAACAGTAGCGGTACAAGAACTGAACCTTGCAGTACACCACTAGTCACAGGTCTTTTGGATTCTACTTCTGATTAAACTACTCTCTGATAACTCTCCATCAATCAACCCTATATCCATCCCCATTGTGCTGGAGTTTACTGATTAGAATTCCATGTGTGTCAAAGGCCTTTTCAAAGTCCATCAGTAAACACGTATGTAAACCAAGTTACTAAGACATGACCTACTACTCTTGACAAAACCATGCTCCCCCCCCCTCCCCCATACAGTATTCCATTTCCGTCTATCTATTCCTGTATTTTGCTCTTTACCAACTTCTCCAATAACTTAACAACAATTCCTGATATGCTGATTGGTCGGTAATTTGCTACATTTGCTACACATTTGTAATATGTCTACATCAGTCTTGGATCCTCCTTTATGCAATGGAACTATTTATTTCAAGGACTAAAATTATGACTAATTTTTGGATTCTACTTCTGAATAAACTACTCTCTGATAACTCTCCATCAACCAACCCTATATCCATCCCCATGTGCTGCAGTTTACTGATTAGAATTCCATGTGTGTCAAAGGCTTTCGCAAAGTCCATCAGTAAACCCATTACCTTTATCCAACTCAACTGTCACTGTATTATAAAACATGAGCAAGTTACTAAGGCATGACCTACTCACCATACTCTCCCCCCCCTTCCTCCATACAGTATCCCATTTCCGTCTATCCATTCCTGTATTTTGCTTTTGACCAACTTCTCCAATAACTTGACAACAATTCCTGATATGCTGATTGGTTGGTAATTTGCTACATTTGTAATATGTCTACATCAGTCTTGGAGCCTCCTTTATGCAATGGAACTATTTACTTCAAGGACTGAAATTATGACTAATTTTTGAGGCCTGTAATGGTGTGTGAAGTAACACAGAGTTTTATTTCTTTGTGGATACTGGTTTCCTGAGAGAGAGAGAGAGAGATTTTGCTTTTTAGATGATTTGGTTAGTTTTATAGGTGAAAAAGAAAGTGACCTATTGACTTTATGCAGAAAATTTTATGCTGGTTGTTGAGATGATTAAAAAAAATCATGAATGGATTATTGACCATGGCTCCATATTAAAAAAATGTCATTGATGTATCCTTTCCATAGTTTGTGTTGCAGAGATAAAATTTGTAATTCTCATCATCATCAAATTCCTGCCATGTACCCTCCAAGGGGTGTACAGGATATGATAAGTACTACATGGGGAAAAAAAAAAAAAAAAAAAAAAAAATATATATATATATATATATATATATATAGTACAACATGACAGAATTTGTAATTCTTTCTGTTCAAAATGCTTTCATATAGGTGCCAAAACTGGGGTTTGAAGGCGTTCCAAGGCCAAATATGAGTTTTGTTTAAATATGGCATATTGTTATAATTTCTATTCCTATGTCCTTATCTTATCTTATTGATATGTCTTTATTTCTTTTATACTTATTAAAATTTTTAGTCATACAAGCTCCTCTTTTATATACTTCTTTATGTGTGCCTAACTCGTCCCTACCTAGGAATGATTCCTTTTCGGACACTGGCAAATTTATATTTTTTTGCTGCGCCAGCCAGTATCCTATAACATGAGCATATTCAGGTTCAGGGAATATTCCTAGATTGGTTGGCATTCACTCTAACACACTCTAAATAGATATCGGTACTAATTGCAATCGTGGCCAATGATCTATTACTTAAACACATTCATCTAAATCCCTCCTGCTATAGTTCTAATTTTTATAAGTGGTAATTTGAAATCTCGAATTCAGGCATGAGTCAGGTATATGCAACAAAACATGTTTATTGGAACAAATGATAATTACAACTAAAATTGGATTAAAATACTAAAACTTCCAAATCTCTTACTAAGTTAATATCTCATGCTACGCTAGTTACACAATGCTAAACTTATCAAAATGCACTCAGATCACAATACTAATCATACAAAACAATAGAACTAAATGACGATATTACTCTAAATCAATTCTCTTATGCATGCTACTCTTAAAGACATCTTATACAACTTGTTACTATCTGATAAAGGTCATCCGCCAAATACAAATACACATATAATTTCAGTCACATGCAACTATATAGATTCATTCCTGGCATTTCTTTGTTCAATGGAATTATGCGATCTCAAATTACGAATTCTTATCAGAGTCCTCTATGGATTGTCCACATAACTTAATCTAACATTAATTTCTATCTCTTTCAAAACATACAGTAAAGGTCCTTACATTACCCAGTTCTTTCCGAAGGTCTGTTAACTGCTACGTATTGTTCGGGTCATCCTTCGATCGGTTGTCTCAGCGCCTGGCTTATGGCTACGTCGTCCCTTCTACATTTTTCCGGACTCGAACTTATTACTGCCTCGACTGAGGGTTATCTCCGCTCCTTATCGAATAGGATATCCAGCGACTGGCACATTTTCTCTGTAGGCCGATGATTCATGAGCGGCTCGTCGTGGGATCTTGTTCAGCATACTCAGAAAGACTGCCCGCTGTCCAACATCATAGGACCCTGGCTCGTCCTTTTTCCGTCTACTGGTCAGGAATCCTCGAGGTGAAGTCAGGAACAAAAAGCCTCGCAACACGGCACGTATTACCTTATATTCTCTCACTTCTTTTTCGCACGACCCTTAATTTTTATGCCCTCAAGATGATCCTCAATTTCCTTACTGCCGTTAGGTGCTGTCTTCTAGGGAAGCACGCTTGCGTCATCTTCTGCGTATGCAGTACCCTATGGCGTTATGGCCAACATGTGCGTTTCAGACGCGACCTTTGCACTGATGCTCTTTACTGTCTGGCGATTTACGAAGTTCCAGACAGCTCAATAGGACAAAATTTAACTACTATTTCCTTTTTTACAAAAATTCACAAATCTGATAATTCTTCAGTTTAGTTTTCGACTATAAATATTTCTGATACAATTCATATACTATTACACAATTTCCTATACAACAAATCAGAACTTTCTGCTGGTGAGCAGGTATTATCTAAGTTAGCCAGAATTCTCATGTTAGATTCTGAATGAATAATTTCTTAAAATTCGTCCATTCAGGATCTAACAATATTCACATCTGAGGTAACTGGATATTATTCAGTGTCTGTAAGGCCATGAGTTTTATTCACCCCATTCAGAAGGAGAAAGAAGACAAGTGTTCACATAGAATATGAAGACATGTGGGTTATGATCTTTAGTTGACACATAAGACAGTAGGCTGTTCTAATGATCAGAAGTAGAAGGAATGAATGAGGAGGAAGAGAAATTTGTTCTGTGAGTTTGCTAACATATGAATGCTATTCAGATGGACAACTATCATGGAAATATGTCTAGAAGATGCATCCAGCAGATGTATGAACATCTGTGAGAAGGTGATCTTCTGTACTCTTAGGGATACCTCTCCAAATGTGAGGGCTGCATTCAATAGTTGTTTAGATTTGTGATTTGCATAGAGTTCAGAGTAATGCTTGAGCAAATGAGAAAATTAAAATTTTGTTGGATGTTTAGCTGAGGCAGCAATATTTGTAATATGTTTATTCCTGGAAAGATTTGATATTTGAGTAATCCTAAGAAATGAGATCTTGTCTTGTCTAGAGAGCCTGGCAGAAAAAGTTATTTTTTTTTTTGTAAAAAAATTAATGTGCATGCAGGTAGAAAGATAACATCTCAATTGCAGGAGTCAGAAGATAGAGTGTATGATGAAAACTTATTTAATAGGTGCACGTGTCATATCCAGTCAAGAGCTTTAGAGATATGAAGAATAACCACTTAGGATTCTGCAAGTTTTTCCATGGCATTTTTTCAAATGTGATGACATAAGTAAGCATTTCCCAAGCAAGTATAGATTCTGATCAGCAGTGTAAGAAATCATACTGGTAATAATTTATTAGTTGAAAGGTTTCCAGGCAATGTGGAAGCTGAGTGTTAATGGTTTTCTGCATTACTTTAGAAAAATAAATAAATGGAAAATTGATTAATTACTAATTACTATGTCAAGGATTGAATTATATCAAATCTGCCTTTTTTTTTTAAAGAAGTTTTTAATGAGTTCTTTATTGACAGCTTTAACCTCCCAGTCTTCTAGGCCTCCGGAATAAACCTCTCAGATTCCACTTCCATATATTGAAGGAATTTCTGAATGTATTGCTAAAGTTCTAAGGCCTATCAACATTGTAGTACCTTTTCATCCTACCAGGAAGATTTCTGATAGGATGAAACACAAAATTCCTCCACTTCCAGGTAGACACCTGGAAGTGGAGGAATTTTGTGTTTATCAGATGGTGTCTTAGGTGTCTATCAGATATCTTGCTCCTCTGACTTGTCTTACTTCAGACAGTCTTATAGAGTTGCAAAACCATTCGTCTTGAAGAACATATGTTATATCCAGTGCCATGACCAGTCTGACCTAGCTGCACATGCTACCTCATCCAGATGTTAGAGTACTTTTAGTAAATTTCTTGCAGAATGGTATACAAAGAGAGCTGTGAGGCCTCTACGTTGCCTATATTTAAACAGATCTGATGGTCTTTGGTTATTCCCTTTATGAGAAATATTATGTCAGCCTTCTGTAAATTCCTGGTTATTGTTTTATTATATTTGTGTGTGTCTGTGTGCATGTGTGTGTGTTTATTTTTTTTTGAATTTATATTTTTATTTATTTATTTTTAAACTAGGAATTTGTTGACTGTTTGCTGTCTTTGTTATGTGGTAGTGGCATTTTTTAAAATACTGCTGTTATTTGCATTTTAATTGTGTTCCATTGTCAATGTACTGAAGATACCTCAGATATTAAGGCAAAAATTCTACATCTGTTAAATTTATTTTCATATAAGTTTTAGTTTCCATCTTTAATTTCTACAAACATGAGAGCTTACATACACATTTTGAAACAAGCAAGAAAGTAAGGTACAGAAATTACAAAGGTCATTCATTTTAGCATTCTTATAATTCCAGAAATGCAGATGAATGTGGCTGTGTGAGTATTGCTCCATGTGAGAGAAATCAACATTAGTGAGGAGTGATTGAAAGTGTTTGAAAAGTGATTTGGTTTAATTCTGGTCAAAAATTAATGTGAACATTTTGTGCAAGTTCATTAGTGATAGCAAATCCTAATCAGATTGGCTGCTGAACTGAATCTCACCATGGATATAAATTTTTATGATCGTTCTTTTGGTGAGAGATGAATTTTATCACCAGGTGTGAGACTGCTGCCCTTGCTTGTTGAATATCTACCTGAAGTGACTTGAAAAATAGTTCAATATTTGGTCTCTAGAGTGGATTATGTAAAAAAAATAAATTATGTAAAGACAGAGCTACTGTGACCAAGCAGGTCCCCAGGTGGCGAATAGGAGAATGGCCCATCAGAAATGGCAGTTAGCTGCAAATACCCAATAAGCAGACATGCCTCAGACCAAAGTGGGCATGTCTGGAGGCCCTAAGATGGTAGCTCCATCACCAGACTAGGCTGCAGATGGTTGGTAACCAGCACAGCTGACAAATTCTTATACTCACAAATTTCATCATCATCATCAAATTCCTGATATACCCTCAAGGGGTGTACAGGATATGATGGTACTACATGAAAAATTTTCATCATTACTAACTTCCTATCTACAATTTTCCTCCAAATCAGTCTGTTACCTGTCAAGATGCCAACACCAGATCTTATATTTCTATCTTGTAAGGCACTTTTTACTGTATCAATCCACCTATATCTTGGTCTTCCTCTGGGTCTTTTTCCTGCCAACTGGGCAGAAAACACTTGTTTTGCTAATCTTTCCTCTCCCATTCTGTTTAAGTGACCAGAATGCAGTCACAGTCAGGAATACATATCCATACTTTACGACAGATAGTTGAGAAATCATGGGAATATAACAAAGATCTGTATTTAAGTTTTGTAGATCTGGAAAAGTCATATGACAAGGTGCCAAGAGAGAAGCTATTCAGAATGGCCTGTTTATCCAAAATAGGTTAAATTGCATTCACGTGGTATCTGGTAAACGCCAGCCAATGATAGAGGTGACAGTTTGTCTTTTGTAGATGGAAACAAGTGAGAAATTTTGTTGATAGGAAAATATGTGGGAATAAGATGATACTTCTTCAAAATTCTGCCTATAGGTTCTGAGATGCCTGAAATGTAGGGGATTGGAACACTGCGGTTTGTTGAAGAATCTTCAGGTGTTGGAACATATGAGTCAATTATCTGTTGGATCTGATTAGGATTGTAACCATTAGATTCTATTAACTTTTTTATAGTGAAAAGTTCTTGTTGTAAGCTTGATAGAGAGGGGCACACTTTATGCAATCTGTTAATTAAAGATTTGATAATGTCAATTTTTTGAGAGGTGTGATGAGCAGACTTTTGATGAATGTATCTGCCAGTAAAAGTAGGTTTTCTATAGACACTTGCAGACAAGGTACCAGAGGATGTGCATGTAAGGAAGATGTCCAAGAATGGTAAACTACCAGACTTTTCTTTTTCCATGATGAACTGAATGCATGAGTGAAGGCTATTTATCTGTTGTAGAAATGTGGTAAGTTCCTCTTCAGAATGTGGCCAAATAGCAAAAACATCATCAACATAATGAAACCAAAGAGAGGGTTGAGGATGAATGGATGAAAACAAGGTGTCTTCCAGATGTTTCAAAAAATAGTTTGCCAAAGGTGGAGACAGAGGACTGCCTGTCAACTGTCCATGGCAGTACCTTCAACTTGTTTGTAGATCTTGTTTTTCCAGCTGAAATAACCTAAATGTATAATGAATTGAAAAAATCTTTGCAATATCCGGAGGGTAATCATCATCATCAATGTCATAACATCATAATTATCATCATCAGTATTATATCGAATGTATGAAACCTCATAAGTCTGGTCTTGCACAAAATATCATTGACACTAATCATAATATCCAGTGGGATAAAGCTTGTCTTCTCCACAGATGCAGGTTTAAATATGAACGCCTTTTTAAAGAAAGTTGCGAAGCCCTCTTACATCAACTGAATTTAAATCGAAATAACTGTCTTTCTCTTCCAAAAGTTTGGGAGAGAAAGACAGTTATTTCTGAATATTGGTGATCCACCGACTGTTCTGTACTTTATATTCCATTCCTTTAAGTATTTGTTCTACACTGAGAACGTACTGTTACTTTCAGTACGAAATATTTGTACCTTTAGTTAATTAAAGTTATTACTGTGCTCTATACATGTTCCATTATTAATTATTATGTCGTAGGTACCTCTAAAGATTGAATAATATTTGTGTATTTTAGTCTATAGTTCACATTTGAGATCTGCTCAACTTTTATTTGCTTCAAAACTTTCTTACATGTTCTTCTTTTCAGTATGAAATTCAATTTTATCCTGCTCAAGACTAAATGGTGATCACTTCCAATTTCAAATCCTCTGTACACTCTGGTTTCCTGCACCAGTGGGGAAAACAGCCCTATCAACAACAGCATAGTCAATGAGACTTTTCTTATTCCTTGCCTCTTCTCTCCATGTGAATTTGTGCACATTTTTATGTTTGAACATAGTGTTAGTAATAACCAGTCCATGTGCTGAGTAGAAATCCAACAGATATTTGCCATTATTATTAGCTTTGCTCTTTTCTCCAAATTTTCCCAAAATATTTTTGTATGTCTCACAATCATTTTCTACTCTACTATTTAGATCCACAACCAGGAACAGCTTTTCCTTTTTCATTGTGTCAGTTGCTTTTTCTAAAGCCCCAAAAAATTCCTCCAATTCTATCCTAGTAGAACCTTCTGTGGGACCATAGGCACAAAGAAGTCTCACTGTCCAGTTCCCAATTCTGATATTTGCCCACGTCACTCTACTTGAGACTGCCTGCCATTCAAGAAGATTAGCCTCGTATTTAGTGTTAAATACTATAGCTACTCCTTCTTTATCTTGATTGTCATTGCCTGAATATAACATTTTGTATTTATTGCTTAGAAAGATCTCACCAGTTTTTGTCTTTTTTTTGTTTCAGTGACCCCTAATATGTTGATCTGGCACTTATCCAATTCCTCAGCTAGCTCCGTTTCTTTGCCATTCAGGCTTCTTATGTTGATAGTACCGATCTTGAACTCTGGTGATGTTGAGTTGGGGTGTGATTTCAGATTTGTTCCAGTAGCTGACTTTTCGCTGTTTGTCCTGGTTCCCTGGCGGCGAAAACAATGGTGACCTTGTTTAATCGGGCAACGCCCCACCTGGAATGAAATTCTGCCATGTTGTATCATCATTTGAAATTTTGTTTTAAGCCAGTAAGAATACAATTTAGTTGGCTAAATCCAAATTATCAGCCAATCATCTTCCGTTCATTATCTAAATCATGATACCTAGAAGGGTGTGCCGTGAGAAGGTGAGGATAGGTCGTTAGGTCAGAAACTCTGGTTGGTTCTCTGCATTTCTTTGAAGACTATATGGAGGTCTCCTCTCAATTATATAGCTTTGACCCTAAATCCCCCCCCCCCTCACAAATTTGAATTGAATAAAAACCAAACTCAAAAAGTTCTGCAGAACTTCAAGACTACAGTTTAATATATAGTAGAGTACCCAACGAAAAGAATCAGCTGCAGGTATAGCCATCGTGTTCAGTAATAAATGGAAAAACAAAATTAAATCATGTAACGGGATCTCTGAAAGAATAATAATGGCTAGACTTAAAAAGAAATTTTTTAGTCACAGGAATATATGCACCCAAAGAAGGAAATAAATCTGAAACAGAAGAATTCCATAAAAACCTCCAAAACGTAATTCAGAACACAAAAACAAGATTACTTAATCATTGCAGGTGATTTCAATGCTAGAATTAGATTAAATACATTTAAAGATTTAATTGGTAATCAAGGAGAAAACACAATAAATAACAATGGAAGAGAACTCAGAGAATTTGTGGCCTATAATAGTTTATAGGCCACAATTTCATAGAAAATTACCAACAGCTTCTTTAAACATAAAGGTATACATAAACATACATTGGAAGCTAGAGGATATAAAAGTATCATTGACTATATAGAAGATGGTAAGAAATTGCCGATTATACGAGATTGCAATATTGACTCTGACCATTATTTATTAATCAGTACTATTAGGATCTCGAACCAGAGAAATAGAAAGAATACAAGAACACAAAAACAAAAGCAGGACAATTTAAGATAGAACTGTTACAGCAAGATAGTATCAGAGAACTGTATCAAAGAAGACTTACAAATCATACAAAGAAAATAAATGAAGATACAGATATAGAAAATGAATGCAAAACATTAAACAAATAGTAAAACAAGCAGCATATGAAGCCATAGGAACAAAATGGCAAAGAAAAGGAAAGCACTAAGAATCTGGAACCCAGAAATATAATCTTTAATAAGAAAGAAAAAAAAATCTCCCTTAAATGGTTAAACAACAGAACCATAGGAAATGAAATAGAATATAAAAGAATCAGAGCAGTAACAAGAAGAGAAACCAGGAAAATCAGAAGACAAGACTGGGAAAAATTTGTATCAAGATTAGAGCATGACATAAATGGACCTCAACTAAATAGCTATAAATTCATAAAAAAATGACTCAAGGAACAAAGGATAAACTACAATTACAAGGCCCCTCCCCAAAAGAATGGACCAATCACTACACTCAGCTTCTAAACAATAATAATCAAATTGAAATAAAACAAGTAATAAGTCAAGGAACAAATGAAGAACAACCAATGCAATTTAGTGATCTCAAGAAAATATTGGAAAAACTAAAAGATAGAAAAGCTACACGAGAAGATGGAATAAATTCAGAACTATACAAATACATCTCTAAACCATTTCAATTACGATTAATTAAATTCCTAAACAGAATATGGGTAGAAGGGAACATCCCACAAGAATGGAAGACAGTAATACTTATAAACATATTCAAAAAAAGAAAATAAAGGATTGCAGAAACTACAGAGGAATATCCTTATTAAATATAATAATAATAATAATAATATGTGCTCTAAAATATATCTAGATATAATTCAATGTACATTAACACCATACTGGATATATAGGAGATATAATATCTATAATAAGAGATATATACTGGGGGGGGAGCCCCCCACTATATATCTCTTAGTATATATGTATCCGAAGCATATATATATATATGTGTATGTAGTATATATGTAGCCGAATAAGAAACTCAAAGATAGGAAATCTAATCTAAGAGTTTCATACCGAACATAGAAAACTATTTCTTATAGTTTCTTATTTGGCTAAGAAATAATGTATTCAATATCCACTTAATTTTGAATAATTTTACTTTGCCGAAGTGGAGCCTGTTGACTCTTATTTTAGTAATTGTGTTTCTGCACCTTTTTTTGGCATCTCATACAGTAAAGATATAAGTTCTGACCATTGAAACCTTAGTATTACATCTAGGTCTACCTACTCACTGATGAGACCTCAAAAAAGGTCGAAACTGGTCTGGGTAGTGACCTTCTCTCATAATGTAGAACAGTAATACATCTCCTAGGAGCTGTGTTTTACATTATGGGAAAATACTAAGAACAGTGATCAGATCTTACTCCACCTTTACTACAAGTCGCCCTAGCATTACACTACCAGGTGTTGGCTTATGCTTGAACTCCCCGATCTTTATATAGTAATTTTAGATGTTGGAAACATCTCTGGTGGCTGGGCCACATAGCTAGATCAGATAGCTTACTCAAGCACTAGAGGGCTTTACTTCTGGTAAAAGACACTGGTGGGGGACCTAGAATCACCTGGATAGATAATATTAGAAAATAAACAAATTCTTTATTAACAAAGTGAAGAATGGAATTAAGAATATGTTCATTTTCTAATATTATCTATCCAGGTGGTTCTATGAGTGACTAAGACAATATCAAGACTTTGGAATGTTGGCTGGGGAGAGAGGTTGAAGGAATGTGAATGGCAGAGGTGATATGATAGAGATGTTTAAGTTAGTGAGCAGGTTTTTATCGGATTAATCCAGAAGTGATTATAAAAAGAGTAGAAGGCAAGAGGGGAAGAACCAGAGGTCATCCTTTGAAGTTGTGTAAGAGTGTGGTGAAGGTGAAGAGGGTTGTAAGGAGTAAATTTTTTACATGGAAAATTGTAAGTGAATGGAACACATTATTGGAATATGTTGTTAATACAGGGAATGCTAATGATTTTAAGATGGAGTATGATAAATATGCTATCAGTTGAATGAACCTCCCATGATGAGTCTGCTGACTCCATGGAGGGTATAATAGTAATAATATTGGAATAGGCTTTCACAGTTATCTCGCATTTTTTTTAAAAAAATATTGCGTGACTGTAAACTGAAAGATAATTAAAAGGCAAAACAAAACTATTATTAATGAAAAGGAACTACTAGTTTTGTTTTACTAGAGGACATTATCAGGCACATAATGTAGAAGTGAAAAAAAAAATCAGAGGCGATATAATACAGCATTACTTTAATACAGTTGCCATAATATTAAATTAAAAATGAATGAATTCTAACATTTGAAGGAATTTTTGAACTAACTGCATTGTTGCACATGTGACTGAGGTCATGGTTTTGTTGATATAATTATAATAGCACAGGAGTAATAATTAGAAAGGTTGCAGCTGAGGTTCACATAAAGGCGAATAGGGTTGAGTACAATTTCTGTTGATTCCAAAAGTTTCATTCAAACTCATCATAGCACCTATGTATGATTTCAGATCTATCCAATTTCACTGGGTATGTAGTGGATTGGTTATTGTTGGGATCAGAAAAATTAGGAACATGACTGGATAGAGCAATGCTCTGATTCTACTGTAGGTGATATATCTCTGGCATGCTCTTCTATATGAAGCTCAGTTAATTTCTCTTCTTGTCCATAATATGGGGAGTTGGAACTATACCAAAGATAGTGCACACTTGGATATTTTAAGTTGTTTTGGTTTTTCTGGGTAAAGCCAGGATTTGAATGAAGTTTGATTAGGGGAGTGAATGAAGTACAGATTTTATATTTCTTGAAAATTTTTGCCAGTTTGGTTAAAATGGAGCTGTACATGGAAGGGAAATAAAACCTTTTACATTATTATTATTTTTGACATGGCATGCAAGCGGATTAAACAGAAGCTTAGTAGTCTGTTTACGATAACCATTCTTCTGAAAAATTGATAAAAGCAACTTTAATTCTTTGGTGATCTGATCTTCATGGTGAATGAGGATACACGTATTGGCTTTTTCACAACAGAATTGATGCCTTGGCCTTGGACTAAATCTGAATCATGGTCCAGATTTAGTCCAAGACATCAAGTCTAAGTCCAAACATCATCAATATATCTTTTCCACAGTCTTTGTTTTCCTGGAAAGGTATTTATAGTTTTTTCTTTGAAGGTTTCCAAGTACATATTCCAGTACAGGCAACAGGTGGTTGCCTGTAAAAAATCAATTAATTCTTACTACACATTACATGTAATTATACAGAAATATACTTTCCTGTCAGTGTGGGTTTAAAACGTATGCTGCTAACACTTACTGTTCATTTACATAGGGCTTTATATGTCCTCCAGTGTGTCTTTTCTTGAATAAAGTCTTACAGAGAGGACGGGAGAGGAGACACTCATAGACATCGCCAGTAAAACATTCAGGGTGGAGAGATTTACTGATGATCTTAACTTCCATTTTATTAGCTTCACTTGATGATAACCTTGTTTATGTAATACCGTACTTGCTGGTATAATGGCTGCACCTTCAAGCAGTTTTGAGAATCTGTTCTTATTACTCATTGTTCTTTCATAAAAATCTTGTATGTTTAAGTGTTTCTCCACAATTTTGAATACATTACCACTCATTCACCAAATTTATTGAAACTGTTTCTTCATTATTATCAAAATATGGAATAGTGCTAGTGTAGAGTAGAGTAGTAGCAGTGCTACGTGTCCAATAGATAAGTCTTTTGTTTTAGTTAATATTAGTCATCAGATTCCTGACATATACCCTCAAGGATGTACAGGATCTTATGATTGTGCTACATGAAAAGTTACATCATTACTAACTTCCTATCAACAATTTTCCTCCAGATTAGCCTATTATCTGTCAACATTCCAATATTATTATATCTGTCTTGGAGGCATTTTTTACTGTATCAATCCCACCCACATCTTGGTCTTTCTCTGGGTCTTTTTCCTGCCATCCTGACAAACAACACTTGTTTAGCTAATCTTCCTTCTCCCATTCTGTTTAAGTGGCCATACCAACAGAGATTAGCTCTGCTAACACATTCCTGGATACTAATAATGTCCCGTTCTTTCCTAATGTTATTAATTTATTAGTAATAATTTTTAGTAATATAATTATAGAGTAATATAGCAACTTTAGAAATTATTATATACAGTCATACCCCGACTTATGCGAATCCGGAGTTACGCGGTTTCATATATGTACGTATTCCCGTCCCGCTTCACGCCTCACCACTAGTCGTATCTTTCTGGCGCCGCCGCATTCTCCAGTGTCGCACATGCTGTGAACAAGCACTGATGTGTTTCGCTTGGTCTCCAGTCTTACATGATTTTTATAGTCTACAAACCTTGCGATTGTTTAATGTTATGTTCTTGATAAAAATTTTATCACATAAAAAATAATAATGTCGTCCAAAGGAAGCAAGTCCGATTCTTCTACAGCTAGCAAGAAAAGAAAAACATTGACTTTGGAAACAAAACTCAACATTATTAAGGATTTTGAAGGCGGAATGAAAATTTGTGAGTTAGCAAAGAAGTTTGATCTACAGGAATTCACAGTAAGAATAATCATAAAAGAAAGGTTTACAGATTTTGGAGGACATAGATTCTAACGAGGAACGAATTGTAGCCACAAGGTAAGGAATAAAAAAATCATTTAGCTTGTTATGAAGAAATTTTGTGTGACAAGAAAAAGACATTATGCCGTCAGACGAATCTATTAGATGTTATGAAACCATTGACATCGAAATAACTTTATTTTTTTTATGTACGAAAAACTACAATTATGATTATATTTCTTAAAAAATATAGGTGTTTTTGTAAACCTTTGGCCCCAATTAACTAATATTTTGTATGTTTGTATGCAAAATTATACCCGAGTTACGCGAATTCGATTACGCGCTTTTTGTTGGTCTCACCTACCGCGTAACTTCGGGGTATGACTGTATTATGATAATGTTAATATTAATTAGCAATATATTAATTTAGTAATTTTTAGTAATACACAAGTTTAGTAATTATTTTTTGGTTACATCTTATTTACTTTATACCATAAAGTCGAGTGTGTGTGTGTGTGTGTGTGTCTGTGTTTCAGAAATTTAATATGGGATATAGTGTTTTTTTCATGGCACTGATGTGTACAGCAAAAAAATTATGGCCAAGTGTTATTTGTTCACCAAGTTTAGCATGAGGGATTTGGTATGTAGTATATGTTCTGTGTATTCATTGCCAAGAGTTGAGCGGGTTATAGTATGAAAGTGAGAATGGTGAGAAAGTGTTGTAAATGTTTCATGTGCAAGAGAAAGAAATGCGAGTTATGTGGAAAGTGGGAAAATGGAGGAGTGACAAATATTAACAATGCAGGAAAAGATAGTGAAAGTGTTCAGGAAGAATGTGGAAGTAGTAAATGCTAATGCATGAAGTATAAATGAGAGAATGAAAGAAGTAGGTAAAAGTAATGTTGATGATGAGATGACAGTAAGTAGTGAAATAGTGTGCTTATGTGGTGTCCTTCACAGGAATAAATGATGGCTAGAGCAACTTGAAAAATGATTGTTATGTGGTACAGCAGGTGGAAGAATGAAAAAAAAAGTGAATAGGAAAAGTATGAAAGTATGAGAAACTGGAAATAAGGAGAAGGTATTGTATGGAGATTTTAACGATAAGATGTACTTAATGAAAAAAGTGACAAAAGCATGTTTTCCATGTTAGTGAAGCTGTTAGTTTGCAGAAAGGACAAGTGAAAGAGTTGATTTTTTTTTTTTTTTTGTTTTTTTTTGGGGGAGGGGGACAAATGATTTGCAAGGGAAGAATTATGCAATAAGAGAGGATATGAAAGTGTTGTTGAAAGAAGTGAAAATGAAGAGTATGAAAGTAAAGATTGTAAATATGCTGCCTTGGTATATGGAACTAATATCCTACAAGATGATTTAAATAAATTGACATTGCAGACAAATGATAATGATTGTCAATTTAATGTTATAAAATGTAAGATTATGCACTTCGAGTTGGAAAGGTTACATGCAGTGTTTCATATTGGTGTGTAGAAAATTTATGAGCCTAGAGACTATTACTTAGTATTGGTCTCTAGAAAATGAAAAATATGAAAATGAAAGAAAAAAAAAGTATAAATTATACAAAGAAAATAATGTATTTTAAATGCATTTAGAACTAAGCTGAAAATTCACTCGCCATTTGTCTCCGATAGCTCATCTATGGCGAGTGGATTTTGGGAGCTCTGGTCTTGAGGAGATTATTAGTGCAGTTAAGTTCGATTTAGGACTCTCTCAAGAACAGAATAAATATCTGACATTTTTTATTAATTTTATTCCTCAGTTCTAGGATTACATTGTCATTTGACTATTAAATTATTTCAGAAAATTACAACATGTACTAAATATTAATTAAAAGAAAACTTTTAATCAATAATTCCTAAATTTCAGCAATGTTACATTGCCATCTTCATGGGAACATAAAACTATGATAAGTGCATGTAGGCACTAACAATGAGCAAATGAGGCCGAAGCGAGTAATTAACGTTGTTCATAGAGTCCTAAATGTTCCCCCTAGCAGGCTAAATTGGGTTGTCTTAGCTGTTGGGCTGATGTTCTCATGATGCAAGCTTCCCAAATTTGGGGCAGTCTCATGCACCCAAATTTGTTGAGGTTTGGGAAATTTTTTAGAGCTGAGGCTGATTCCATGAACAATCTTTTGTATTTATACTTGCTGCAGTGTAGTAAAGTGGCTTTCTTCCATCGAATTCTGTGGCAGGTATCCAGAGCATGGTCCACCAGCCCAGATGGCTATATTGGTGAAATCGGATATCCTGATATTTGCTGTCCTGCCTGTTTGGCCATAGTAGAACAGTTTACAGCTGCAAGGGACCTGGTAAACTCCAGGTAGGTCTAGGGGAAGTGGCTGATCTTTGGTGGAGTGGATAACGGATGCCAATTTCTTTTATAGTTTGTAACAGGTCATCAGGTCATATTTCTTTAGGATTTTGGTTAACTTTTCAGAGGTGCCCCGGATATAAGAAATGGTGATAGATTTAGTGTAATCTTTGTTATGAAAGGGGGGGGGGGTTAATATTTAAACTGGTTTTAATATTTTCTGAATTTTTTGGGAATTGTAGCCATTGGCTAAGAACATATTAAGGATGTGGTTTAGTTTAGTGGTTAGGGTATTGTCATCTGAACAGATTAATTTTGCTCTGTTATATAGGATTTTCATAACCCTATATAACCGTATTGTTGTGAGGGGGTGGTGGTGGGATTGCTGATGAATGTATCTGCCTGTATGGGTTGATTTTCTGAAAACAGAGAAAGCCAAGGATTCATCTGGCTGGCATGTAATCACTGTGTCTGGTTTAATAATGGTGTTCCTTGTGGAAGACCATTATTAAACTTAATAATGGTCTTCCACAAGGGTCAGTATTGGCACCCTTACTTTATAACCTATACACATTTGCCTGCTACCATCTCACGCAAGTTCTGTTATGCTGATGACACTGTAATTGCCATTCGACACAAAAACATGAGTCAGGCTGAAGACGTACTTGCAACAGATCTGAAAACTATAGGTGAATATTATAAAAAATGGAGGCTCCAGCTCAATCCAGATAAAACAGAAGTATCAAGTATAATAAAATTAATTTTAATCCTTTATCCAAGTGTGAGCAAACAAAGTTTGTGCCTGAAAGTATCTTCAGGACTGGGGTAAGGTGGTACAACACCAGGGCAACTCGTTGCAAAGGTGGACCTGCGAATGCTTCTGCCTGGTATCTCCACTTGGGCCTGGCTCCCACTGAAGAGACCTCAATAAAGGTCGAAACTAGTCTGGGTAGTGGCCCTTTCCTTAATGCATAACATTAGACATATCCGCAAGGAGATGTGTTTTGCATTATGGGAGATACTGAGATAGGAGTGTTGGTATCTTGCTCCACCTTTGCAACGAGTTGCCCTGGTGTTGTACCACCTTACCCCAGTCCTGAAGATACTTTCAGGCGCAAACTTTGTTTGCTCACACTTGGATAAAGGATTAAAATTAATTTTATTATACTCTAACCAAGTGAAAAATAAACTTTCAACATCAAAAAAAGAAGTATCAAGCTTTCACCTTAATAATCACATGGCAGATGTCACTTTACATAACTTCTTTGAAGGATGTTTACTACAACACAATAAGTTTCCAAAGTACTTGAGCGTTACCCTGGACCGCACGCTCTCTTACAAGCAACACCTAACAAACTTTTCTGCTAAGTTAAGAACCCGTAACAACATAATACAAAAACTAATAGGCACGACATGGGGAACAACAGCCGATAATCTGCGGATTACTGCTCTTGGTCTAATTTTCTCTGTTGCTGAATATTGCTCACCAGTGTGGCTAAATAGCACACATGTTGAACTTGTTTATAGCCGACTAAATAATACAATGAGACTGATTTCTGGCACAATTAAATCAACGCCCACACACTGGCTTCCAGCTCTTAGTAACATTGTTCCACCGAATCTGTGCAGGACTAAGGCTCTCTTACAGGAGTTTAAGAAAATCTTGGAGAACACAGCCCTACCAATACATTTAGATCTCCCAGTCTTAAGTGTACAACGATTGAGATCAAGACATCCACCACTACAATTAGCCAACTACTACTACATTCTAACTTTGACTCGAAGCAAAAGTGGCAAGAACAGTGGGAGAGCCATACAGATGACATCACAAAATTTTCTCTCAATAAATTACAAGAAAGTTTTGATGCTTGCTCACACCTCCCACAAAAATCCTGGACTCAGCTTAATAGAATACGAACTGGTCATGGTGTATGTGCGGACATGCTTTTCAAATGGGGTAAACGACCATTCCTGCATCGTGATTGTGGAGCTCAGAGACAAACTGTGAACCATATTGTGACTCAGTGTTATCTCAGAGCATATTCAGGAGACAAATTGGACTTTTTAAGTGCTACACCCGAAGCTATGAACTATCTGACCAATATGGATGTAACCTTTTAATTTTATTGGTTTTTAAAATGACTTTTGACTTTTAATTTTATATGTTATTAAAGTGACAGTGTATTGTACTGCATGTTTTGATATTCATGCCATATGAATAAATAAATAAATAACTGCCTAGGAAAGGAAGACTTGTTTTTTCTTTTTCCAAGGTGAAATATAGGAAGTATTGATTAAAGTTTTCTTTTAATTAATATTTAGTATACGTTGTAATTTCCTGAAATAATTTAATAGTCATGTGTTACCAACGTATAAGCTTATCAACAAGAATTACATTGGCATTTCCTTTGTCTACAAGAAGAATTATTAATAATTTTATTTCCCTTAAAATTTTTCTATCTCAGCATCTGCACAAGTAAATAAATAAGAATGGTAACATTCTTATTTATTTATTATTTTTTGTAATCTTAGATTATTGCTTCCATGAGTGTTTTATTAATGTTTTATTTTTGGGTATTGAAACTTATTGTATGTTTCGTTATTTGAACTTTACAGGTAATAAATGAAGGAAAAGTTCTGTTAGACAGTATAAATCATCATGGTAATAATCATTTTTGTAATCCAGCATCCGATTATTCAGAAGGTGCCAAGCATGTTCTGTCTGTTATCCATGAGATATTAGGAAGACATCGAACGGTAGAATCTTTGTGGCATTCTAAGAAAGTAAAATTACATCAGCGTTTAGCACTAGGATTATTTCAAGAGGATGTTAGGCAGGTGAGAATATTAAAAATGGGTTTCATACATTTTAAATTATTAAAATTAATTTTTTCTTTTATAAGTAATTTTGAATAATTTGTTATTATTATTTTTGCAATGGTAATGGTTAATCAAATTAGGAATTCTATCAGACCTTTAAGGAATTGCACAATTCATAACACAAACTTATTCATATGTATTATACTATTTGTTTGCTTCCTCCTTTCTGCTGGAATTTTTTTGGATGGCATTTCAGAGATGGAATGTCATCCAAAGAGCTCCTCATATCCATCATTTCATAGATCCAATATCATGTTATTCCATCTTCTCTAGACTTTTCAAAAATCCCTCTATTCATTTGAAAAACTACTAGATAACAACTTTAGCACATAGTAGTCAAAATGCAGCCTGATGAAGACCTTGTGCAGTTGACAAATTACTTCTCTTTCTGTATGTGCCATCTGAACCCTAAATGTTAACTTCTTTTCCTTAATTTTAATCACTCACATGACTTATATTTCTTCCCCACATCCTTTCTTTCTTAAATTGCAAAATCCTATATTTAACTTTACTGGTAGTTGTTGTTTTGACATAATGTGATTAAGCCATTATCACAGTAAAAAAAAAATAAATAAAATTGAAAATTAGTTGATTAGTAATTAATTGAAGAAAAACATTTCGGAATGATTAATTCATCTCAGTAGTACTTTTCACGTAGTGAGGCTTATGTGACTCCCACCCATGAGTTTTTTTTTTTTTTTTTTTTTTGTAAACCTATAGTACATTTGTACCATGGTTTGATGAGGTAATTTTTTTTTATTTTATTTTATTTCATATATTTATATTTTATATTTAATAATATTATATATTATATAAGTAATTATATTATATATATAATTGATAACTGAAAAAAATTACTTCAGCCTACCCATACATATGAATGTACTATAAGTTTGCAAAATAAAAAAAAAATATTAAAAAAACCCTTCATGGGTGGGAGCCACATAAACCTCGCTGTATCAAAAGTAATGATGGGATGAATTAATCATTTGGAAATATTTTTCTTCAATTAATTACTAATCGACTAAGGGGTCGCTTAAGGGTCAAAGCCAAATAACTGGAAGGAGACCTCCATGTTGTCCTTCAGGAATGCGGAGAACCGACTGAGGCTTCTGACCTTCACCTGGTGCACAATGTTAGTAGGTATCTACCAGGTACTGAATGAACAAGGATGAGCTGGCAATTTGAGACTTAGCTGACCAAATTGTACTCTCTATTGGCTTGAATACATTGTACCATCAAATGCATTTGTGCATTTGATGGTACAACATGATGAGATTTCATGCAGCTGGGGCATTGCCCAATTAAACAAGGCCCCTGCTGCTTTCGTCAGGGAACCAGGGTGACAGTAAAAAGTCAGCTACTGGAACAATCTCCAACTCAACATCTAGAAGAAGAAGAATAAACCCAACATCAGAAAAATTTAAGATAGGAACTATCAATATAAGGAGTATTAATGGAAAGGAAATTGAACTTGCAGAAGAATTGGAAAATTACACATGGACATGATTGGCATTACTGAGTGCATCACATAAAAACAGGTGTAATCTTACTAAATAATAAGTATAGGATGTTATTTTCAGGCAATAAGGATAAAGGAAAAGAAGGAGGAGTATTCAATACCAAACATGAAAATAAACTTCTTGATTGGAAGGCAGTTTCATATAGAATTATGTGAGCAAACTCAAAATGGAGACGTGGACAAGGAAACCTATTTGTGCTTATGGTACAGAAGATTCATTCAAGGAAGAAATGGAGGAATTTTTTGAGTCATTAGAACAGGCAGCTGACATTAAAAAAAAATGGAGTCAATAAAGTGGTCCTTGTTGGAGATCTGAACAGCAGAGTATGAATCTCACCAAGCATATAGGAACAGTTTGGGAAAATTTGGAGAAAAGGGCAAAGCTAATAATAATGGTAAGTATTTACTGGACTTTTGCTCAGGACACAGACTAGTCATTACTAACACCATGTTTCAACAAAAAGATGTGCACAAGTTTATATGGAGAGAAGACACAAGAAACAAGAAAAGCCTCATTGACTATGTTATTGTTCATAGTGATATCTTCATGCTCATTCAGGGTACAAGGGTGTACAGAGGATTTGAAATTGGAAGCGACCATTACTTAGCATTAAGCAGGATAAAAATGGACATCACATTGAAAAGAACAGTATGTAAGAAAGTTTTTAAAAGAATTAAAGTTGAGCAGCCTTCACAAGTAAATTGTAGACTCAACTATACAAACATTATTGAAGAAAAAAAGATATTGAAAATAAGAACCAAACTTTGGACTCTCAGTGGCAAACTGAAGAAGACATTGATTAATTCAGCTAGGGAGATATGTGGTGAAGTTGTCTGCAAGGATAAAAAAATAAGAACACCATGGTGGACGCAAGAAGTTACAGGAATGGTCCTAGAAAAGAAGAAAGCATACCAAAAGTACCTAGCAAATAAGTCAGCAGATGCCCTAAAGCAGTGCTTCCCAAACTTCTGGATGTCAGGGGCCCCCTTTGGAAAAATTAAAATATTTCACGGCCCCCCTCAAAAAAAATCATAATATAGACATATATTATTATAATATTTTTTGTACTTATATTCAGTACAAAACATACACAGTGAATATTGCAAAAACCAAAGCCAATATTACATTTCTAGCATCTTACATACACATTTGACATGGCACATTATCTCATATTTTTATATAGATGGATATATTGTTATTGTACATTTGCCGTACAAGCACATGAAACGTAAAACGATTAGTAATAAAGAAAGAATTAAAAACATAAAAGAAGTTTAATATCAATTTAATGTGATTGATGTGTTTCAATACTGCTACACCAATATCTCATCAAAATTTTGGGAATATCCTCCTCTATTACCCAAGCTACGAAGTCTGTGAGGCTGAGGGTGAACTTGCCGAGATTTGGAATATCCGCTTGGCACAGTTTTATAGTCCTGCCGAGGAATTCCCTTCCTCACTTGAGATTGATCCTAGGGAATGATTTCCTATATAAATTCGGGTTCTCTTTTGATTACACTAGGAGGGAAGTTTGTTTTCAGGGAAGAAAAAAAGGGAACACTGGAGCCAAAGAGGAATCGCAGGCTAAAAGGGAGAAAGACACAGGACACATTCATAAATTCGAAACTGAGTGAGGTCTCCCAGTCAAGGACCGTTAACAATCTTGAGATAATCAAACCAGAGGAGGAGGAGAGGGCACAAACTGAAGAAAAGGATACAAACCATGCCAAGAGTAACAATAGTAAGGACACCTTTTAAAGAATTCAAGTTTGAAGAATGGAAGATTCATCCCCAGAGAATTGAAGGAGAAGCAAAAAGAGTTTTTCTAGAAAATTAGAAAAACTTTTTATAAAAAAGGGGGGAGCTTTGTTAGATCCTGAATGAAGGAATCTTGTAAAGAAATCATTCATTCAGGGTCTAATATACAGGGTGTTCGGGATAAATTTGACAGTTTCGTAAGGAAAAAGAAAATCTTCTTTGTATCTATTAAATTTAATGAATTGACAAAAAAACATTACAGGCAGAGTTAATTACAATACTATCAACAAGATTTACTCAAAATAACCACCATTAGCATCGATCACAGCTTCAATTCTGCTTCGGAACCTCGAACAAGCTGATGCTACAGTCTCCCTGGGAAGGGCCGCAAAAACTGTTTTAATTTTATCCATTAACTGGGCTTTTGTATTACTGGAAGTGCGATTGGTGTCTTTTTCAACTGCGCCCCATACAAAATAATCCATGGGGTTAAGGTCTGGGGAGTTTGGAGGCCAAACATTTGGACTGGTGAAGTCGTAGAAATTTTCAGACAACCATTTTTGACTTTTCCCAGAGGTGTGGCAAGGGGCCGAATCCTGCTGCCATACATACGGCCTACCATTGGCTACCCTTGTTATCCAGGGCTTGACTACAGTTAGCAACTCCACGAACAAAGCCCGAATTCCAATGCCAGGGTTCTTCAACACCTGTTCCTGCAGATTTGCGAGGAATTCTGCTGTACGAATGCAATCAGATCGTCTGCTAGGGATCTTTCTTCTTGCTACATCCTCGTAGTCACCATTGCAAGTCTCTAGTTCATTCCTGATTGTTTTTACTGTATTCAGGGAGCATTGGGCAGCAGTCGTAATATCCTTATTTTGATGGCGGGCACGAATCATCATGATACAAGTTATTCTCTTCCATGATTCAGGTGGGTTCCAGCTATCCATCCTTTCTGACATCTTGTATATGAATGAAGAAGGGTTCAAACTTTTAAATGAAGAGAAGTGTGTTAATACATGTAACTTACGGAAAAATATAATTAATTATAAATATGTCAAATTTATCCCGAACACCCTGTACTAAACTACACAGACAAAGAGAAACACCTGCACATCAGCTGAAATTAAAGTGAAACTTCTTCACATATGTATAAAAATAGCATTAATTTTATGTACCATCTACTTTAATCTATTGTGATCATACCAAGGTCGAATTAGAGAGTGTCTTAAAAGAGGAATTTGTTAATATTATTTAAACCTCACTTTAACTGTATTGAATAATTGTGAGTCACCAGGCAGATATTAAGTAACAATTCATAGAAGATATACAACTACACGTGTCCAGTGTAACGCCGGAGGCAGGAGCTTACATGGAAGGTATGTCGACGTGAATTCCGTGAATACAAGAGTATAAAAGCAAAGGGGAGAGCAAGGGGAAGAAAGATATAGGTCGTGTGCAAAGGGGGCGCTCGGACGAAGAATATAAGGGAATGAACGCCGTATCAGCTCTCTCTTGTCTTATTGTTTTCCTGGTTCAGAAGTTAGCTGGTGGTTTGAGTAAGGGGAGATGAAGTGTCAGTGCCATGATGTCGGAAAGCGATCTTTCCTGAGAATGGGGTAGGATTCCACGCAGAGCTGAAGGTGAAATTTCCAGTCCTAGCAGAATCCAGCCCTCGCTGAAAAGTCTCATCGAGAGGAATAGAGATGTCCTCTGAGACTCAAAGAATCGAGTCTGTGTTCAGCAGTAATTATGAAGATAGCGTAGCTTCTATGCTGGCATAAGGACAGCCAAAAGACAAGACGTAACCAGACGTACACGCGGTGTTGAAAGACGTCGGAAAAAGTTCACTAAAGTAGAATTACTCTATTTTGTATTTAAAATTCCTTAGAAGAGAGAAAATTATTTGTGAATGTAAATTATGAACATTATTCTAAAGGACTTTGTGGACAGACTCTAATTAGATAGTTAAACTCTTTTTGAAAATAAGAATTGTTTGGAAGAGATCTTTTGTGTTGCATGTGATTGATTTAACATAACGAGACTGGGATTGTAGATTTATAGTAACTGAATGACATTAGAATGTTTGTTATATTATCTCATGAATTGCTTGCAGAAAGAACTTTTGGTTAAACACCATATCATTTGCTATCTATCCCAATTATCAGTTACTGTTTTTACATGCTTTATAATCTTTGATTTAAACTTAGAGTGTGTTGATCTTTTAACTTGAGTTTTCCTTATTTAATATTGAGATGAATTGAATGCATGAAATCCTTTAGTGTATTTTGTTCTGGTATTCCAATAAACATGATTTATTTGCCTAAACCTGAGTCATGCCTGACTACGATTCCGAATTACCACTTATAAAAATAAGAACCTCTTTTGGCGGGAAGGAATTAGATAGTGTATATAATCATAGATTTAGGTCAAGACCGCAGTCTGAATCTATACAGCCGTATTAAAGTGAAACATTGTGTAAGAGAGCCTCAGAATCTAGTATTGTCTCCCTGAGTAAGGATATTTTCTGCTATAGGATACTGGCTGGTATAGCATAATATAAATTTGCCAGTATCCGAAGAGGAAACAATATCTGAACAATATCTGGCCCGATATCTGAAGAAGTAAAATAGCGATAGAAAGAAACGATATAAACAAGAAAAACGACGTAACAATATATATGATGAATAACAGTCGAGATAGTGTGCATCCTTGTCTCACACCTGATTTTATATCAAACCATCTTTCTGTACCTACTTGTTCTAATTGATGACTTACATTTCATATATAGGCTATTGACTGTAGCTCAGCATATCCCATTTATCCTCCATAACTGTAGTCTTTTGAACAGCTTTTCTCTTGGCACCTTGTCATATGCTTTTTCCAGACCAACATAACTTAAATATAAATCCTTGTTATATTATCAAATAATAAGCCAAATAAGCCTTGATGAAAAGATTTATATGTCCTATGGGCTACATTTAAATGGTTTTTGGAGTAAGACGTTTGGAGAAAGTGCTGTTTAGTGATAGTTTGGTAGTGCAAAGAAACTAGAGATATTAGGGAGGGTGAAATCAAGCATATGTCTGGCCACCACTATGATGAACGAGGATGGGTACAATAATGATTATGCAATGCCATATGGGATTTCACAGGTCTCCAGTTTAAATGGGTTGGTAATGATATTACACAAGGCAACTGTGGGTAGAAAGGGATGTTGAAATGCACGTACAGAGCCTTTGCTACTAATGGCTCAGTTAAGTAAGTTTGAGCGCGGTTAGTAGTTGGAAGGGGTCCAATCATTCGATGCTGTTGGCACACTCTCCCTCGATGAGTCTTTGGACTTCATGGAGGTGTCAAATAATAATAATAATAAGAAGAAGAAGAGGTATCAGGAATAAGAATGAGGAGTTTTTTTAGCATTTGGTAAGCTCGACTTCGCCAAAAATTATAGGCATCACTGAGACTTGGTTGACTGAAAATGATATAGTTACAGGTATAAAATGTAAAAAGTATTGTATTTTCAAGGAGATTAGAAGGAACAGGACAGGAAGTGGGGTATTGTGTCTGAGGATGATGGTTCATTTGAGGCTGTCTAGTGTGAGATAAAGGCAAATAGGACAAAATACATTATTTGGTACTGCTATAGAACAGGGAGTTTACAGGAAGATGTAGATGCCATGTATAGGCAGATTAACATAATGAGTGTAGGCCAAACAATTATTATGGGAGACGAGAAGTATGGGGGACATCAATTGGAGGGAAGAAAGGGGTATGGTAAGATGGAAGTAGGATTTATACCTTTGCCAAGGGATAATTACATGAAACAATATGTTATAGAGGGGAACAAGGGATATGAGGGTGTTGGATCTGATAATAGCATCAGAAGATGTATCCATAACCAATAGACTCTGTCTCCATTTGGAGAGAGTGACTGTATGGTCGTGTTCTGGGAAGTTGCCAAACATGTGGAGTTCTTTGTCAAGAAGGGGTTTATGTTCAACTATAAGGTTGGTGATTATGAGAGATTCGGGAATCATCTTGGAACAGTGCCAACAAGAGAAGCTACAAGGAAAGAATGTCAGTAGTGCATGGCAAGTGATCAGAGATTGTTTGAGAGTAGCAATATTAGACTGCATACCCAAGGTCAAGAGGATAACTAAGTTGGAATTGCATGTGGATGAGTAGGGATATAAAGTAAGAGCTGTAAAAAAAAAAAAAAAAAAAAAAAAAAAAAAAAAAAAAAAAAGTGAAGGAAATATAAACAAAAAAGTGATCATCATACACATAAGCAGTACAAAGTGGCAAGCAAGAAGAGTTAGTTAGTGACAAAGAAATAGTTGAGTTGCTGAGTGATCATTTTTTAAAGGTATATCATCCAGGTCATGATTTGACAGTTGGTGAGGTTACAGAGAGACATATCAACATGGAGGTAGATGAATAGGAGGTGTTCAGCATATTAAAATATATGAATGCGAACACAGCAGTGGGACTGGATGGCACATCAGCCCGTATGCTACGTGAATGTGCAAGAGAATTGCATTGCCTCTGATGAAGTTGTTCAATCTAAGTCTCAGCTCTGGCAGGAAATGGAAAGGGGTAAGTTAGTTGCAAGGGAGTGGAAAGAGGGTAAGTTAGTACCTTTGCATAAAGGTGGCTTTAAGACAAGATGGTAGCAATCTACAGACTAATTAATATATTGGGAGTGATTATTAAAGTATTGGAAAAGTTGATGAAAGGTAAAATACAACAGTGGGTAGATAGGAATATGATACTCAATAGTGCACAGCATGGCTTGTAAAGGGTAGGTCCTATCTTTGTAACTTATTCTCATTTTATAATAAAGTGACAGCACAATTGGACATAGGTAATGCTATATGATATTGCTCTAGTTTGCCAAGGCATTTAACAAAATACCACATTTTTATTACAAAAATGGAGAGGAATGGATATGAAGCTAGTAGCATGGATGGGGGGGAGGGGTGGCTGACGGACAGACACCAGAGAGTAGTACAAGAGTGGTCTGAAAAGTTCTCGGCCGCGACTATAGATGACAACACTATCGGCAAGATTTTTTTTTTCTAAGTTGGTACATGTGAAATTTCAAGTCATTCTATCAAGTAGTTTGTTTTGCAGCTGTCTAAAACAAAGTTGTTGTCTGTATCCCTTGAAATGGATAAAATTGAGTATTGTGCAGTTATAAAATTCTTTGTAAAAGAAGGTTGAATGGCAAAAGAAATTCATTCGAAATTCATGAAAGTTTATGGGCACTATTCTCCTTCGTTTTCGACAAAGAAATGGGCTACCGAGTTTAAACGTGTCCGTACCAGCCTTGAAGATGATCCACATGAAGGATGTCCAAAAAGAGTAACAACACCAGAAATCATTGATCAATTGCACGATATGGTATTGGATGACTGGCGAGTCAAAGTGCATGAAATTGCTGAGACTATAGGCATTTCAAAAGAACACGTAGGATATATTTTGCACAAAGAATTGCAAATGAAAAAGCTTTGCGCAAGATGGGTGACGCTCTTGCTCACAGCAATTCAAAAATGCACTCGTATGAAACCATCTCAACAGTGCTTGGAGCAATTTAACAAAAATAAAACTGATTTTGTGCATCGATTTATTACTATGGGTGAGACTTGGATTCCCCATTACACACCAGAATCCAAACAACAGTCAAAACAGTGGTCAGAAGCCTGTTTAGTTCAGTGCCAAAGAAACAAAGTCTGTTCCATCAGTAGGAAAAGTCATGGCATCGGTGTTTTGGGATACTAAAGGCATTTTGTTTATTAATTATCTTGAAAAGGGTAAAACAATAACTGGGGAATATTATTCCAATCTTTTAACTGGACTACATGAAAATATTTGTGAGAAAAGACCTGGTTTGCAGAAAAAAAAAAAAAAAAAATCTTTCATCAGGACAATGCACCTTCCCACAAAGGTGTTTTGGCAATGGGAAAATTAAGAGATCTTTGAAATGAATTGTTGGAGAACATCCACCCTTTTGCCCAGATTTGGCTCTCTCTGACTTCTATCTCTTTTCAAAATTAAACTCTTCCTCGCTGGTCAGCATTTTTCTTCGAATCAAGAGGTGATTGCAGCTGTAGAGGGGTATTTTGCAGATCTTACTGAGAACCACCACCACAGAGACTGGATAATGGCACTGGAGCTTCGCTGTAATAAATGTATTAGTCTTAAGGGAGATTATGTTGAAAAATAAAAATAATTTTGAAATTATAAATTTGTTTTTTCATTGTTAGGCCGAGAACTTTTCAGACCACCCTTGTACAAGCCATGTGATGGCATAAGGAACAATTCATTCTGGAAGAGATGTAGCAATTAGAAAGGGGGGAAAAACATTATTGAAGATGAGAATCAGATTTTCCCAAATTTGTTTGTTTTGAATCTGGAGATGACTATATTATTATATTTTTATTGACTCCTAATGACACTGAGTTGGCTAGATGAAAAATTATTTTTTATGTGGCAAAGCTCAAGAAAGAATGTTGGCATCTTCAGTCCTAATGTTAGCTATTTTTGGAGTCAAGCTATGTGTAATGCATTCAATGTGAAACATCAGGCTATGGGTACTTGTTTTTTTGGTACTACACAAAATTATGGTGTATTCATAAATTAAAGTTACCAAGAAATTATATACTTGGTTTATTTAGTCCTTTATCCAAGTGTAAGCAAACAAAGTTTATGCCTGAAGTATTTTCAGGACTGGAGAAACTCATGGTAAAGGTAGTATGACTTCATGTGCCTTAGTATCCCATAATGCAAAGCACATCTCCTTGTGGACATGTATAATGCTATGCATTATGGGAAGGGTCACTACCCAGACTGGGAGTGGGAGCCAGACCAAGAGGTAATACCAAGGTTGAAGTAATGCAGAAGTCATATTTTCACATACGAATTGCCAATAGGTGTCACACCGTATTATTATAATACTCTGGATTAGAGATAGATAGTTGTTGAAAGTTTTTCTCTTGGTTATACTATTAATTAAAGATACCAAGAAATTATATCCTTGGTTTAATCCTTTATTAAACTTTATTTATTAAATTTATCCTTTATAAAGTTTGCGCCTGAAGTATTTTCAGGACGCGGTTAGCTATTTAACTTTTTTATTCATATGGAGTTTCCTCCCTTTTCTCACCCGCCCCTATTGGGCCAAGTTGAGCTCCCTCATGGGGGTTAAGTATTTATAACCGTAGATCAGTGTGTTCACGGGGCCGGTTTGTATGCTTGCAGGACGAAAAACCCAGATAAACTGGGGGGAAAAACCCTGCTGTCCACGCCCAAGACCGGCTAACTTGGCTATGGCTGAGGAAGATCCTTAAGCTCCTCACGTCGGCAACGGTAATTGATCCCAAGACACTCCTTCCCCAGACATTTGGTTGTGAAGCACATAGCCACTAGGCTAACTGCGCAGACAGCTTTATAACTGAGAGGAGACCTCCACATAGCCTTCATAGGTATGCGGAGAACTGACCAGAGCTTCTGACCTAATGTCCAATCCTGACCTTCTCGTGGTGCACCCCGTTAGGTATCTACCTGGATACTGAACAGATGATGATGGGCTGGCAGTTTGGGATTTAGCCGACCAAATTGTATTCTTATTGGCTTAAACCAAAACATAAATGATGGTACAATATGACAGAATTTCATGCAGGCTGGGACATCACCCGGTTAAACAAGGCTCCCGTTGTTTTTGGCAGAGAACCAGGGCAAACAGCAAAAAGTCAGCTACTGGAACAAATCCTAAAACTTACACCAACACCAGACAACTTGAACATCACCAGAGTTCAAGATCGGTACTATCAACATAAGAGGCCTGAATGGCAAAGAAATGTAGCTAGCTGAGGAATTGGATAAGTACCAGATCGACATAATATGGGTGACTGAAATAAAAACGACAAAAACTGTTGAGATCTTTCTAAGCAATAAATACAAAATGTTATATTCAGGCATTGACAATCAAGGAAAAGAAGGAGTAGCCATAGTATTCATCACTAAATACAAGGCTAATCTTCTTGAATGGCAGGCAGTCTCAAGTAAAGTG
This sequence comes from Typopeltis vanoorti, assembly GCF_054136105.1. NCBI lineage: Eukaryota > Metazoa > Arthropoda > Arachnida > Uropygi > Thelyphonidae > Typopeltis > Typopeltis vanoorti. The sequence continues at coordinate 179,067,295 of NC_143550.1, read as the reverse complement.
ATGTGGGCAAACACGAGAATGGGGAACTGGACAATGAGACTTAATTGTGCCTATGGTCCCACAGAAGGTTCCACTAAGGTAGAAGTGGAGGAATTTTTTGATGCTTTAGAGCAATGGTTCTCAAACTTTTTGAAGTCGGGGCGCATTTAAAATCCTACAAATAATTGTAGGCGCACTATATATAAATTTCTAAGAAATATGTTATAATAAGTCAAATATTACAGAAAATAAATAATGCGATAAAAAAAAATAAAATGAAACATACCTTAAGTTTATTCATTCTTGTGTTTATGAGAAACATGCACCTGATGTGTCCTAGCGATTGCTTCAATGTTTGGGCATATATTTGAAAGGCAAACTCTCATTTCCTCGTCAATACGTTGAAGAGTTCCTCTCTTTTTACACTTAATTGTGGTGAGGGTAGAAAATCCTAATTCACATAAATATGATGTTGAAAATTGTAGTAAAATGTTCAAAGCTTTTTTAGATATTGACACATATTCTTCTTTTATAGAAATCCAAAAGGCTTCAAGAGACAATTCCTTATGTTTAATCATCAATCCACCATCAGTGGATATAGCTGCCAGTTCTTCTTCTTCTGTTAATGTTAAACCAAAATCACTTGAAGTTTCCATAAATGGGTTTCTAATCCAGTCGGATTGTTCAGTGTCAATTGATGGAAAATAAGAACTCAATGTTCTTCTAAACTTGTTAAATGTTCAACTATTATTGGAAGTGTTTAATTTATGCAAGTGATACTTACCAATGGAAACATTTCCAAATTACCTTCAACAGCTTTTCTTTTCCAAATCTGTAGTTTTCTCTGAAACGCTTTCATTTTGTCAGTGGATGTGAGAATATTTTCTTCTTTCCCTTGCAAGCTAGTATTCAAAATATTGAGCTGCTGAAATATATTGGCCAAATACTGTAACCTGGCAATCCAAAATTTGCACCGAAGGAGGTTACAAAAATGTAATTGTTTCATCTCTTCAAAAAACGCAAGACGTTCTTGTCGTAGCTCGTGTACACGGGTAAGTACTTTCCCCCTTGACAGCCACCTTACCTCAGTGTGTAAAAGCAGCCATCTGTGTTGTGAATCCATATCGATACAAAGCTTTTCGAATAAATGCGATTCGACAGGTCTTGTTTTAATAAAGTTTACCATCTGAACAACTTGATCTAAAACTTCTCTTAATTTTTCTCCCAATGTTTTTGCCATCAAGGCCTCCCTATAAAGAAAGCAGTGAGTTATGATAACATTCTCATTTTGTTTTTTTACAAAAGATGTAAGCCCTTAACACAGCCTACCATGGAAGGGGCTCCATCTGTACAAATGCCTACACATGACTTCCATGTTAACTGCCATTTATCAAGATAGCTATTCAAAATGTTAAAAACGTCCTCACCTTTTGTAGACACACTTAATTCTTTGCAAAAACGAAACTGATTTACTATTTGATCTTCATTAATAAAACGGACGAATGCTAACAGTTGGCCTTGTTGGTAATGTCTGTCGACTCATCAACTTGCAATGCAAAATTTGAATACTCAAGTTTATTACTGCATACATTTTTCTCGATATCAGAAGACATTTCTATAATACGCCTGTGAACTGTATCGTTGGACAGAGGAATCTTGCTTATTTTCATTGCTGCTTCATTTAAGTATGATCGTTTATATTTTTTGCTATCAGTTCTGAGACTTGATAAGAAGCGATCAGAAACAGTCATTATACTTTTAAAAGAATTTGCTGCTTTTGTTTCCTGTTCATACAATCTCTTGAAAAAACTTACAGATTTATCTTGTAAATTAGAGTGTATAGTTTTAAAATGTGAGAATGGGGAACTGGACAATGAGACTTATTTGTGCCTATGGTCGCACAGAAGGTTCGACTAAGGCAGAAGTGGAGGAATTTTTTGAGGCTTTAGAAAAAGCAACTGACACAATGAAAAATGAAAAGTTGGTCCTTGTTGGGGATCTAAATAGCAGAGTAGGAAATAATTGTGAGACATACAAAAATATTTTGGGAAAATTTGGAGAAAAGAGCAAAGCTAATAATAATGGCAAATATCTGTTGGATTTCTGCTCAGGACATGGACTGGTTATTACTAACACCATGTTCCAACATAAAAATGTGCACAAATTCACATGGAGAGAAGAGGCTAGGAATAAGAAAAGTCTCATTGACTATGTTATTGTTGATAGTGATGTTTTCTCCCTGGTGCAGGACACCAGAGTGTACAGAGGATTTGAAATTGGAAGTGATCATTATTTAGTCTTGAGCAGGATAAAATTGAATTTCATATTGAAAAGAATAATATGTAAGAAAGTTTTAAAGCCAATAAAAGTTGAGCAGTTCTCAGATGTGAACTGTAGGCTAAAATACACAAAGTTTATTGACGAAAAAATGAAAGAGTTTGAGAACAGGAATCAAACCTTGGAGATTCAGTGGCAAACTCTGAAGAAAACATTGATTGATTCTGCCAGAGAGGCATGTGGTGAGGTTATCTGTAAGGGTAAAAAAATCAGAACTCCCTGGTGGACACATGAAGTTAAAGAGGCAGTGAAGGAAAAGAAGAAAGCATACCAAAAGTTCCTTTGAAATAAGTCAGCTTGTGCTCTTAGAGAATATAGAGACAAATGCAATAATGCTAAACACTGTGTAAAACTAGCTAAACAAAAGTCATGGGAAGACTTTGGCAAGAATATAGAAAATAAATATCAAGAAGGTGGCAAAATATTCTGGAGGTTGTTGAATAAGCTTAAGAATGGAGGAAAGAGTGCTGTAAAAGGAATTAGAGATGATAAAGGTGACATGAAAACAGGAGAAAAAGATATCCTTGAAGTATGGAGTAATTACTTTGAAAAACTGCTAAATGAAACAAGCAGTGATGACAGCACAGTGGTAAAAAACACTGACCAGGCATGCAGTCAGGAATACATATCCATACTAGAAGTAGAAAAAGCCATCAAAGGCTTGAAATGTGGAAAAGCAGCAGGAGTAGATGATATTTGACCAGAAATGCGGAAGTATGGTGGTATAAGAGTCTTACAGTGGCTGCACTGCATAGTTCAGAAAGCCTGGACAGAGGGACGATTTCCCGATGATTGGAGTAGAGCTCTCATAGTACCCATATATAAAAAGGGAAATAAAACTGAATGTGAGAATTACAGAGGTATTTCCCTACTGAGTGTTCCTGGCAAGATCTATGCAAGTATACTTGAGAAACGGTTGAGAAGAATTGTGGAAGAAAAGCTTGGTGAAGAACAAGCTGGATTCAGTCCAAATAGAGGCTGTCAGGATCAGATCTTCACTTTACGACAAATAGTCGAGAAAGCATGGGAATATAACAAAGATCTGTATTTAAGTTTTGTGTTTTGTCGATCTGGAAAAGGCATATGATAAGGTGCCAAGAGAGAAGCTATTCAATACGCTGCAGTTATATGGTGTCAATGGGACATTATATCAAGCAATACTTAGTCTTTATTTGAGTTGTAAGTCAGCAGTTAGAATTGAAGGAAGTACAGGAAGATGGTTTAAAGTTAAATCTGGTGTGAGACAAGGATGTGCATTATCCCCTCTGTTATTCATTATCTATATGGATCACATTATGAAGGAAAGTGGTATTAAACCTGATATCAAAATTGGAGGTGTTAATCTCAGCTCTTTGCTTAATGTGGATGATGTTATACTTCTAAATAAATCCGCTACAAGTCTGCAAGATTCCCTGACTAAATTGAATAACTGTTGTAATAGATATGGTATGCAGGTCAACATTAAAAAGACCAAGACAATGAAAATAGGCAGAAACATTGAAAATATCAACTGCATTGTGAATGGAGAACTTATAGAACAAGTAAAACATTTCATCTACTTAGGTACAATTTTTAGTGAAGATGGTAAGTTAAATTTGGAAATAGACAATATAATCAACAAATCTGGTATGGTAGGAAGTCAACTGAATAAATTTATATGGAATAAAAGAGAAGTTAGTTGGAACACTAAATTAGCTGTATACAAGACAGTGTTTAAAGCAATTTTAACTTATGGATCTGAGAGCTGGGTTAGAAGTAAAACACTTCACCAAAGACTAGAGACTGCAGATATGAGAGTCCTGAGAAAGATTAGGGGCATGAACAGATGGCATCAATGATAATATCATATTAGAAATGAGGATATTAGGAAAGAACTTGATATTGTCAGCATCCTGGAATGCATTAGCAGAGCTAATCTCAGGTTGTATCGTCACTTAACTATGTCGCCGTCAATATGGATAAAATAAATCACTCCTCTACACTTCATATACGTCACATATTTCAATGTAATATCAATTGCATTACAATTTTAATATGCACTTTGCATCCGTGGTAACTTGGACATATATATATACGTCCTGGCCGATTGGGTAGTTAAGCAGAATGGGAGAGGAAAGATTAGCAAAACAAGTGTTTTCTGCTAGGTTGGCAGGAAAAACACCCAGAAGAAGACCAAGATATAGGTCGATTGATAAGTAAAAAAGTGCCTTAGAAGATAGAAATATAAGATCTGATAATATTGGAGGAATCTTGGCATTTAACAGGCTGATTTGGAGGAAAATTGTCGATAGGAAGTTAGTAGTGATGTAAATTTTTCATATAGTACTATCATATCCTGTACATCCCCTGATGGTATATATCAGGAATTTGATGATGATGATGTATTTTCAGGACTTGGGAAACTCGTGGTAAAGGTGGTATGATAGTGACTCTTCCCATAATGCATAGTATTATGCATGTCTGCAAAGAGATGTGCTTTGCATTATGGGATACCAAGGCAAGTGATGTGAAGTCATACCAGCTTTACCACAAGTTGTTCCAATCCTGAAAATACTTCAAGCACAATCTTTGTTTGCTTACACTTGGATAAAGGATTAAACCAACTATGTAATTTCTTGGTATCTTTAATTTATAGTATAACCAAGTGAAAAACTTTCAACAACTATAGTGTGTTCACTTAGTTTGATTTTAACTTTTGTCTTTAAGGTATGCCAAGTGTAGGGCATCTTTGGTCTCATGGGTTCAAATTCCACTGTGGCATGAGTGTTTGTGAATGTCTTTAGGTTGTGGATAAGTTTCATTGCCTGGTGTGAGAATGTTATGTTGCTTATTGGATGCCAAATGAGGCTTGACAAAGTTTCTGCAGTATGGTTTTGTTATGCTTCCATTCACCAACACTAAATGTGCTTTAGATTTATAGCCTTTTGTAGGTGGGATTAAGACATAAGAAATGAACTGGCTCATCAATCAGTGATCAGAAATCTTAGTGATATTCCCATGCTAGCACTAACTCATTAGTGCTAGCTGTTTGTTAAAAGTTAGTTTCTTATGATTATACTAAAGATTATACTTTATCTCATTATATAGATAATAAAATGAAATTTTATTTGTTATTCTTTGCAGGTTCTTGATTGGTTGGAGAATCATGGTGAAGTGTTTCTTAGAAAAAATATAGGCATTGGTAAAAACTTTCAGAGGGCAAGAGCACTAGAAAGGAGTCATGAACATTTTGAAAATGTGGCTCAGGTAGTGTGATAAATCCTTCTTCAATATATCATTTAATTTAAAAGAACATTTCATAGCTGATATCAAACTGTTTTTCCATCAGTCATATACCGGAGTGGCTTATTAACTTTTTCTTTTCAGTTAACAACACAGATTCAGATACAGGATTTTATTATAAAAATAATAAACTAATAAAATAACTTTAAAATTAGATAGATTGAATGAGAGACAAAATAATTCAAAATTAATATTTTTACTTCCAAAGAAATAATATTAGTGTAAATTAAGGTATTGCATGGATATAATGACAGCGTGTATATAATTCTGCATTAGAAATAAAATATAATTGAGAGGAAATGATCTACAAACTTAACATTATACATAAAGTATACAAACATCATAAAAAATTTAAATTTCTTCCCTTCAAGATCACAGAATTTGATGAGAACATACAAACAAAAGCCATTAACTTCAAACTTATAATCTATTCCTCTCAACAGTGGTCATTAAAATATAATTAACTCATACCTGTTCTTTGAAAATAAAAAAAAATTAATTTGTATGCAACTTTCTTAAATAAAATAGTATACTTTTCATGTCTTCATTAACATTTCAGTTTCTTTGGAAGACAAAGATAATTTTAAAGTTCTTTTTTTTTTGTTCTGGAAATCCTGCCTTATCCTTGAGCACAAACAATTCATTAGTTTTGAGTTTGCAATGTTTAACTAGAATAAGCTTGCTGTTTAACATATCAAAAGGAGAAACGGTCAATCATCTTGGAAGAAAACCATATAATTTTTCTTATCACTTCTAACTACATTCCAACTTGAATTCCTTTAAAATAAATTTTTCTGTTAATTTTAGAATAGCTGTTTGGGTCCTTTAATTCTCTTTTCCCCCTTTTTTGGCTTAAGAAATGTCCTTTCCTTTAAACTATATTTCGATTTTTCTCTCTCACTATATCAACTCCCTCTTTGGTAATACAAACTTTGCATGAGCACACTGCCTCGACGATTTCATGAAAGTAAAATCATTGCTTGTTTTTGTAAACAAGACTACAGTTCTTATTAATGTGAAGTGTGGTTCACTGTTTTCTTCTCTTAAGTTTTTTTAAGTTACATAATTTAAACTAAATTCAAGGTGAGACTTTTTTACTAATAAATATTGCAATTAAAACAGTTTGCAACAGGTCATAACTATACAAAGATTTTTTTTATACCAAACATTAGTGTAGAAATTTCTACTTACAAGAAATAATGCACTGGCATTTCACATTTAGTGAAATCTTTACATATATAATAAAAATAAAAGTTATCCTTTCCTTTTTATTTATTTATTCAAATGATCTGATATTGCTAAATAACAGATATCCTACAAAACTATTGACATGAAAGCTGAGTTTTTTATAATTGAAAATTAAAATGTTCTCATAAAGTTAATCCTTTCCATATGATGACTTTAATAATAATGGGTGTCATAGAAGCCTGTGACATATTTTCACTGAGTATGCTGATGTTGAGATTATTACATTTAAGTGTCTTTTTTAGGAGGAAGACACTCTGAAATGCTAGTGAAAGCATTCTAAATCCATATAATCCTTTAGTATAATTGCATTTTTTAAAATTAAATAGTCAGAAACTCTTACATATTATTTGAATGGTGATGAGGATGTGTCAGTTGCTGCTGAGGTATTAGTGGGGAATAAATCATTCCCCTGGAAATTTATAACATTTTGGCAACAAGGAATTCCTTACCTCTGGCATGTGAAATAACAAGAAAACGTTTTTGGCTCTCTTATGTATTGAATGACTATTGACTATGTATAGCAGTCTTCCTCCACTTATGACTGTTCATCACAGAGGTTGAAGTTTGCAGTTTTGCTTCATATAAAATGTGAACCAAGCAATTAGATCCATCTTTTTTTACAAGGGGATAGGGATGAGCAATTAGAGAAAAATAATACTAGAAAGGATGCATAATTAATAAATTTGCTATTAGAAACTGTGAATTATGTTTTTGCATTTTTTACAATGGGATATGGATAGGCCTTTAAAAAATGCAACTAAAATGTATGGAAAGTAACTTCATGTTTTCTCAAAATTCATGCTTTTATTTAAAGAACGCCTGAAGTTATCTTCCATATTAGTTGTGAAAATTGCTGCAGTAATACCAGAGTGTTTTTTCTGTTACTTGCAGCAATTTTCACAACTAATATGGAAAGGATTAACTAGTGACATATAGCTCTGTCATATAAAAGTGCCATTATGGTGTTACATAATTAATTAAAGGTTTGTTACATCAGCAGAGAATGCCTTAAAATGTTCTTGCAACTTTAACTGACTATTAAATATACATAAATTGTATATAGGGGGGAGTAAGGGTCAAAGCTGTATAACTGAGAAGAGACCTCCACATAGCCTTTAAAGGAATGCGGAGAACCGACCAGGGCTTCTGACCTAATGTCCAATCCTTACCTTCTTATGGTGCACCCTGTAAGGAATCTACCTGGATACTGAACGAACGAGGATGGGCTGGCAATTTGGTATTTAGCTGACCAAATTGTATTCTTATTGACTTAAACTAATATACAAAATGATGGTACAACATAACAAAATTTCATGCCGGCTGGGGTGTCGCCCGGTTACACAAGACCCCCGTTATTTTCGCCAGGGAACCAGGGCGAACAGAAAAAAGTCAGCTACTGGAACGAATCTGAAAGCACACACTCTAATCAACATCATCAGAGTTAAAAATCAATACCATCAACTTAAGAAGCCTGAATGGCAAAAAAATGGAGCTAGCTAAGGAATTAGATAAGTACCAGATCAACATAATAGGGTGACTGAAACAAAAAAAGACAAAAACTGGCGAGATCTTTCTGAGCAATAAATGCAAAATGTTATATTCAGGCAACGACACTCAAGGAAAAGAGGGAGTAGCCATAGTATTCAACACTAAATACTAGGTCTAATCTTCTTAAATGACAGGCAGTCTCAAGTAGAGTGATGTGCACAAATATGAGAATGGGGAACTGGACAATGAGACTTATTTGTGCCTATGGTCCCACAGAAGGTTCTACTAAGGTAGAAGTGGAGGAATGTTTTGAGGCTTTAGAAAAAGCAACTGACACAATGAAAAAGGAAAAGTTGGTCCTTGTTGGGGATCTAAATAGCAGAGTAGGAAATTGATTGTCAGATATAGCAAAATATTTTGGGAAAATTTGGAGAAAAGAGCAATGCTAATAATGATGGCAAATACCTGTTGGATTTCTTCTCAGGACATGGACTGGTTATTACTAACACAATGTTCCAACATAAAATGTGCACAAATTCACATAGAGAGAAGAGGCAAGGAAGAAGAAAATTCTCATTGACCATATTATTGTTGATAGTAATGTTTTCCCACTGGTGCAGGACATCAGAGTGTACAGAGGATTTGAAATTGGGAGTGATCACTATTTAGTCTTGAGCAGGATAAAACTGAATTTCATATTAAAAAGAAAAACATGTGAGAAAGTTTTAAAGCGAATAAAAGTTGAGCAGCTCTCGGATATGAACTGTAGACTAAAATACACAAAGCTAATTGAAGAAAAAATGAAAGAGTTTGAGAACAGGAACGAAACCTTGGAGATTCAGTGGCAAGCCATGAAGAAAACCCTGATTGATTCAGCCAGAGAGGCATGTGGTGAGGTTGTCTACAAGGATGGAAAAATCAGAACTCTATGGTGGACACAGGAAGTTAAAGAGGCAGTGAAGGAAAAGAAGAACGTATATCAAAAGTTCCTGTCAAATAAGTCAGCTTGTGCTCTTAGGGAATACAGAGACAAATGTAAGAAAGCTAAACACTGTGTAAAACTAGCTAAACAAAAGTCATGGGAGGACTTTGGCAAGAACGTAGAAAATAAATATCAAGAAGGTGGCAAAATATTCTGGAGGTTGTTGAATAAGCTTAGAAATGGAGGAAAGAGTGCTGTAAAAGGAGTTAGAGATGATAAAGGTGACATGAAAATTGGAGAAAGAGATATCCTTGAAGTATGGTGCAATTACTTCGAAAAATTGCTAAATGAAACAAGCAGTGATAATACAGTGGTAAAAAACACACAAGTCAGGAACACATATCCATGCTTGAAGTAGAAAAAGCCATCAAAGGCCTGAAATGTGGAAAGGCAGCAGGAGTAGATGATATTTGACCAGAAATGCTGAAGTATGGTGGTATAAGAGTCTTACAGTGGATGCACTGCATAGTTCAAAAGGCCTGACAGAAGGACGAATTCCCGATGATTGGAGTAGAGCTCTCATAGTACCCATATATAAAAAGGGAAATAAAACTGCATGTGAGAATTGCAGAGGTATTTCCCTACTGAGTGTTCCTGGCAAGATTTATGCAAGAATACTTGAGAAACGGTTGAGAAGAAATGTGGAAGAAAAGCTTGCTGAAGAACAAGCTAGATTCAGGGCAAATAGGGGCTGTTAGGATCAGATCTTCACCTTACGACAAATAATTGAGAAAGCATGAGAATATAACAAAGATCTGTATTTAAGTTTTGTCGATCTGGAAAAGGCATATGACATGGTGCCGAGATAGAACTTATTCAATATGCTACAGTTGTCACTCTGGCATTATATCTAGCAATACTTAGTCTTTATTTGAGTTGTAAGTCAGCAGTTAGAATTGAAAGAAGTACAGGAAGATGGTTTAATGTTAAATCTGGTGTGAGACAAGGATGTACATTATCCCCTCTGTTATTCATTGTCTATATGGATCACATTATGAAGGAAAGTGGTATTAAAAATATATCAGAATTGCAGATGTTAATGTGAGCTCTTTGCTTTATGCGGATGATGTTATACTTCTAAATAAATCCGCTACAAGTTTGCAAGATTCCCTGACTAAATTGAATAACTGTTGTAATAGATATGGTATGAAGGTCAGCAGTAAAATGACAAACACAATGAAAATAGGTAGAATTGTTGAAAATGTCAAATGCATTGTGAATGGAGAACCTCTGGAACAAGTAAAACATTTCAGCTACTTAGGCACAATTTTTAGTGAAGATGGTAAATTAAATATGGAAATAGACAATAGAATCAACAAAGCTGATATCGTAGGAAGTCAATTGAATAAATTCATATGGAATACGAGAGAAATTAGTCAGAACACTAAATTAGCTGTATACAAGACTGACTGTGTTCAAACAAGTTTTAACTTATGAATCTGAGAGTTGGGTCAGAAGTAAAACACTTGACCAAAGACTAGAGACCGCAGATATGAGACTCCTGAGAAAGATTAGAGGCGTGAACAAATGGCATCAATGGCAACATATTAAAAACGAGGATATTAGAAAAGAACTTGACATTGTAAGCATCCAGGAATGCATTAGCAGAGCTAATCTCAGGTGGTATGGTCACTTAAACAGAATTGGTGAGGAAAGGTTAGCAAAACAAGTGTTCTCTGACAGGTTGGCAGGAAAAAAGACCCAGAGGAAGACCAAGATATAGGTGGATTGATACAGTACAAAGTGCTTTAGATGATAGAAATAGAAGATCTGATAATATTGGAGTCTTGACATGTAACAGACTGATAACAAAGATCTGTATTTGTTATCAGTTTTGGAGTATTTGTTACAATTTTGGAAGAAAATTGTAGATAGGAAGTTAGTAATGATGTAAATGTTTCATGTAGTACTATCATATTCTGTACACTCCTTGAGGGTACATGTCAGAAATTTTGTGATGATGAAATTGTATATGTGTATCCTTTTCCTGCAGTGCAGCATTTTTTAATATTTTCCTGTGTAACTAAGCTTAAACAGACAAACAGATAGCACCTTTAGAGGATCAATAGGACTTGCAAACTTCTTGTTAATGGAAGAAAGTTGAAATCATTTGGACATATAACAAGAGAGGAATGGATATTTCTCAAAGACAGTAGTAGAGGATAGAGTACATGGCGGAAAAAAAAATGGGAAGTGGCAGAAACTCAGTGAGATAATGGATGGTATTTAAGGAGTGACATGTATTCAGAGAATAGATGCTTCAAAATAAGCTCGGCATAGGACCACCTGGAAAAAACTGTAGCACATCAACTAGGTAGGGAGTGAGCTAATGATATGTCATCTAATGAAGTAATGGATGGAGCAAACTTATGCCTGTGATATTAATTTCATAAAACATGGATTACTTTGAAAGTAAAAGAGACGTGCTAGCGGGAAAATTTATTACTGTAGTATTGTCAAAAGTGGTATCTTCACACTGATTCAGGATACGAAGATATAGATCACATGTGAAATTGGAGGATCACTATTTAGTTTTGAGCAGGATGAAATTGGATATATAGGTGATTAATGGTCAAAGCTGGATAACTGGAAGATGTGAAGAAAACCAGGGCTGCATACCTAAGATTTGGTCACCACATTTTCGTGGTATACACTGTCAGGTATCTACCTGGATGCTGATTGAAGGAAGATGGGATTTTGCTGATCAAATTATATTCTTATTGGCTTTAGTATCACATGATAGAATTTTAGGCTGGCTGTGGCATTTCCTAGTTATACAAGGTCCATCTTATTTTCATCAGGCAAAAAAGGCAAACATCAGAAAGTGTCAGTTATTGGAACAGCTACTAGTTAAAGCAGAGTTCAAGATTTGCACCATCAACATAAGATTCATCAATGAAATAAAACCAAAATAGCAAAAGAATTGGATAAGTACCAAATCAACATAATAGGTGTTACTGGGGAAAGAAAAAAAAAAAACAAAAAAAAAAAACATGAGGAGATCTTTCTAAGTAACAAATACAAGATGTATATTAGAGAGTAACAGTCATGGAAAAGAAGGAGTAGCTATAGTATTCAGCACTAAATATGAGGGTGGTCTGAAAAGTTCTCAGCCTAACAATGAAAAAATGAATTCATAATTTCAATTTATTTTTATTTTTCAGCATAATCTCCCTTAAGACTAATACATTTATTCCAGCAATGCTCCAGTGCCATTATCCCCTCCATGTAATAGTTCTCAGTAAGATCTGCAAAATACCCCTGTACAGCTGCAATCACCTCTTGATTCGAAGAAAAATGCTGACCATCGAGGAAGAATTTAATTTTGAAAAGAGATAGAAGTCAGAGGGAGCCAAATCTGGGGAATAGGGTGGATGTTCTCCAACAATTTATACTGAAGATCCCTTAATTTTCCCATTGCCAAAACACCTTTGTGGGCATAATAAATTTAGTTTAATCCTTTATCCAAGTGTGAGCAAACAAAGTTTGCGCCTGAAAGTATCTTCAGGACTGGTTTAAGGTGGTACTACACCAGGGCAACTCGTTGCAAAGGTGGAGAAAGCTACCAACACTCCTATCCTAGTATCTCCCATAATGCAAAACACATCTCCTTGCGGATATGTCTAATGTTATGCATTAAGGGAAGGGCCACTACCCAGACCGGTTTCGACCTTTATTGAGGTCTCTTCAGTGGGAGCCAGGCCCAAGTCGAGATATCAGGCAGAAGCATTAGCAGGTCATCTCCACCTATAGGAATTGCCTTTTTTAATAAATTACTCTGGATTTAGAGAAAGATGTTGAACGTTTATTTTCCACTTGGTTAGAGTATAATAAATTTAGTTTAATCCTTTATCCAAGTGTGAGCAAACAAAGTTTGCGCCTGAAAGTATCTTCAGGACTGGTTTAAGGTGGTACTACACCAGGGCAACTCGTTGCAAAGTTGCCCTGGTGTAGTACCAGGTGTAGTACCGAGTTGCCCTGGTGTAGTACCACCTTAAACCAGTCCTGAAGATACTTTCAGGCGCAAACTTTGTTTGCTCACACTTGGATAAAGGATTAAACTAAATTTATTATACTCTAACCAAGTGGAAAATAAACGTTCACCATCTTTCTCTAAATCCAGAGTAATTTATTAAAAAAGGGTGGCACACCAATTGGCAATTCCTATAGGTGGAGATGACCTGCTACTGCTTCTGCCTGATATCTCGACTTGGGCCTGGCTCCCACTGAAGAGACCTCAATAAAGGTCGAAACCGGTCTGGGTAGTGGCCCTTCCCTTAATGCATAACATTAGACATATCCGCAAGGAGATGTGTTTTGCATTATGGGAGATACTAGGATAGGAGTGTTGGTAGCTTTCTCCACCTTTGCAACGAGTTGCCCTGGTGTAGTACCACCTTAAACCAGTCCTGAAGATACTTTCAGGCGCAAACTTTGTTTGCTCACACTTGGATAAAGGATTAAACTAAATTTATTATACTCTAACCAAGTGGAAAATAAACGTTCAACACCTTTGTGGGCAGGTGCATTGTCTGATGAAAGATGTTTTTTTTTTCTCTCTAAACCGGATTTTTCCTCACGAATTTTTCATGTAGTCCAGTTAAAAGATCGGAATAATATTCCCCAGTTATTGTGTTTTACTCTTTTCAAGATAATTAATAAACAAAATGCCTTTAGCATCCCAAAACACCGATGCCATGACCTTTCCTGCTGATTTAACTGAATTTCTCTTCTTTGGTACTGAACGTTCGGCTTTTGTCCACTGTTTTGACTGCTGGTTGGTGAATCCAAGTCTCATCTATAGTAATAAATTGACACACAAAATCAATGTTATTTTTGTTAAAACCCTCCAAGTACTGTTCAGAGATTTTCATGTGAGTGCATTTCTGATCTGCTGTGAGCAAGCACAGCACACATCTTGCTTTTCATTTGCAATTCTTCATGCAAAATATATCCTACATGTTCTTTTGAAATGCCTATAGTCTCAGGCACTTTGACTAACGAGTCATCCAATACTGTGTTGTGCACTTGATCAAAGATTTCTGATGTTGTTACACTTTTTGGACGTCCTTCATGTGGATCATCTTCAAGGCTGGGACAGCCATGTTTAAACTCAGTAGCCCATTTCTTAATTGTTGAAAATGAAGAAGAAGAGTGTGCATAAACTTTTATGAACTTCGAATGAAGTTCTTTTGGCATTAAACCTTTTTTTACAAAGAATTTTATAACCTCACGATTATCAATTTTATCCATTTCAAGAGATACAGACAACTCAGACAGCTGTATAAAACAAACTACTTAATGGAATGACTTGCAATTTCACTTGGATGCTTATGGCAGATATATCAACTTAGGAAAAAAAAAAAATTGTACCGATAACGTTGCCATCTATGGTCGAGGCCGAGAACTTTTCAGACCACCTTCATAGATAATGAATAACATAGGGTATAATGCACATCCTTGTCTCACACCAGATTTAACATTAAACCATCTTCCTGTACTTCCTTCAATTCTAATTGCTGACTTACAACTCAAATAAAGACTAAGTATTGCTTGATATAATGCCCCATTGATGCCATGTAATGGGCTACTGAGTTTAAACATGGCTGTAGTTGAATAGGTTTTCTCTTTGCACCTTAATAAGAAATAAGAAAAGTTAGTGAGGCTTTTCTTATTCCTTGCTTCTTCTCTCCATGTGAATTTATGCACTTTTTTATGTTGGAACATTGTGTTAGTAATAACGAGCCCGTGTCTTGAGCAGAAACCAACAGGTATTTGCCATTATTATTAACTTTGCTCTTTTCTCCAAATTTTTCCAAAATATTTTTTTATGTCTGGCAATCATTTCCTACTCTGCTATTTAGATCCCCAACCAGGAACAACTTTTCATTTTTCATTGTGTCAGTTGCTTTCTCTAAAGGATTAAAAAATTCCTCCACTTCTATCCTAGTAGAACTTTCTGTGGGACCATAGGCAGGCACAAATAAGTCTTATTGTCCAGTTTCCCATTCTGATATTTGCACACATCACTCTACTTGAAATTGCCTGCCATTCAAGAAGATTAGCCTCGTATTTTGTGTTGAATACTATAACTACTCCTTTTCTCTGATTGTTATTGCCTGAATATAACATTTTGTAATGTTGCTTAGAAAGGTCTCACCAGTTTTTCTCTTTTTCGTTTCAGTCATCCCTATTATATAAATCTGGCACTTATCCAATCCCTCAGCTTGCTCCATTTCTTTGCCATTAAAGCTTCTTATGTTGATAGTACTGATCTTGAACTCTGGTGATGATGAGTTGTGGTGTGTTTCAGGATTTGTTTCCAGTAGCTGACTTCTCACTGTTCGCCACTTCCTTGACGAAAAGAACTCAGGCCTTTAACCTTCTGACACCCCAGATGGCATGAAATTCTGTCATGTTGTATCATCATTTTATTTACAATTTGGTCAGCTAAATCCTAGATTGCCAGCCCATCCTCGTTCGTTCAGTATCCAGGTAGATACCTAACAGGGTGTAACACAAGATGATGAGCATTAGACATTGGGTCAGAAGCCATGGTCGGTTCTCTGCATTCTTTTAAAAGCTATTTGGAGGTTTCCTTTCAGTTATGCAGCTTTGACCCTTAAATATTCAAAAGGTATCACACCTTATTATTAAAATATTCTGGATTAGAGATAGATGTTGAAAGTTTTTTCACTTGGTTATATTATGGATTAATATGGCAAGAAATTTATAGTGCAAGTTTATTGTTATAGTTCAAGTGCAAGCAAACAATATTTGTGCATTAATTATCTTCGTAGCATTGCTACTTGTACACAGGCTAATGACTTCAGATCATTTGCCTTAGTATCCCATAATGCAAAGCACACACTCTTTCGGATATGACTTTTTGCATTACTTCAACCTTGGTATCTCTACTGGTTCTGGCTCCCACTGCTGAGACCTCAATAAAGGTCGAAAGTCGTCTGGGTAGTGGCCTTTCCCATAACACAGAGCATTATACATATCTGAAAGCATGCATGTTTTGCATTATGGAATACTAAAGCAATTGATGTGAAGTCATTTGGATCTATATACAATTAGCTCTGTTGTGAAGATTATTCACATGCAAAGTAGATGAAACCAAGAATATAATTTCTTGGCATCTATAATTTATTTTAAAATGTTGTTTGCATCTAGCCAGATAGTATTAGCGATATGGGAATTTCTGGAATCTCTCACAGCACTACAACACGTGACTGAAATCTGGGAGACCTCTGTGGATATGGGAGATAGAATCACAACAGCTTTTAGTACTGTAGGAATCCATTATCTATAATCAGTCTGCGCTGCTTTTTCTGCTCATGTGCCTGCATGCACATGCTTAGCATACACTAATGGCCAAAATTGTGGAAAGCTTTTGGAAAAAGTGTATTTCTGAGGTTTGATGGCTCATAACACCACTTTTTTTTTTGAGTAATTATATATCAATGGAAAGATAATTTAATCAGGAATGTAATGCCATAACTTTTATGAAGGATTTTTTTTTATTAGAACAGCAGTTATAAAGAAGAAAAGTGAAACACATAGAAAAAATGAGATATACAAAAATTCTCACAATGCGAGTTAATACTTAGTTGGGTAACCTTTAGCATTAATTACAGCCTTACGATGCCTTCCCATGGAGTGAACCAAGTTTTTTAGTTCTGCAGCTGTTATAATGTGAAACCAAGATTGAATTATTGCTTCTATTAATTGGATTTTATTGGTGGGTTGCTTCTGACTGACAAGTTTCTTTAGTTGGCTCCATAGATTTTCGAGTGGGTTAAGGTCTGGGCTATTCCCAGCCCATTCTAGCAGTGGAATATGATTATCCTGAAACCACTTTTTGCACACAGCAGCAACATGACATGGAGCTGAATCCTGTTGAAATATAAATGCTTCATTATCTTGGAAAAGATCACGTGCAGAAGGCTTCAGTTTGGGCTCAAGTATTTCATTTATGTATTTTTGGGCATTTATATTCCCATTAATCACTCAAATTCTGCCCACACCTTTTGATGTCATACACAGTTGGGTAACCTTTAGCATTAATTACAGCCTTACGATGCCTTCCCATGGAGTGAACCAAGTTTTTTAGTTCTGCAGCTGTTATAATGTGAAACCAAGATTGAATTATTGCTTCTATTAATTGGATTTTATTGGTGGGTTGCTTCTGACTGACAAGTTTCTTTAGTTGGCTCCATAGATTTTCAAGTGGGTTAAGGTCTGGGCTATTCCCAGGCCATTCTAGCAGTGGAATATGATTATCCTGAAGCCACTTTTTGCACACAGCAGCAACATGACATGGAGCTGAATCCTGTTGAAATATAAATGCTTCATTATCTTGGAAAAGATCACGTGCAGAAGGCTTCAGTTTGGGCTCAAGTATTTCATTTATGTATTTTTGGGCATTTATATTCCCATTAATCACTCAAATTCTGCCCACACCTTTTGATGTCATACAACCCCAGATCACAACACTAAGTGGATGTTTCACAGTAGGTGTAATGCAATCAGGATGCAAATCTTCTCCGATTCTTCTCCTTACGTATTTTATGCCATCACTACCAAACAGGGAGATTTTGGTCTCATCACTCCAAATAACACTGTCCTATTGTTCCACTGTCCAGTTAACCTGGGTTTTAGCCCAGTTTAATCTTTTCAACTTTGTTTGAGAGATAAAAATGGCTTTTTTCGTGGAATTCTAGCATTTAGACCAAATCCCTGCAGTCTGTGCCGAACAGTCCTTGCACTCAACTTCACATTGTATTGCGCCATTTCATCTTGTATACACCCAGATGATTTTCTTCTGTCACGTAGGCACACTCTCTCAATTCTTCTATCATCCCTTGCTGTTGTGCACCTTTTCCTGCCTTCACCAGTCTGGTTTTGTAGTGACTGAGTCTCCTTATACTGCTTCAAAAATTTAGAAATGCCACCTTTGGTTAAGTTTCCACCAATTTTTCTTCTAATTTCTTCATAACTGTAGCCTTGTTCACTTAATAGTACTATTTTACATTGCTTTCTGGGTGACCAGTCAACTCTTTGCACCGTTTCTTTAATTTTATTACGTTTTACAAGCTCACTAAATGAAAGAACACAAAAAAATCCAACCAACTTGATAGCAATCACATAACATGCTGACAGATGTCCTCCTCTCAGCTCCAATATATGACATCAATAGCTGAATCCTACTGTGACCTTATTGGCTCATTGCCAAAACAAGATGACACCTGATTGGCTCTCTAAACACTCATGCTCATTGGCTACATTCGAATAAAGGAAAGCTACTTCATTTCAACCTAAGCAAGTTGTGCTTCTTTTTTCTGGTTATTTGGCTATAACTTTTCATAGAATACATATAATTGAACAAACTTTGTTGCATTACATTCTTGATTAAATTATCTTTCCACTGATATATAATATTATAGTATTATACAAAAAAAAAAGTGGTGTTATGAGCCATCAAACCTCAAAAATACACTTTTTCCAAAAGGTTTCCACAATTTTGGCCACTAGTGTATTTTTTGTGCTGTGAAGGTATCCTTGATGACCAAAGCGAAATATTGACTGTTGAAATAAAAATAAAATATAAATAAAATATGTACAAAAATATGCACAAGCTTTTCACCGATCTAAACCAGCCCTACTTCTGTATGATGTGCCTCCCTTCCGTAAAACAGATACTAAACCTAGGCAAAAGAGTCACAAACCTCAAGCAGCAGCTTAATATCGTGATCGATATCTTCTTCTCCAAATTCGGAAAGTTGGAAATTAAGCTCGAGACGCTCAACGATCAATGCCCGACTGCAAGTGTGCCCGTGCCTGCTAACGAACTTCGTGAACTAATCACATCATCAATACATGAGTCGCTCGAGGCCGAAAATAGGAAACTCAATGCTGCTATCCTGAACTTTCCAACAGAAAATGGTAAATCCCTAAAAGAAGACATCGGCAAACTTGCAGGAGAATGCAATTTCGATCCCAGAAACATTGTCAGATGCCATCGTATCGGACCCATAAACAAAAGAAAGGACGGAACAAGCTATCCACGTCTCGTGCAAGTGACCTGCGACTCACCAATAAACACAACCAAATTTATAACAGTGATAAACAACAAGCTAAAGGACACCTGCCACCAGTCGCTCATATGTGCTCGACCTGATTTAACCTTTGTCCAGAGAGAACAAAGATGGCAACTCCGAAAACAACTAGAAGAAAAACACCAAAATGGAGACAACAGTTGGGTAATAGACTACAAACAATCCAAACTAGTACAAAAACCAAGTGATTCCAGTAGCCACCAAGAACACCAGCATGCAGGCACTGCATAGGAAATGTGCAGGACCATGCCTTACAGAACCTTGCATGTCCACTTCACCAACATCCGTGGCCTCAACTCTATCAACAGCATCCACTACCACCTGCAGTCCACCAAACCCCACCTACTCTTTTTAACCGAAACTCAAATCTCACCTCCCTCTAGCACTGTTCATCTCAACCTTCCTAACTATACACTATTCAACTCCTTTCGACCCAAGGGTGCCATCTGTGCATATATCTGCTCTGACATACCCTGCCAGAGAACAACTAGCTTGGAATTACCCGATTTCGACTTTCTTTGGCTGAAGATACCCTCCCACTCAGTTAAATTCATCTGCTGTCTCTATCGCTCTCCTAACACCACCAATCACTCAGAGCTCTTTCATTTCCTCTCCTTAAAAAGTTGATTTTCTCCAGTCCCGCTCCCCCAAACAGCGAAATCATCCTCCTGGATGATTTCAACATCCATAACACCAATTGGCTTTCCTCTTCCAGTCATACAGATCCTGCAGGCAGAGATGCTGAAACATTTGCAGTCACTAATGACCTCACACAAATTGTTCAAAAACTGACCAGAATACCAGATAACCCAAACCACTCCCAAAATACCCTAGATCTCTTACTTACTGATGACCCCTTCAAATATGCAGTGAATGTAGTAAGTCCCCTGGATAATTGTGACCACAACTTAGTGCTTGTCCCCCCCCCCCCCCCATGCAACAACGCCTACACAGTTACTCCCACACAAGAGTAGTTTGACATTATGATAGTGCCAAATGGGACAGTCTCCGGGACTACTATGCTTCATTCCCATGGTTAGACTATTGTTTCCGGTCTTCCAGTCCAGACATATGCACCGAACGCATCACCAAAGTGATCCTGGCTGGCATGAAAGCATATATTCCCCACGCTACTCAGACCTGTCGTCCCCTAACTAAACCCCGGTTCTCCAAAAAATGTGCCAAGGCAGTACAAATGAAAAATCAGGCATACCACAACTGGCTCAAATCAAGAACCCCATCCTCATTCAATGCCTACACTGAAGCCCAAAACAAATGCAAGAAAACTATCAATACTTCCAAAACAGATTTTGAATGGGCAAAAAGCAGGAAGCTTGCTGCCTGTCCAAACGGAAGCCGTGCCTTTTGGTCCCTTGCCAAGGCAATTGGCCGCAACTTTTGCCCTACACTATTCCCACCTCTATCATACCCAGATGGCTCATTTGCAACATCACCCATAGAAAAAGCTAACCTCTTGGCATCACACTTTGCCTCCAATGCACACATAACTGACAATGCAAATGCCCTCCAGTCATTTCATCTGCCCAACATACAATGTCCCCTATATCCTTTTACCAAAAAGACATCACAAACCTGCTGTCTAAATTAGACACAAAAAAGTCTCCTGGCCCAAACGGAATTCCTCCAATTATTCCGAAGGTCTGTGCATCTGAACTAACTCTTATCCTATGTCACCTGTACACACTCTCTTACTCCACTGGTATATATCCCAAAACCTGGAAACTGGCCTATATTCAACCCATTCCTAAAAAGGGTGACAAATCACTGCCATCTAACTATCACCCTATCTCATTCACTTCAGTCCTATCTAAAGTAATGGAGAAAATCATCAACTCTCAAATCCTAATCTACCTTGAAGATACCTAGCTATTAAGTGACCACCAGTACGGATTCCGCCAAAGCCATTCAACAGGAGATCTACTCTCATACCTCACCCATCACTGGACAAGCGCTATGGAGAAATTCGGTGAATCCCAGGTAGTTGCACTTCATATCTCCAAAGCCTTTGACCGAGTCTGGCAAAAAGGCTTACTAAGCAAACTCCCATCATTTGGACTGCCTCAGGACTTCTGCAGATGGATTGCCAGCTTCCTGTCTGGATGCACACTATGTGTGATGGTAGACGGCTCCCTATCCTCTCACCATCCAACTAATGCGGGGTCCCTCAAGGCTCAGTTCTCTCACTGACCTTCTTCCTTCTGTATATATCAATGATCTACTTCAGTTGACCTCTAACCCAATATGTAGTTTTGCAGATGACAGCACACTACATTCCTCCATTTCATTTGACAAACCCTACTCTACACAATTCACTTCAACCCACAGAACATCAACCACCACTGCCCTTAATTCCGACCTCCAAGCCATCCTCCAATGGGGCTCAGACAACCTTGTCAACCTCAACGCTAGAAAAACCCAGTTCTGTCCTATTTCTCACAAAAACGAACCATTTTTCCCCAGCATTGTTTTCAATAACACTCAAATTCACAGACAAGACGAAATTTCTCTTCTCAGAATTACCTTGACATCAAGCTTCTCCTGGCATAAACACATCACAGCCATTGCATTCTCAGCTTCCAAAAAACTAGGTTTTCTCTTTCGCTCAAGATGCTACTTCACCTCCAAACAGCTGTTAACACTATTAAAGTCACAAATCCGCCCAGCTCTCAAATACTGCTCTCACATCTGGAGTGGGGCTCCAAAAAGCTCCCTCAAAATGCTTGACTCAATACAGAGGAGAGCAATTAGACTAATAAATGACCCATCCCTCACCAACTCGCTCCCCCCCACTTTCACATAGACGCTTGGTCTCTGCAATCTGTATATTCTGTAAATACTTTTGTGGGAAAGGTTCATCTGAAACAGCATCAATAATTCCCCCACCCTGTACCAAGCCCATTGGAACACATACAGCTACCGCCCAACATCCTTTTACAGTACACCTCGAACCCTACAGAACAAGTTTCTTCTCCTCCTCATCCATTCCTGCTACTGCAGTACTGTGGAACAGTCTTCCCCCTGACATATTTCCCAAAGAATACAATATACAGGCATTCAAATCAAATGTGAACAAGTTTCTCCTTTCACAACCCACCACCCATATACTGTACTGACGTACTATAGGTTGACCAGCCAACCTCCTGTATATGGGTCCAACATAAAAAAAAAATAAAAAGAAAAAGAAAGAAAGAAACATATTTGAGTATCTGACTAAAATTCTATATAAATTTTGTTACGTGTGAAAAGCTATGAAAGTTATTTAAATATGTTTAGTGCATGTTCCATAAAACTATTTAACTAGTCAATTATGTTAACTCTTTAGCCAAAATAAACCTGTTATCCCAAGAATATTCCATATATATATATATAATTTTTTACAAAGCTTTAAGCTATATATATATATATATATATATTCAAACAATCATTTCAATCTATAAAATGATTTTCATTAGTCATGTAAAATTTTCAAAAAAAAAAAAAAAAAGCTAATTGACCAAGAAATACTTCAACATCATAATGTAGTAGATAGCGTCTCATGCCACACAAACCATGATTTGGTACATGTAATTTCTACAATTAGGGCATTAAGTTCTTTCCTATACAAACAGTTCAGAGCCTACCATTCCAATTCTGGAAAATTTTCATTAAAAAAAAAAAAAAAAAAAAAAAAAAACTGAACACCTCTGAAATTACAGCTCATGCTATGAAAACAAAACAGTTATATCCCTCAGTTGAAGAAGTAAGCACCCTTGATTTTAAAGACAATGAAACCTAATTATGCATATCTGAATCACTAGTGATCAAAACCAGTTGTAATGCCATAAATATTCATATGCCATGGATAAGTTTGATAAATCCCATATATTAAAATTAATCTGAAACTTGCAACCAATCAGAGTAGTTTCATGTCAGCTCATGCAATTTATATAGGAAGTGTATTTTTTTATATTCTTCCACACTTCGGAGAATGGCTGTATTCGAAACACATCAATCCTGTAAAGTTTTTAAATTACTATCACAATTAAAAATTATTACTGGTTGTTCAGGTTTGTTCTTATTTTGCAGATGTTTAGCTATCCAAGAGTAAATTATTTTCCTGCAAGGTGTATCCTTTTTAGGTTTTATTTCTCTCCACTTAGGTTTATTATTATTTTCCAAACTTTTTTTGGAGTTTTTTTTTTTTTTTCCTAACTTGGTTAGACTATAATAAATTTAGTTTAATTCTTTATCCAAGTGTAAGCAAACAAAGTTTGCATCTGAAATATCTTCAGGACTGAGGCAACTTGTGGTAAAGGTGGACCAAGCTCTCATCACTCCTTGTCTTAGTATCTCCAATAATGCAAAGCACATCTCCTTGTGGACATGTATAATGCTATGCATTAAGGGAAGGGCCACTATTCAGACCGGTTTCGACCTTTAGCGAGCTCTCATCAGTGGGAGGCACATCCAGAGGTGGTGATACCAAGGGGGAAGCAATGGAGGTCATATTTACCTATATGAGTTACCAAAAGGTGTCTCACCTTATTATTAAATTACTCTGGATTTAGAGAAAGCTGTTGGAGGTTTTTTTTTTTTCCCCCACCTGGTTAGACTATAATAAATTTAGTCTAATCCTTTATCTAAGTGTAAGCAAACAAAGTTTGCTCCTGAAGTATCTTCAGGACTTCAGGTGCAACTTTGTTATCCTATCCAAGTGTAACTTGGATAGGATAAAGGATTAAACTAAATTTATGATAACATTTTTTTTTGGTTAACGATTTTTCAAATTGTAATGCTATTTATGCCACATAGCATAGTTAATCGCAATTTTATACTACAATGAGTTGAAGCTTAGGTTATAAAAGGTAGGTCTTTCATATTGTCTCTTGATCACTAATGTTCCAATAATACTTTTATTTTGTTAATATACTTTTAAAATCATATTTCATGTCATTATTATATATAAACCAAAAAAAAAAAAAGAAACTAGTCTAATGTAAGTGTTGTTCTATTGATTAAAAAGCTTGCTTAGATATTCTTTTTATGCTACATCCATATACTACAATGAGTTGAAGCTTAGGTTATAAAAGGTAGGTCCTTCATATTGTCTCTTCATCACTAATGTTCCAATAATATTTATTTTTATTTTGTTAATATACTTTTAAAATCATATTTCATGTCATTATTATATATAAACCAAAAAAAAAAAAAAAACTAGTCTAATGTAAGTTGCTCTATTGATTAAAAAGCTTGCTTAGATATTCTTAGCTATTTAGTATATATAAAATAAAAGATGATGCTAAGAAATTCTATTCTTGGTTTTAATCCTTTATCCAAGTGTAAGCAAACAAAATTTGCATGTTAAATTACTTCACATCAATTGTCTTAGTATCCCATAATGCAATGCACATATACTTACAGACAAATATAATGCTATGCATAATCGGAAGGACTACTACCTAGACTGGTTTCAACCTTTATTGAGGT